>NC_133210.1:15078681-15178681 GCF_958299795.1 Porites lutea
GAAGAAGAAGAAGAAGAAGAAGAAGAAGAAGAAGAAGAAGAAGAAGAAGAAGAAGAAGAAGAAGAAGAAGAAGAAGAAGAAGAAGAAGAAGAAGAAGAAGAAGAAGAAGAAGAAGAAGAAGAAGAAGAAGAAGAAGAAGAAGAAGAAGAAGAAGAAGAAGAAGAAGAAGAAGAAGAAGAAGAAGAAGAAGAAGAAGAAGAAAACACTGGAACTAAACCTGATTTTAGCCATTGTTGGCACTATGCAGTCATACGCAAAACTGTACGAAAATTGACGCTTAGCATCTTCGGCTTGGGTGCCAAGAACCTTCCCAACACGTGGCTAGCTTAGCCCACACGACCCTCATAAACAATTCATGAAGAAAACAAAAAGGAAAATAATTTTTTAAAGGTAGTTCAAAGGAATTTAACGTTATATGAGTTTCTTTATATTTGAAAGAGACACGGCTTAACTTCACGTCAAATTTTCTCGTCCAAAATAACTCCAGACCCAGTTATTGGTGCCAAATTGAATAGATTTACATCACAAGTTTTTGTTGAAAACACTGTACCGCCGTGGAAAGTTGTTGGAACACTTTATCTTGATATTATTTGCGTTACTTTTAAATATTTCGCTTTCTTGAGTGTTTAAATTCCCAGTTCGTGTTTATCAAACTTTGATAAAGCACTCTCGTTCTTTTATTAAACTACACACATATTTTCTTTTTCCTAGAATTCACTGTGGCTATATGCCAGACAGCTGGGGAGGGTCTTAAAATAACGAAATGCCCGGCGGTCAGAAAATTTTCTAGAATCTATGTAAAATCCTTTTTTCTACTTTATTCCATTTAAAATGACCAAGCGATCAGGAAGACAAGAATGGCTTCGCAGCTGAGCGGTTGTAGCTCACAGCGATTAGTATTAACAATTATGCCACGTCGAGGAGACGAAACTTCACTTGAAACGCGACAACCCTCATTATTCAGACATCTTCGTAAAACGAAATATGTTACGCCCCATTTCATACCGCAACAAAAAGTCGAAAAGCTCCCGTTGGCGTGACAGGCGGAACCTCTTCAAAACAGGTCACGCGTGACTAAAAAGACATCTATTGAACAACGGAAACACGCAACAAGATTATGTTAATCCACAGCAATTGAAAACACGTCATAAACTTTGAGGTAATAAGTGCCAGCGTAACTAAATTGATTCTGACCGTATTCAGAGGGCATAAACACATTCAGTATAGATTTAAAATTGCGTGTTCCGTAAGACATAAGACAGTATAGTTACTCCCGCCACCGCAATAAGTGCTTAAACTAACAAGAGTTAATAGGATAAAGCATCTCTTAAATAAAAAAAACCCTAATCTGCCTTATAAATGCTCTCGTCTTCCGAAATTATTTTAGAGTCTATTTTACTATCCGACTTTAAGTAGTAGCACACTTCAGCTGGTCTAGAACTATAGCTGCTGAATCGTAGCTGGTTTTAGAGGGTACGATCATTAACTGGCTTAACGTAAGGGACAAACTGCTTTTTAACGACAAAAACGAAGAGACACTAGGCAGAATAACGACCTTACGTTGCCTGCAATAGGTACAGCCTGGCAATTGGCCAAATGGCTTTTGCCTACCGTGAGGCAAAAATGCATAATACCTTATTTAAAGATATAAGACACGGAAAGTCTTACCGTTTTTTAAAAAGAGGATTTTTTAAAAATCTTTTTAATTCATAGACAGTCTTTTATCAATGAAATGTATATAGTCTTCAAAATTAACGTATTATTATTGTTAATAGTAGTAGTAGTAGTAGTAGTATGATTATTATGATTATTTTTATTTTATTATTACCTTTTGGTTCGTTATTATATCATCGAAACGTAAATAGTTTTCTATTTTATTTTATTTTTCAATTCATGTATGTATGGCGTAAGAGCCCCCAAGGGAAAGCTATGCGATCCACCTGGGTGTTAAGATACATTTGATATGCAGGATAACTTAGCCAGCATAGTGGATATAAACCATTCACAATGATTACATGTATACCTCAAGTGAAATTTCATCCGCGGCCTGTGCGGTGTATCTTTTGATCACGTGTGCAGCGGCTATTCCAGGAACATTTATTGGCGATTCATCTGTCAATAACATGTGGTTTCCATGGTTATCAAGCTAAAAAGAAACAGACGTTGCAGAGATAATATCTATCAATTAATTATTTTTCGTCGGTTTGACTTTGCGACGGCGTATTTTTGAAACTAAGTGTGGCTTTTTTTAAACTATACCCCAAGTTCAAGTTCTAATTTATTTCACTTTTCACAAAAAATAAAACAGATAAATAGACAATATCACATCCATAGTAAGTTCACAACCAGGCAACAAGACGAACATGATGGTTGACTAAACAACACTTTTTTTTCCACAGTTTGCATGAAAAAGCGGTGTAGTTCCTAATGGAGGGAAACGCTATTATTAGCTGTCAAGCAACATGCCCGCCGTGAGGTCAGCCAAAGACCAGTAACTTACACATCTTTAAGCACGTGAAAGAAAAAAAAAGTTACAAGAAAGAAAGTGTAGCGAATTGAAATAACAGCCACTGCAACAATGTCGATTAAATTTACGACGGAATATTACATGGGGCCCTGTGCCGCTGTAAAGATGTGAAGCTCACCTCAAACCAATTGAGAACAGCACTACAGTTCATAGCATCATCAGCAAGTTGAGACAATCGGGCCAAGTAATCCTGCAGCAACTGGCGACATTCCTAAAATACACTTTGTTTTAGCATAAGCATAGCTGAGTAGACTGGTTTTGAAAGAGGGCAAACATGAAATATAAAAACAACAGTCCTGTAGTTTATGTTGGAACTCCCTAACGGGTGAACTATCCTTAATGGGTCGTTTTATTGATAAAAAAAGATCGAAATGCCATTGAAGTTGTGCACCGTCATGTCCATAAATACACATATCACAAGGAAGTCTGATGGGCTTTAAAACCACTCCACTCCTTTTATTGACTGTGGCCTGAGATAGTGTATCAGGGAGAACGCATATCAACTTTGCACATTTCAACCCCGGCTTACTATTAGATTTAACACTACAAGAAAATATAAGCATGGTGTTCTAGCACGTCACGTGCCTCTATCGTAATTACTTTGACATCATCCGAATATTAGCGGTCACGGAGGCCTGGGTCTGACTGTTTAAGTTATATCATAAGACAGGGCTGAATAACGTCTGCGCATGTGCATAGACGGGAGAGGTTGCAAAAGGATTTTCTAAACATCCTCACATTTTGGCGATTTTTAAGGTGGATTCTGAGGTTCCATTTAGAGTAAAGATAGATTAATTCATACTTTATTCAATTCTTGTTTCTACTTTTCTAATTTCTCTTCTATTTTTTGCTATGAACAAAGAAGACGCACAAACGAAGCGTCTCTGCTAAATAAGTATCATTTGCAAAAGACTTTTTAAACATCCTCACATTTTTATTCAGCCCTGTCATACCATATGAGTCTAATGTAATAGTGTTTCCTTCGAGTCTATTCTGGCGTGGACAATTTGTATGAAACCCGATATTGGAAAAATAAATCGATAAACCGATAACTACCGATACTTCGATTTTATTGATCAATAGCAAGAAATCGATTACCACGACGTTTTTCGTTGTAGTAATTATCCTGAAACGTTAAGTCACAATAAATATGGAAATAAATTTGAAGTTAAGCTGTTCTTTTCTCATGTTTTCCTGAAACAAGTCGAAAATTTTAGCGCCGATAAAATCGATAATAACCGATTACCACAACTTTTCCCGCTATCGATCTTTAAATAAATTTATCAATCTTTATGGATTACTATCGAATGTTATCGATTATCGATTTCATCGATTGTCTAAGCATACCGGAAAAAGACAATATAAACTTACATGACTCCTAGAGAAGGGATCAGTGTCTTGCAAGCGTTGGAGTGATTTTAATTTGCTGTGAAATCTGTCAAAGAGGCATCTAAAAAACAGAACATTTGAGCTAGAGTTAGTCTGCCGTGCATTCGTTAGGGTTGTGGAGCATGAGTCAAAGAACGAAGGTAGTGACTTTCGCCATACGCCCACTTAATTTGACCCCCTTAAAAGAGCTGCGTCACAAAATTTATCAGAATTCAAACAGCTGGAACTGCCACGAAATTGAGTGAAACATACAGATGCACGTGCAGAGCTGTTGTCTTGCACACAAAACCAATCCGCCATACGGAAAAAGATGGCGGCTGTACAGTTTACCATAATTCCTTTCGAACCTAACACGGCCAATTACACATAACGTCATATTTTTTTTGGGGGGGGGGGGGTGGGGGCGAAATTCGTCCATGTAATAGCAACATTGCCTATCCTACGTTTGAAGTTTGTAAAACTTTTCTGTGCGTTTTTATGAACAATTTTATGGTCTTCATGCGCTAAGAACTGTGGGTAAATGTACCAGTCGCCATCTTTTTAGGTACAGTGGATTGTTTTTGGACATTTCAACCGGCTTACTTGTTTTCGCCCTCGCAGTTGCTTACACGTCCTAATAGAAAGATTACGCATCACGTTTACGTCAAACGGCAAACGCGTATTTGCACCGCGTGACCAAGTTTCCTCTTTACTTGTCGTTTACTGTTGATTATTTCTACACCTAAATTAGTAATTTCACGTAATTTTTCATCCATAAGAATTGTTTTGAGCTTTGTTTTTTTTTTGAGAAATTCTCAACTTGAATCTGACGTTTGCCGTTTGCCGTATAAGTGAAGCTTAAACTCTCTAATGACTCCGCTATAGGCGCGTGCGGCAGCGCTTTAAACGGCGCGAAATGACTTTAATTTGAGCGACTTGACCGAGTAGCACGCCAGCACTCCGACAGTATCGAACATAAAGCAATAAACAGGGAAGGAGTATATCCATTTCAAGGTCTTTGCTTGGGCTACCACAACGATACCAAAATCTGCTTCAAAGCAAAGCCAAAACATGGACAAAAATAAAGTATTACCGTATTTAAGATTTTATCTCTACATGTAAATGTATAGTTATTAGTTTCCGTGATTTCAAAAAAAACGCAAATTCTTTTTAGCTGACCCCTGTCCAGGCACGGAAGGTAAAACTTTAGCGTAGGAAAACATTTTTTCCCCAGATTCTTTAAGTTCACCGAGTTATATATTACGTGCTTTGGAGTTAACTTAAAAAAGTCACGCGAAATAAGCGAAACTTTCTTGACAAAAATGTCAAATTGAAATTCATAGTTAATTAGAAAGAGTGTCAGTAAGGACGTATATTGACCTCCCCTCACGTTTGAGTGAGCAATCCCGATATTGCCATTTGTTTTCTTTACGAATTTATTATTTTGCCGCCGAGGAGAGACGACGACTGTAGTTAGAAAATTCCACGCAAATTTGAGTTTCTAAGTGCAACGTTTGCCTTCGTATATTAATCTATAAAATATTGTGTCACTATACTAGCTAACAGTGATATTTATTGATAAGACGGCTTTAAACTGAGAGCTTCTAAGCTCCACAGAATGAGTGTCATGGCTTTGAATGACAAAGCGAACGAGAAATATTCTCGTTCATTTTTCTAGCATTACAGAACTAAACAGCGACACGGTTGGAAAATGAAACAGAATTCAGTCACCTGATACAAGAATTTAGTTTCATTTCGCTTGTATAAATTATAAACAAACAAACAGGACACCAGAAAAATCGACTCATACCTTGGTTTCGAATTCGGACGCAAAATTGAGAAGAACCTCGTGGAGTATAAATGACAACGAAACGAGAAAGTTTCACTTCCGCGATTTTCATCCAAAAAGCAACTTGCAGTTTGAACATTAAAAAAACTAAACTGAAGAAGATAAATATACCATGCAGGGAAAGCATACGGCTCAGTAGTTCTCTTAAAGCTGTTTTTATCAACGAGAAGGCCTTTCCGAGCAGTCGACTGTTCAATTCCCAAAAAATTTCCACAGAGCCCATGTTCAAATGTAAATATAAAAGACATCTCGCTTGCTTTCGCTTCTTTTCCGGCGACCTGTTTCAAAAATTTCTTGTCATGCTTGCCTGAATTATGGATTTAGTAATAAAATAACAAAACGAAATTATTTTATAACTACTGTTGTTGAAACTATAATTATCATCAATACTTTGTCTTTTTTACTCGAACGGTTGCTACCACTTTTTAAAAAATCTCGTTTTTGATAAAAATTCTTCGGTGTTCGTGAAGTTTACTCATGTCAAAGTGTATTTCGCCAGTCGTTGTTTTGGTAAAAGCAGCAACTATTAATATTTAATTTAAGGTTTAAAATCCTAAAGCGTGACTTTTCAAACGAAAGCTATAGAGTCTTACGCAACCAAATGCCGCATTACCACGCTACTTATCATTTCACCTTATTTCTACGGAAGAAATCGCCAAGTACGACTGCTAAAATTAAACATTGCAGGGCACTTTCCTGATACAAAATAAAAATTATAAAACTTGGGCCACTCCACGACAAAGAGCTGAGGAAAGGGTAAAATATAGTAAACTATAGAATAAAAATATTATGCCATACCTGTGAAGTTCCCGGTCCAGTAATCGGAAATTATCGATGCTTCGCGTGAGTATCCACGACTTTCCGCGACAGATAACGTTGACCTGCGTTAAGATTTAAAAATAACACTGAAAATGGTTGTACAGCGAAGAAAAACTAGGATGTAGAATTCTCTTTTCACTGCAGAACAACAGGGTAATGCATGCGGGCGGCAAAATGAGGTTCGGCGATATTGAATTCTTAGGAACTTAATGGAGGCAAGCCTCTGAAGACGAAACAAAACAATTAACCGAGTTATTACGTTTGAAAATGATTCTCTTGTGGATGGCCATTTTATTGTCTGGGATGTAATAAGCAAAAATATCGAGTCCAATATAACTGCAGTTAAAAAGTAAATAATGAGTCATATTCCTCTTATATTGGCAACGAACTGGAACTGGCTTGAAATCGAGGCTAATGAGAAATAAAGATATATATTTTTTTCATATTTCCCCAAACGAGCTTCGAGTGCGTGTTAGTTCCAGTCCTAAGTCAAAGAGTTTCGAATATTCACTGCCACGTGCTGTTTCGTACCCGAATTAAGGAACTGATAATGGGTGCGACTTTCGTACCGGTGCATATAATCAGTGCCAACACAAGATATCATAAAGTTTGACAAAAGGGCGTTTAAAAGAAACAACTCTCATTTTGACTCTTCCATAACTTGGAAACGATTTTTCCCGACCTTGTATCTTTTTAAATCCTCTCTTCACTTTCGATCTCTTTATGCTTTTCAACGGAGATTTTTCCAGATAAAGATTTGCTTTTACAACCTTCATCACACCTCGTAACAAACTGTTCAACCAGATACAAACTTGGCCTTACTTTCCGCTCACTTGCCTCCCTTGAGAAATTTTTTTTTCGCTTACAGCTGTTATTTTCACCCGGTCATTCCCTTCCGCAAGTTTTTTTTTTCACGATTCATCAAGTTTGTAAAGTTACCTTTAAATTCTTTGAAAAGACACATGTTTAGCAATGTCAATATTTCTTAGATAGTGGTTCATTAGGAGAATAAGATCCTACAAAACCATGGTACGCCCTCTCCAGACCACGTTGTGGCGTTACTATTTGTGGCAGTAAGGCTCTAACTTATTTGAATGGTAACACCACAGGATTCCATCCACAGTTTTAAAGTTACTTTTAAAACTGTGGATGGAATCCTGTGGTGTTACCATTCAAATAAAACCTCTTCAGTAGTACTTTCACATGGTACTATATGTATTTATTTCGTATGAAGTTTTAACTTTTGAGTCTGTGAAAGAAATTCTACGGTGTTACCATTTAAATGAAACCTCTTTCGCAGAACTCTTGCATAGTACTATTTATTTCTTAGGATTTTACAAAAAAAAGATTATTTTTGGTAATTTTTTTCCTTTGGCCAATTTTAGAAGTGAAAGGGTTTACCAACACTTCCTAAAGGAGGCCAGCCTAGACACATGTATCAGGTTAGTCCTTTAATGCACTTTTTATTAAATTGTTTTCGCTGGCTCCCTATCAAGCAGATACGGTACTTCTCTGAGATGTATGTTATTTTACTGAGGGTTACCACTCAAAATCCAAGAAATCAAAATAGTCCGCGTTTTATACAAATATGAAAACTAAACATCTATTGTTTTCCACATATTGGATCAACAACTGAAAATGGTGGTTTTTTCAATGTTTCTTTTCTGTGTGTGGTATAAATAAAGTTCTTGTCTTATCTTGCCTAGCTCTTGTAACATTACAGCATCTACTTACCAAAAGAATACCTTCCTCCGCAGAGTGTCCGTTATAGTAGCGTTTTTCACCTCCTTTTCCTTCATAGAGACTAAACTATGGAAAGTGATAAAACCCAAACAAAGAATTTTAATGATTGTCTTACATTTCCTCGATGTCAACAAAAATGTAACGTTGACAATCCGTCAATGTTGGCAAAAACCAAACTTGCCAACTTAGAAAACATACGGAAAGAAACTTGATCTGTCCCCTGAATTTTGAGTTGGCTTTGACCGTAAACTTGAAAGTGTGGGGAGTTTCGAGCTTTGGAATCCCAAACTAGTTGATTTCATCACAATGATGGATAGGGACCTGGGAGAGGGAAAGGGGAACCCATTGGCCTCAGTCTAGACTTTTTGCTGCAAAATGTTGTTCAAAGCTTCAGACACTGTGCAAACTAGCCTGCAGTGCAAGAGTTTTCTTTGGGCAGGCGAAAGTTTTTGCTTGCGAAAGTGCCATGTTGAAACTCCAAAAAAGAGGGGGGAAATGGGGCATTCCCAATCTTCCTTTGTCATAAAATCAAAGATGGTAGCTACAAAAACAAGAAGATAAACAAGCTTTTGCCCGCCCAAACTACGCCTACACTGCAGGTAGCAGCTACAGCTATATGTAAACCTATAATATTCTGGCCATCATTGAAAAAAACAAAGAAACTATAGGCAGATCTTTGCGTACAATTTGAAAACTGTGCTCCACTTCTTTCCTATTGTTACACAAGGTAGAATACAGCTTTTCAGGTTTGCAGTGCTTGAAGAAAAAATAATTTTGAGATAAAGATAGAGTAAGCACTTTCTTGTTACATCACCTTCCCTTCTTTCCATTTCTCCTCCCTTTCCTCTTTTTTTCCTCCTTTGCTTTTGTTGTAAAAATGGTCAAGAATTTGGGAATTACGTAATGAGACAAGATTTCACTGACGTAACTGGAATTTACAGGTCAAGTTTACAAATTTGTATTTTGCCTGTATCCTGATTCATTTATAGGAATCAAATTTCGATTATATCTGTTCAAGGTCTGAGGTTCCACTGAGCGGTTTCAGGCCATATAGCTGTAAAAGGTTTAGAAAGTTTCTTCTAAACTGGAGAGTGGGTGTTTGTTTGAGAGGGAAGTCCAGCTAATGTAACAGGAGTTGTTTGTAAAAGATTCATGCTAAGAGTTATTTCACAATTATTATTCATAACCATAACAAAATTCTCAAATCTCATTGGCTATCAGCTGTTCTGATTTCAGCACAAGACAGCACTGTCATGTCTGAGCTATTGGACAGTCACGCCACCATGTGTATGCATTTGAATGTTTTTTGTTTTCACTGCTTCCAAAAACTCTTGGAATATCTTGTGTTTTAACTTTAAAAAAGCTTAGAACACTGCAAATTTTGTTATAATTATGATTACAATGTAATTGGTTACACAACTTCATGTTGTCCAATTCGGTCTGAAATCATACTGTCTTGTGATTAAACAAATCGGATTTTGTTTATCACTTGTATGATTAATTGGACTCCACTCAGTGCTATTGACATTATAAATAGTTTAAAATCAAGTTAAGCTTACCTGTATATCTTCACCAAGATCAACAAAGTCATAGTGGAAATGAGGCATGTCCTCTACTCTTGGAAAACGTGAGTTTCCACTGCAGCGGCTAATTGTAAAAACAAAACAGATTATCTGAATTAAAAGTCCCTCCAGAGCCAAAAAATACAGTGTAATAATAAATACTGCAATGATGTTTTTACTAGAATTCGAGAAACAGGACCTTGACTAATCTAATAGAGAGGAGAAGTCGTTACATCACTTTTGTAGCAAAATTTTTGGATTACAACAAATCAAAACGTCACTTAAAAAGTGGAATCGCACTGTTTCAAACTCCATCGATCTTATGTCATTTCATCTAATTTGTCAAATGTTGGCAAAATTTTCTGGGTTGAATCCGAAAGGACCGTATCTAAGTTTCAAAAAAGAAAATTTTTGAGTTGTGCTCACCTACTCAATAAAGTGGGCGAGTGAAACTATAGGAAATTTCATGTCGCAGTCGTACAACAAAGGCTAAGAAATGCACCTGCAAAGTTGTTCTTTTGCCAATCTAAACCTATTGCTTTTTTTGCTGTTGCAAAACCTCCCTATTGTTGTGATCCAGACATTTGGCTACCATGGTAATGTGTTGTCACGCTTCTCCTCTCTATTATTCCTTACAAATACTTGTGGCAGATTCCAGTTTTTTTTTTTTTAAAAAACAACAAAGAAATGGTTGTACCATGGAATTTCATCAAGCATATGAATTTAATGTCACAGAGCCAAGGGTGTAAAGTAGGAAGTGAGAATGAATAATCGGTTTCGGCCCCAGTTGTCTCAGGCTACACTCACACTATACTGGATATGAAAACCATATACATTGTAAGATAGGGCCTCTGTTCACAGAGAAGAACAGTCAAAAGAACATTTCTTTGTAAGAGATCTCACAAGTGGAGCAACACCTGTGCCACACTTTTTATTCTGACCATAAAGAGAACAAGCAGGAGTGAGGACTAGAACTCACTGAGAAAGAAGTATCGTAAAGTTCCGAAACTAATGACCCTCGTGATGCTACTTTCAGATATAGCACCCTTCTGCTATCACTACTTTCAGAGGCTCACTACTTTCAGGGAGTTGTTACTTTCGGATGGCTAAAATGTGTACTTCACATGGGCAGTTCAAAAATCCAAAAAAATGTGAAAGGAACACTTTTTTAGAAAAGGTACAAATGTAATGTATATCCTGTACTTTAAGAGTTATTAATAGGAATGTCCAATCAGTGTGGCATTTGGTCAGAATATCTATCATATCCGTTGTTTATTGTAGGAAAGGGAATTAGTTTTGAGGAGACTATTTTTGGAGGGTAGTTATTTTCGGAGGGAGGGTCGCTACCTTCGGGATTTGCTATTCACACCTGTGACATTTTATTGCTACGTTCAGAGGTTTGCTACTCTTGACGGGTCATTACTTTCTGAACTTTATGGTAAATATTCAGGAATGAGGACTGGGATTTGCAGGTAGTTTGCCAAACCCTCTTGGCCAACTGCTCCAGTAGCAGGATGATCAGTATGTGTGAAAGACTTGTTTCAATCCCTGGTCTTTGCCTTTGATACTGTAGCGGATAACTCTTGATGTTGACATGTTGAAATCACTCATGACTCGAATACTCGTGATAGAATCTACAAACCTGATAATTCTCTTGTACATTCCAGAGCCTCCAGTATTCTCACCAAAGAAGTAATCTGCCTGGAAAGGAAGGAAAGCGATATATGTACGTGTAATTATTGCAAATTTGCACATTTCATTTTAATAAAAATAAAAAAAGGCACATTGTAAATAAGTAAAAAACCTCATACAACAATATTGTTTTGCGTAAGCTATAAATTTGTTTAAACAAAGTAATAATAATAATAATAACAATAATAAACATAATAACAACAACAATAATAACCGTGGTTCTCACAAGTCACATCCAAGCCGCTGTATGAAAATGAGCATGCGACCGCCTTCTGGGACGTCACATTATTCACTGACACAACTCAAGTAAAAGCTAGTAGAATCGACGCCATGGTCATTGACAAGACCAGCAAGCAAGTCAGAGTGATTGAAATGAGAAGTCCATGGCTGGAAAATAGAGAGTCTAAAGATTTCGAGAAGACAACGAAGTACAGTCAACTGGGACTAGAGCTGACGAACCGATATCCTGAGTAGAAGGTCAATCAGTATAACATCATCATGGATGTCCTTAGGGGCTGTTCAAAATAGGTTGAGAAAAATATTAAAGAGCTTGTAGGAGACAAGTGTGAATCAATTATGCGCCAAATGCAAAAGGCAATCCTGTCTAGTTCATTACACATTGCTAGAATGTTCAAGCTGAGTGCTTAGATATCTACATGAATTTTGGACACCTATCTTAACAGATCTTAATCTTATACATTATCGAAATTTTATTACATGCCTTAAGACGTTCCCATAAAAAACTGGACAGCCATATGAACGATGGTTTTCAGCTTACGAACATTCTTATTTTAATTATTAAGACGTCCATAAAGCTTTTAGGATTTTATTTATTTACTTTTTTTTATGACACTCTTATCAAATCATTTTTAACCAGGTTTTTTTTGTTTTTGCGCAAATTATTGTGTAATTGTTACCACAAATTTTAGTCGATGCTGTGGCTGGTTACGGTTTGCCGCCCAGCCAAAGCTTTTATTTTTTACTCTGGGCACCCAGACGTTTGTACTGCCATAATAATAATAATTTTGGTCCTTCCCTATGGGGTGTATGTACCTGTAGGTATCTGATTAGCACAAATTACTTCAAAAGTACCATGTAAAAAAGTAAAGCTTTAAATATCAGTTATAGTGGATTTTATGTAGCTTTCTCAGCTAGCTTTCTCAGCTATGTTATGCTCTGTTTGGATTATTTGTTTCTAGTAAATATTAAAAACAAAATACATGTAACCCAGACAGAACATAACATGATGAATAACCACCTGACCAACCACTTTTTTATACTGACTATTAACAGTGAAGAGAAAAAATTACCTTGGTCTCCACTGGTGAAGTCCTCTCAAAGGTTACACTTTTCCTTGCTGTTCCGCTACTACTAGAACTTGAAGAAGACCATAACGTTCTAGAAATGGGCCTGCTAATGGTGAAATCAAAATGGGGGACAATGAAAACCTATTAGTGTTAATAACACTATAACACCGTATGTAACTGTAACCAGCTAAAAATTATTCTTTTAGCAATCCAAATAAGCACTTGTCCTCTCAGCAGTCCCTGCAGAAAGGATAACCCAGACCCAAACTATTGCTGCCTCTCTACAATAGCCACTTTCGTCTGTCTCCAAGGTGAACGTTAATTGTAGAGAGGTTCAACTGTACCCAGAAAATACAAAACATATTATTTTTGATCAGCACTGCTAAAAGGTTGTTTTGACGCACTTTTTCTATTCCGGTTATAAACACCATTGGATATAAGCCCCTCAGTTTACAAGCCCTCCTAAAACCCCTAATACTGAGATGTATAAGCACAGAGCTTACATATGTATAAGCAGCAGTTTACTTTACCAGAAAAATTTGAATTTTACATCAGTACAGTGTATGATGTGAAGAATACGTACTGCAGTTATTGAGGGAAGTTAATTGCCTCAGCTGACCCTCCTCAATAGAATAATTCATTAAAGACTAAGCCTCAAACAATATTATTTTGTTTACTGTTTCCTGTGTTGGCTGTACGAAACTGAAATTTAAGCAATCCAATCCCATTTTTAATATTTTTTTAAAAACAGACAATAGGTATCAAAAATTGTCCTCTACAAAGCTAATGCATTGCGAGGAGTTGTTCAAAATTATGTCAATTTCAACAAGATATTAAGTAAAAATACTCAAAAGCGACGAGCAATATTAAGTCAACGTATTCAAAATGACTGGGGTGTGTTTAATCATCATGTACCTGAATCATAGACGTAGGCATAAATGCAGGAAACTTTTCATAAAACAATATTTTTCTATAAACCCATCCATCAATATCCACCATCGATATAAAAGACTTTTCGTCGTTAAAACTTCGTGTCCAAGTGATCCAAAGGATATTGGTTTAATGCCCGGTTGGTAAAATTTGTCGCGCAGGCAACACCATTTAGCGTGCAGTTATGAAAGATTAGCCTTTCAGCAAAAACACAAAACCGCATGTCCAACTTAAATGCGATTTCTACCCTTCTGAAGAGTACTTGCCTTGTAGAAAAACCAACACCAGGACAATAGTTTTTGAACAACAATTAGTAAAAGCTTGAGTGTTAAGATAAACAATGCATGCCAATTTGGGAGGATGGGTTTGATCAATCGATAAGCCAAAAACTCAACCTCATACTTTGTAATGATTATAGACTTCATATTTCAAAATATGACAAATATACAGTTTGATGAAAGGTACTTGACGTGAAGGATTTATTCGCAACCAAAATCGAAAAATCCTCCTTACCTACGGCTAAATTCCTGGTGAGAAAAGACAGAGCTTTCATCAAACGAAGCCATCGCGAAATTTGGCCCTAAAAATGGATAAAATAAAGAAAACAAAATCTCAAGTGTAATTCTAAAACGGACACTTAAAAGTAAATATTATCAAAGTCACAACGGTGATGGTTATGAAAGATCAAGCAGAAGTTCAATACTGTACAAGCTAAATTACAGTCTTATATCTCGCTGACCTGGGCGTATTAAAAGACGCTCATCGAAAATATTTCGTTGCTACATCCGCTTACTTTTTATTAACTTACCACTAGCTGAATTCTCTGAAGTATACCAAGTCGTCATTTTTTCATGTCTTGTTTTTACAACGACAGTGACCCGTAATAATCGCGAATTGTCCCTTTGTTCGGCTAGGGCAAGTAGTGTCTAGATTTAGTCGTCGCCATGATCAATTTGCAAGTCTATGGTGAAGATGACGTCACGAACTATGGGCACACCGGAAGTGGCGTCAAAGGAGTATTTTGAGTATGCTACTAATTTTTACCGCGATTTTACCGCTATTTCCCCGCAATTTGCTTACGTTTGACCTTGGCTGCAACCTTTGATCAAAGAACAGAAACGCCCATAAAATCTTGGTTTCCTATGACAGGTGATGATATGTTTATAAACAGGAACGCAGTTTGCCCTCATTGAAAATCTGGCTCAAAATAATGCCCGGAAGTGAAGGCGAGAAATCATCATCCCTAGGGCTCCCTGGAGAAATCGCGGCTTTCCCCTACCAGTAGTGTCTCGCATGCCGATAGAGCGCAACGCTGGAACGTTGTCAGTTTCTGTTTGGCAATGAACGACTTCATCTTTGTTTACATCCTTGGCTGTGCACTTTTCTTCCAAGGCGCGTTCCCTTTGGATGACGATGGTGAGATCACGAGGGAAGAAGAAAGACTCCCGCCTTATCTCAAAGATGACGGAATCAAAAGGGTAGCTAAGCTCACCGAAAGCAACTTCAACAAGACAATGAAAGCAAGTCGATTACTAGCGGTGTTGTTTTACTACGCGAACAAGGAAGATCAAGAGGCCGATCGGTCATGGAAGACGGACGAAAAGATGCTTGAGGTAAGCTGCTAGCAGGGAGGCTATATGAAAAAGGACGATCATGAGTGCGGAAGCTCGTACCTTAAGCTTGGATCCAATTTAATGCACGTTTAGTACCGCAGACGGTACAGGATCTTTAGTCTTGTTTATCTTTCATATGAAGATAATCCTCTTTGCTATAACATTCATCTCGCGTTTGCCTGAATTATAGTTTGAAATCTTCGTTAAAGTTCTTATGCAGGCATCTGAATATTTTATGGAATTATCTTAGAGATAAGTCACACATGAGTATTGGATTGCTTTCAGCCTATATTTCCTTTTTGCTTTAGCTAATTCGTTTGGGTAAATGTTTGATGCACGATTGGTTCTCTTTTAAAAAATAGATTTAT
This sequence comes from Porites lutea, assembly GCF_958299795.1. Lineage (NCBI taxonomy): Eukaryota > Metazoa > Cnidaria > Anthozoa > Scleractinia > Poritidae > Porites > Porites lutea. Next base: position 15,094,460 of record NC_133210.1, read on the forward strand.
ATAAATGGTCCTAAACATCAAAAGGACACAAAATCGTAAAAAATGATCCAATTCAAAATTTTAACTAAAGAAAAAATCTTGCAGTTTTAAACTTTAGCATATTAGTGGTAAGAAATTGTGAAGATAGTGTACTTAATGCTGAGAATATTATTCCTGTAATTATGGAGACCTAAAGTCATGAATGATTAATTCTATCTTGTGCTAATTGACAGTGTAAATTGCTTTTTAATAATAAATGATTTGCGTAGATCAACCACAGAATATAAAACTGGTGGTTCTTGAAGTGATTTTGCCTTTAATATACTGTAATCAAGTTGGAATTGTACTGAAAGAATTTCTTTAAAAAGATTTCAATTTTTGAAAAGATTTATATTTAAATATGATCTTTTCCATATTGCAGTTTTATGAAAATTTCCATTTTTTCAGCTGAACAAATCTTATTCAGTTATAATATTAAACATGTCAGTCTTAATTTTTTTTTGAAAGTACAAGAACATTATATTAAAGGGTGTGGAGTGGGCTTAAAATTGCCCTTACAATAACATTTTAATTATTTTTTCTACACTAATGCTTAAAATTTTAGGTTAATTGCTTAAGGTTTTGGAAATTCTTTAAATTTTCAGCTGAAATGATATTTTCCTGTCTGAATTTCATTACCATTAAATGAGACAAAGACAATCCAACAAATTCAATCTAAAGAAAAATTTGAAACATAAAATTTATACTTAGTTACAAAAAAATGTCTTAATTATCTTGAGATCCCAGTTGTCACATTATTTTCAGACAGAGGTGATTAAAATATTCTCAAAATTGAAATAAGCAAAAAAAAAGGGTTTTTTCAGCTGCACTTGATACAGATTTTGTGAAGATAATGCTAACTGAAAATGCTTCATTTTAAAATTATTATTGGCCATAAGGGGAGATATTTAGAAGTAAAAATTATCAAAGATAATGGAGTATTTGAGTATTTATTTTGCTATAATCATCTACATAATTTGTAATTTTTTTCTGTCCTTTATAAAGTTTATTAAAGGACAGAAAAAAAATTACAAATTATGTACATGATTTTTCCTTGCTATTTAAACCGTAAAAAGAGATTAAAAAAAGAAAAAAAAGCCAGCTGTTTACATAAGAGAGATAAAGGGATGTTACCTACAACTCCGTTTATATTTCCACTCTGAAAGGATAACTTGATCTCTGCTTGAAAAATAATGTAACATACATGTGTCAAACTTGTTTTTATCACTCATTTCCCCTCGGATTCTGTTTGAGGAATTGCTTTATCTTTACATCAATTTTCTTCTAACATTTTCCATACACCATCAAGAGAAAAGGTTATGAGAACTGATAAAATGATCACCAAAGGCAAAATGTGTTGATCTTCTATCAAATTCTCTCAACTAACTCTTAAAGAAAATGTATGGAGGTCAGTTGAGAGAATTTGTAGGTAATTATGTGAATAAGGGTACTCTTCTCTATAATGGTATCTCACATAAGATGAGACCTCTCACATGGTCACCTCCCTTTTCAGGGGACACTAAATGCAAGAGGACAATCTTCATGAGGGTGTGGTCTTAACTTGAAGGGGACATCTCGCTTAATGGGACACCTTGTGCATTTAATTATTCCTCTCCTCCCTTATAGGCATAGGGCACACCTGATAAGATTACTTGGATCAATTTAGGTCTCTGGGAAAATGGCCACCCACCCCTCCCCTAAGTCAACATTATCACTTACTTCTCACTTAGGGCAAATGTTGGCATACGGGAGGGGTAAGTGGGCAGTTTCGCAGAAGCCTAAATTGATACGATTACTCTTCTATAGGGTCAACCGTGGATAAGAAGACACCCTTCATAGGGGTTCCTTTATGCCGCTTGTTAAGGGGGCACCTTTACTTGAGGAGCCAAGTCTCATAATGGTCCTTCTCCTTCCATACCGGAACATATTCCTTAAGAGCATACTACATGTACATTTACCTTTCCTTTAGGGTTATCTTAAATAAGGGGAATCCCCCTCTCCATAATGGGGTACCCTCTACAGGGCACCACCTACCAAAATGGTACTTCTCTCTCCTTAATTAAGGGGGCATATCCCTTAAGGATACATACACACATACCGGTACCTCTCCTTTACAGGGATATCGTGTATAAGAGGACACCTTCCACAATAGTACCTCTCCTTTCAGGCAACACTTAATACAAGAGGAGACTCTCTCATAAGCGATTGCCCCAATCTAGGCCTCTGGGGTATTACTATGTAGCTTCCTCTTTATTAGGGGCTAACCTTTATAAGGGGACACTTACCACTGAATCCTTTTCCTTCCACATGGGGGTGGATCATTTAAGGTTGCACTTGTGCCACTCCCTTGTCCTTTATAGGAAACTTTGCTTTATGATAAGCTCATGCCCTCAGAAATAAAAATGCAAACCGCAGGGTTGTCACTAAGATTTCACGTTTCTGGGTAAATACAATAAGTAGGCGGGGAGTGAAACAGCTGGGGATATCTTTTGGTTCTATTTTTCTTCTATTTTCCAATAAAAGTAGCTGGGGGCCACACTCATAGTAGCCGGGGAAAATCCCTGGCCCCCGGCTCTTAATGATAGCCCTGGTGAACCATTCAATACAGAAAATCCAGAATATGGGAAATGGAAGAAGATAAATATACAAAAAGCCTGGCCAAGAATCAGGTCTGTGTGAGATCTCGTATGCGAGAAATTCGGAAAAAACGTTTTACCCAAATTTATATAGATTTGTATGGAGATGCCATGTTGGTATCCCTTTAAGGGGCTCAAATACTGACGCTGGAAACCAACAGAAACATCTGTTTTTGAGTTTTTCTTCAAATGCGTAAATTCATCGCTTGAGGAACTCATAAAGATTAAAGTAATATTTATTCTGAGACAAAGAATGTTTAAATAGCAAAATGTCAAAATATCGGTAATGTTTTTAACCCACACAAGAGCTTTCCCGGCCGCCAGCAAAATGTCGCGTCACGCAAAACAAAGCACCCTTTCGAACTGGAAATTTGTAGGTTTTTAGGTGCTGTAATACCTCATGGAAGTAGAAACTCAGAAGAATCGATGGTTTGTGAGTTTGAATTTTGGTGACATCATTTGAAAACCCAGAATATGCTAAGGAGAAAAGGGGGCCACTTCCCACCTTCCATGCATAAGGGGTATATCCCTGAAGCAGACACATGTAGTTATTCTTCAAGGAAACACCATCCAAAGGGGGAAGCTTTCCATAAGATAGCCTCACCTATAAAGGAACACCTTCCACAGACATTGTCTTTCAATAGCACAAAATTTTCCTGATGTTTTTTGACGGGTGTAGATGTAAATATCTGACTACTAGTCACAGCGTGCAAGAATTTGTCCCTTCTTAGGCTGTTTACAGTTTTTTCTTTCTAAAATCAATTACCCCTTGAAAAAAATCATTACATGTTCTGAAATGTACAGAAAATTTTGGTCTCGATAGAAGGCTTGGAAAAAACTCTTGCCCAAACCAAATCAACCAAAATCTCCCTTAAAAAGTGGGCCTCTAATAGGTGTTTTTCCGCCCACAGATTGTTGCAAGGATTCTTCAGCCACAGGGTGTGACTATAGCTGTTGTCAATATCGCAGAAAGCATGTCTCTAGCGCAAAGTGTGGGTAAGTTCACTGTTATTCCTTTGAATAACTCGAAGAATTGACTCAAAGCCAGATTCAGATTCGATATTTTTATACTGATAAATTATGATAGTGTTGATCGATAAACTTATATACGTTGGTCTGTTTAAATGTCTTGCAGGTGTTAAATACTCTGGTGCAATTATGGTTTTTCATAAGGGAAAGACAATAGAGTATTATGGTCACAGGTGAATGATTAGACAGCTGAACAGGCGTTATTTTTTGTTTTGGCGTTTTTCAGTTGACCGAAGGCAAGCGCAAAAAGAGCGAGGAGTCCGCGCCTTTCCCCGCAGTGCGTGTCTCTTGCTCCACGCTTTCCTGCTTCGTTCGCCCGAAAAGGCGAACAAATAGCGCCTGTGAAGGATACCCTTTCTTGACATGTAGCGAAGAATCACTTTGTATTAAAGTTGACCGTGAATGCGCGTTCTTAATGTGGATAAAAAAGCTGGTACTTTTACTTCCGATTATTTCCGTTGAAAAGGCTTTCGCAGTGAAACGACGATCAGAAAGTACACGTCCGCGTACGCAGGGCCACACTTGTGTGTATGCGAAATTGCCAAAAACGGAGAAAAATTTCAATTTTCAAAAATACCCGGATACGTGTCGACGAGGCCTGGCGTCAGTATCCCAATTAAGGCGCGGTATCCAGTAGTGTGGCGTTGAACGGTGCTTTGGCAAATTTGCTGAGAGTTCCGCAAAATTTATTCCTACACTGACTTGGCAAGGCAAGCCAAGTCACTTTACTGGTGTCTAGTACTGATGTGTCTCGCTAGATGAGCTTTAATTCGTAGACATTTTAAGGGACTATGTCACAAGTCGTTACTTTGTGCCTTTATCTAGCCTGAATTTCAGATGATTACTTCGAGTCATTTTTACTCCCTCAGTAACGTCTGAATCGACCAGCCGTTAATGCTGTCCAGTGACGTCACTACTCCTTTTCTTTAATTCATGCAAAAAGTAAACGAATCTGTTCTAATTTAATAATCAAACTCGATCGCAATCACGAAATGAAATAAGCTTTAAAAACACACACACGGAACACTTCAAAAACACACTCATAATTAAACATAATTATGCAAACGTTTGGACAATCAACCAATCAGAATCACCACCCGATTTTCGGGTAGTGACGTCACTGGACGGTATAAACGGCCGGTCGATTCAGACATTGCTGAGAGGAGAAAACGACTCAAAGTAATCGTCTGAAATTCAGGCTAGCCTTTATCGCCATATACAAAATGGTCTTGCAGAGTAATGAAGAAGCCATCAAACAAATTTCATCAGGGATTACTAACCATGATATTTTGTTTGTTTGGATGACATTTGCAGGCATAACATTAAAATTTGAAAATGTTGACCCAACTTTTTCAAGTTTTTTTAATCCATGCCCACCCTTGCTATCCGTGGCAACAGACAACAGGAAAAAGGTTTCAATGCCTAAAAATAGTCTTAAATAAAAAAGCTGGACCATTATTTTTGAAATTCAATTGACGCGGAGACAAGTTTTAACTTTTTAAGAAGATAGCAAATGGCCTGGTATAGCCCCTTTTAATTAACACACTTTTTTGATTTAATAACAGGTCAGCAGATATTCTTGTAGGATTTTTGCACAAGGTTAGTCCAGCAAGTTTTAAAACGATATACATTACTGGAAAACGTGATGCACATAGAATTTTAACCTAAAAATACCACTACATTCACGTTAGAAGTGCAGTCGAACATCCCATAAGCGACCTCCCATATGGCTAAAATTTGGTGGTTGCGTACAGGCAGTGGTCGCGTGCGAGAGGTTCCAATGTAAGGCATTGGCTGGGTAACTGATTTTGGCTTTTTGGATTGCTCGTCGTTTTCTCCGTTTTGCCGCAATTTAAGAAAGTTTGTATCAACACTTTTTCGCTAGAAACTGATTCCTTTCTCTTACCGTGATGCCATCTCAATGAACCAAATGCAAGAAAGCGAAGTCTACAACTGTATGAAACATAACTCCTCCAAAATACAAAATTGACATTCAACGTTATTACTAGCTGCGCAAGTGGGCAAGATGTAACGATTCCTGTGTTCTGATTGGCCGCCGTGTGGGCAAGATGGTCGCATCTTGTCCACCTGTTCGCTTTTAATTTGTTGTTGTTGTTTGTATGGACTCCTACTCCATTACGGTCCATGAAATACACCACAGGTGTAATCTCGTATCCAGATCTCAGGTGGTGTTTGGAGAAACAGGTGCGCATCTGAAGGCACCTACGGATGAAAACTACCTCGCAGTCTGTTTGCCAATGTTGACCGCTTGCCAAGATTTACTTTATCAGATCAGAGTAGAGTATTCGGGCTATATTTCAAAAGAACTCAATGACTGGTCCTCGGGAAACTAGTTTATTTTGCTTTCTTCGCATTTCATTGTTTCCTGAGGCGGAACCTTGCATGGTAAGCATCGCGAATCTCGGAAAAGAATATTTTAAGTTTCCCGAGGGACTCTATATTAAGCGTTTTGTCTTGATAATGCCCCTTTTTATTGTCAGATGTTTGAAGCTCCAGTCACCTTTATCGAAAGCAAGAAACAGAAAACTTCATTTGAAGATGTGGATGGCAATAAAGTGATTGGCTATTTGGAGAAGGATTCACAAGGTACGTCAAATAACAATAATTTTCCCGGATTTCAATACATTTTCATACAGAGATGTCATCAGATATCGTTGGACTGGCTAAATCATGATTTTAAGTACAAGATATCAGAGCATGTCAAACGCGTCAGTGAGACCGCAAAATAGCCCGTATTTTTGCGTCGGTCAAGAAAGCGCAAGCGGTCACAGAAAAGGTCTGAAGGGAGGGGAGACTGGAGAGAGACGCGAAAAGTACGGCTTTTTCATCTTTTTCTGCCTTCGTTTTTTCTTTTGTCTCACACACTATAGGGCTTTGCGAGGCTCGCGTTTCGTGCGAGGATCTCACGCGAGTGACTGACGGCGAGACGGGTCATCCTCAGTTATTTTTGCGCTTACTTCTCTTTTCGCTCCTCTCGACTAACTGAGGTTTAACAAGCTTAAGTCACTCTCATAGCATGATTTCCGACCGATAGGGAAAAAGGAAAGACACGCCTAAGACCCTCCCCCATCCCCTCGGCTATAGCCACCCTTAGTACACTTTTTGAGCACATTTTTTTCTTAAACAAAAGCGATACTACTTCTACTTTCACGTTATTTTTTGTCTTTTTTCATGTAGAAATAAAAGCGTTTGAGAATTCTGCCAAGCAGTACCAACCGTTACTTCCATTTTTTGCAGTCTTTGATAAAAAGGTATGTTATATTGTTATTGGTTCTATTGTTATATTGTTTTAGAGCACCATTAAGTGCAAGTTAACCGCGGTCCCATGAGCGATTCTTTAGCTTGCAAAGGCAACCTGTTATTTCACAAGAGAGGCGACGCCAGCTAAGCTTAAGTCGGTGAAATGGCTATGCTTATACAAATCAATTGAAATCATGGTCTACCATCTGTTACCCAGTTTGTATAATGATTTCTATTAATTAGCGGAAGCGTTGCGGTGAACTGGTGAACAAATCGGATCTTAGAAGTTTGAGTTCAATCGTTTCCATCGCGTTGTTATCCTGGACAAGAAACTTTGCTTCATCTTGTCCTTCTACACTCAATTCACTGCATTTTTACGTGTATTGGCCATAGGCAGCGGAGCAAGGGGGGCAGGGGGTCCAACCCCCCCCAAACAAAAACGTGGGGGAGCCCCCCCCACGTTTTGGTGCCGAAAAGCACTTTTAAAGATGCATTTCACAATACCGGTGACGTAGGCATCTTCAGAGGGGACATTTTTTGCCCTCAGACGACTCAAGAACTACCTAAGAAGCACCACGAAGCCGGACCGCATGAACAAGTGCCTACTGCATGATGCATTGTCTAAAATCGATTACGGACACACTAGACACTGTGAAGATTGCAGAGAGGTTTGCGTGTGCCAGTGAACAACGCAAAGAGCATTTTGGAAAATCTGAGAAGGGGTCTGAGTATGGCTGAGTGGAAGATGAGCATGCACACAGTTTCGTATCGGGTACTAGCTCAAGGTGTGAACCCAACACAACACCATTTTGTGCCAGTACCCAGGCACTGGTTCCCTGGCCTGACACCAAGTGTGGACAGCCCTTTAGATGCTTCATACTTATTGAAACCGGGGTAACTCAGCACTTGCTGAATGGGCCTCATGAGCTTAAGCAACGACGACGGCGACGGCAACGAGAACAGCAAAAAAGCAAAAGGGTTTAGATTGGCAAAACAACAACTTTGCACGTGCATCACGCTTTTTTGTACATTTGAATGCCGTCACCGCACGACTACAACATGAAAATACCTAATTTCACGTTTTGTTGAGAACGTGAACAAAAGACAACGACTTTACAGTATTTTAGAATTCAACTCCAGAAAAAATCGCAATATTTTGAACGAGATGGGATAAGCGCGATAAAGTTTGAAGCAGCGTGAATTCACCTTTTAACTGACGTTTTCGGAGCCGTAGTTGTCGTTGTTGCTTAAATTCCGTAATGATCCAAAGCGCGCAGGGCTTAACCTTATCCTTACCTTTCCATTGCTATCTTGTTTTCACCAGCTCGCCAAATCATTTAGGTTCAAGAAGCCCAAAAGTATACAACTCTTAAAACCATTTGAGAAACCTGTTTCCTTTCCGTCGAATGAGGTAAGGGACGCTTTATAATGGGAATTCAAAACCTTGCCACGAAAAATGCTTATTCAATGGACAGAAAACGCTCATGCGGATAGTTGACATAAGAAAAAAGGAAAATAAAAACCTGACGAAGATCGAGGATAGAACCGTCCATGTGGTCCAAGTTTTCCTCCGGTCGCGAGGAAAAGCCATACGTGAGTAGAGTTTTAGCTGGTTGTAGCCTCCTCCGCAGGCTTCACTGTCCTGTTTTAGAGAACGAGTGGGAGAATGGGGAGAGAACGGGGAGACACCTTTTTTCCTTTTCTCGTTCTCAAACTCCTCACGGTCAGTGTAATCGGAGTTGCCTGCGGAGTAGGCTAAACTAATAGGCCACTTCCGAGTTCCCAAAACCCTCACTTTCAAAATGAGGCCAAGTGCGCAACCTGTCTTGTGAAAATGAGTTTTATTTGCGTGAGAATGAAAAATCATTTCCATATCAAAGGCTGAGCACTTAACCTACTTTTTTTCCGGGGAACTCGGAAATGGCTTGTTCTTTTCCTTGGCATCCTCCATGCTGCGGGCACTGAGGTTTTCCCGTTGCCTGAAAAGCCACTCTTTCAAATTCGCGTTGTATCTGTTACGCTTGAGAACATGTTAACGAGTTTTTAAGAGCTCCTCTAGAGGTCTTCCTAAGAATATAAATTACATTTTTAAAAGATGTAAATTACAGGTGATTCTTTAAGACTACTTCTAGAGTTCTTAATGTCAGTCCCATTTACATCGCTATAATCAAGCAGATCGCCGAAGGTTTTTAAGTTATTACAGCAATTGCATGAAAACCTTACAGGCTTTAGATGAAGCACTCCTCCTCTACATGTTTGATTTAGCTTCTAACATTAACAATAATTTTGACGAAATTCAACATAGTTTAACATATTTTGGGTCACTAACAGGTGAAATTGTGGTGTGGCTAGTAAAAAAGTACGCTTCTCCATTTTAGTTACCTTTGTAAGAAAATCCTATGCTTTAATTATAGGCTATAACAGAAGAAAACATAAACAACTTTATCGAAAAGAACAAACGGTAAGTTGTCAGTTACAATTACTTGCTATCCTTTTAATGTCTATGAATAGGAATTGATTGAATGTTCGTAAATTTCTCTTTTGACCTTGTCTCAAACAGGGGTATTTTGACTAAGATAAGGCTTGAAGATATCCACGATACGTGGGTAAGTGACTGTCGTGAGTATTGGCCATAGCATTTATCTTCCATTTCTTATAAGGGAGAGGAGTTTGAGAGTAGAAGGCAGTTTTTTTTCAGATACCGTAAAATATTCTCGTTTTATGATTCGAGATATTGGTGGTAATTCGAGAGTGGCGGGGGAAGGGGGCTTATTTGAAGGAGGCACTTATTTCGTTCGGTTCGAGTATTTTGCAGAACGCTGAACGCCGAATGACTGCCGAGTAATTGGGGTTAGGAAAGTGAGTGAATCTGGTTCCAGGTAGGGTCATTTAACTAGGAAAACAGACCTGAAACTTGATTCGCTCAATTTCCTAACCCTAATCACTAAACTTCGGAGTCGTTCGGTGTTCTGCAGGTCGCCGAACGCCAAATGCAGAACACCGAACGACTCTAAAGTTTAGTGATTACAGTTAGGAAACTGACTGAATCAGGTTTTATTTAGGGTCAGTACATACTGACCTGAAACTTCATTCACTCAGTTTCCTAACCCAAATCACCAAACTTCAGAGCCATTCGGTGTACTGCAAAATACCCCTGCGGAGAGGAGTCCATTCCAAGGGAGACAGCTTATTCGAACGTTTACGATATTTTCCTTAATTGTTTTTCAAAGTCCTAGCCTGCGTTATAGCTGGTGTATATAGAAAGTGTTGCGGGGGGGGGGGGGGGGGGGGGGAGGAACCCCGGGCTTTTTCCCGCGAGAAGGAAACGAAAGGGTATCTGGTCACCTCGCCACCAAGAGTAGAAATTAGCTTAAGATTGTTTTGAACCTTCATGAACGGAAATTTCTTTAAAACCGTTACTTTATTTTCATATTTCAAAGAAATTGCTAGTGCTTGTGAAACGTTTCTGCCAGGGTTTTTAACCTTCAAATGTCAAAGTTTATATTCACAGAACCTATACATTTACTAGTATTTGCATTATCAAAAGCATACTGAGACGTTAGAAGCAAGGATCGTCAATTAGGATCGACAGATTTGTATTTGGGTGGACTTTAAATTCGAATAAGCTTGACGAAAAAGTAAAAATCTTAGGTACGTAATCCTAGGTATTAAGCTGTGTCATTTATTTCAGAGTTATTCGTTGGTGGCGAGTCGACTTCTTGTGGCGATTTCGTTGGTGGCGAGATGACCGTTAACCAACGAGAGGGGGTATTTAGAACGCTGCCATCAGTTCCCCTTTGAACTGTGATTCTAAATAAGGTGTTGCTATATGGGAACAAAATACCGTAGTTTAAGTAGTGGGTGACCCCCTTTGAAATATGAATACAGTATCTGAATACATGATCTTTTCTCTTCTAGTCAACAAAAAAGGAAGGATACCTTATAACAGCCTTCGTGAGACTCGAAACAAACGGTGTGTTCTTGAGTTTTTGTTTTAAATATCAAGTAGAAAGCATTGCATTTTGTAATACTGCCCTGACTGATTTAAACTGTGAGTTTTAATATTTTTTTGATCTCTTTTTATATTCACATTAGACTCACTTTTAAGTTCTGAGGAAACCTGATTCTTTATCAGCCCCATGGTTTCTTTCATGATCAGGTTTCCTCGCCATCTGCTTTCCTTTCACTATCTTTATAATTCAACTTAAGTGTAATGATGTGTGATATGGAGAATAAATATGAATGAATGAATGAACGAACAAACGAACCAATTAAATAGGGCAGCACTACATGTACTGTCTCGGGTTGACTACAAATACAAAGAAGTGGAAAATATTTTGTTGGTTTTCTCATTGACTTTTTTGTTTCGCAGGCGTCCAAAATGTACCGACATTTGCATGTCCTCTGTTGTCTTAAAGTGAAATCTGAATAAAAATCATTCCTTGTTTTTTGTTAGCACTGACTAGGCAATCAGTTAATTCCAACGTATAAAATTAAACATGTGGTCATGTGTACTACGTTGTTAGTACGCTGTTTACACTAATATTCTCATTTGTTTTCTACTTAACATTTTTTTTGCACGCTTTTCTGTAGCTAAAACAGGAGCCTAACTTTCCGGAGCTACTATCTGCCGTTTAGTATAAATATATTGATGATTATCGAAAATAGAGCGCTGTGATTGGCTAGGATCTTCGCTTCGATCATCCCGCTATAATCACCGCAAGGTGATCATAACATTGAAGGCTAGCAGTTTTCAAAGTGGCAGCCAGATTTGCAGATGTTTCGGAGTCGGAAATTGATCAATAATTTTATTTTCTTGTATAATCATCAAATCAATGTAATTATTATACTAAAACAATTAGTCGCCTCACTAATTGTTAGATAGACATGGAAACGGCACCCGAGGCTTTCTGGCGATTTATAGATTCATCCTTCGCGCCCAAAACACTTTCAGCCAGTCACAACAGAGTAGGGTACAGTGAACTTTCCCTTAAGGGACACCTCTATAAGAGGGACACCTCGGTAAAACGGACACCTATTGTTCGTTCGGATCAATTTAGGTTCCTTGGAAACTGCCCACATACCCCTCCCCTAAGCCATCATTTTGCCCTAAGTGAGAAGTAAGTGTTAATGTTATCTTAAGGGAGGGGTAGGTGGGCAGTTTCCCACAAACCTAAATTGATCCAATCGTCCTTGCCTTTCTTTACGCCCTTTATTTAACTCTCTACTACAAGATTAACTATTAGATGGAAACTTAGTGCTGGTCCCAAAGGTGTACATCTAAGAGAGAACTGTCTGTCCAACAAATGAAGAGCAGAGGAGGAAAGTGAAGAGTCATGCGAAGATGGCCGAAGAGTCATCGGACTGATCCAGCAAATTTCACGGGAAAAAAAATATATGAATTATTAAGGCCCTGTGTAGCCTTTACCAGGCTCTCCGTCAGTGTAGGTGAGCGAAAAAAGCGAACGAGAAGCGAAAAAAGTCGCAAGGAGCAAAACAGTGAGCGAGCGAAAAAAGGCGGGAAGGGAGAAGTTTGGTTTCAGCATTTTTTTTTGTCCACCTCATTCTCTCTCCCCAGTCCTCACGCGGTGTTTTTGCAGTTTTTTTCGATCCGTTTTCCCACTGTCTTGGAGCCTAGAATAGGCTACAATAGGCGCTGTGACACTCGTAGGGGATAGAGACTCTTAGATGACAGGCTTCTGAAGGAAACAAGTAAAAATCTAATGTACCTTACCTTTTTTTGCTTTCTTTTTCGTAAAATGTTTTTTGAACTACCTATTGATAGAGGTGTTGTATGTCTCCCTTAACCAAAAAGCAAACCTTAACTAGCAACCATAAAAGGTAAACGTGAGCTTTGATGAGCAAGAGATTGATATCGTGTTGTAAGTCAAACGTACCCAAAGGAAATTACAGCTTACAACTGGCCTTATTTCCTTTCAACAGAGGGCGCGCAATTCTTCTCGTTGGTAAAGTCACTGGCCAGGCGTTATGGTGACAACGAAAAACTGTACTTCTTATGGGTCGATCCTGATCCTTTTCCAACGGTGAGTTAAGCAAGAGCTGCGGAAGATTCGGACACATCATGCAGTGTTAATAAGATTGGGAAAAACTGACAACAATACTTGACTGGGACACATGAAGCCAAAGACCTTCCATCCTTTGTTTAAGTTGCGGGCTATGCCTTATATATAACTGCTTCGGCTATCAATGAAGCTTTTCTTAATCAGAATTCGTTAGTTCATGGAATAACCTGTAGAGTCGTGGAATCTAAGGCTGAGAAAAGTCGTGAAATTTTAGCCTGCGTGGCAGCCGTTCGAAAGGGGAGGGGAACAAGATTTCGGGCGCGTGAGAAGAGCGCCTTCCCTTTCGAACGCCTGCCACGCTTGCTGGTGAAATTTAACTGTGGGTCATGGAAACCCATAAGGAATTTTTTTTTAATGATACAAAGTCTCTCTAGTGCCGGGTGCTCTATAGCAATAAACGTGATAAAAGCAAAACCAAAATGTAAGAAAATGCAAAAATTAATGCGAGTCAGAAAACTCGATCACAAAGTCAGAAAATACATTAAAAACAGTTATCATTTTGACGGATATTAAAAACAGTGCCAATATTAGCTTAAGATCATGACGATTACGGAAGGTTATGGAATTTTAATGCGTTATTATTTACTGCTTTTTCAGCCGATAGAAATACATTGAAACGCTCATACTCCTCAACACCTGTTGAATCTTGTTGCTCTGTGTTTGTTTTATCGATTTAAACCCCATGGAAGAGGCTCAACTTTAAGAGAAATGAACGCTTTTTCAATATCCAAGCGGTATTTATAAAGCACAGTCCGTAACACAAACAGAGGATGGGAAACCTGTGGTATAACACGCAACCCAGGAGCAAACTTGCAGCTTTTTTAAGTTTTTCATTTTCTTTCAGATGCGTGACTACTGGCAGAAGTCGTATAATATTGATGTCAACTCGCCGGTGATAGGAGTCATTGATCCAAAACTGGTATGTCACTTCTGTGTGATTTCTTGTAACCCAGCTCAGAAACTGCCATCTTTTTGGTTACCTCTTGCGGTGTGGGGACGCTTCATACTAATGTTGAATTTAAATGAAATATTTTTCATTACTGAGATACGTACACTTACACAAGAAATTTTACAAAATTACAGTGACGAGGAAAATTGCACATCCGCCATACGCGCTCACATGCGCACAGACTTTAATTCATTTAAGACTGTGATTTTCTGTTCCCGTTTCTTAAATGAGAGTACATGACATTACAGTGTACACCTGTCATAATAAATTATGTGTCAGTATCCCAACTCTTGTACCAGACCCATCCACACACTTTGTTTGGGATGAGTTTGCCGTTGGTATTTGCCACTTATTAGCCATTATTATTCGCCATTCGCCGTATTTGCCACGTATTCGCCACTTTCACATTACCTATGATGCATCTTGTTAAATCCCCCCTGCCCTCCCCCCCCCAAAAAAAAAGGAAAGAAAAAAAGAAAACAATTTGCATAAGAATTACTCACCACTTTCACAAAGACCATAATGCACCTTGTTTACCCCCGAAATCTGGCATAACCATTGTCTTCGATTTCTCTTGGGACGAAGGAAATACCCGGAGAAATTGGAAACAATCGTTATACATTATGCATTTATTCATTTATTTTATTTTATCTTTTTTTTTGTGGGGGGGGGGGGGGGGAATATACAGGGTGCATTATGGTCTATGTGCAAATGGAGAATTATAGTAAAAACGATTCTTATGCATTTTTTGGGGGGGGAGGGGAGGGTAAAACGAGGAGGTTTTATGCATGAGCAATGTGAAAGTGGCGAATAGATCTTGTCATAGTTCCGGGCATTATTGTTAGTTGGTTTTTGTTTCTGTTGTTTTGTTTTCTGTTTTTTTCCCCTCACACTCTCAAGTTTAGGAACCAGTTTAACAAACATAAGTTTCTGATCACTGAGATTCATATGTCACATTATACAGAGCAAAAGTTCCTGGTTTGCAAAAAAAGGTAAGGAAACAAAACTCCGGCACCTTCAGCAATGGGTGGAAGACATACTGGCAGGAAAGGTGGATCTAAAGGAACCCGAAAATACTGAGGATACGGCACAGCAAGGAAACAGCAAAGGAACGAACAAAAAAGAAGAACTTTGACGATAGTTTTACTTAAGAGTCATAATAATTCAGAAGCCAAATATGCATGTACTTTAAGTTTTGTCAAGACTAGTACTGATAAGACTTAAAGGGTGAGATTTGCCAAGACAGTATAGCCCAAGGTGGCAACTTGCATGGCGAGTCACGTGAAGAATATAAGATAATCAATTTAGGTTTCAGGGAGACTGCCCACCTACCCCTCCCCTAAGCCAACATTTTGCCTTAAGTAAGAAGGAAGTGATAATGTTGGCTTAGGGGAGGGGTAGGTGAGCAGTTTTCCAGAAACTCAAAGTGATCCGAATTTAATACGTGAGAGAAACCATGGAATATTTGTTATGTATCATTTAGAATCTGAAATATGAAGACTACTGAGACATGTATTAAGAATGCGAATTCGAAGTATATATAGTGGATGGTTTCATTAGAAAGCCTCTATCGGTAGTGTACAGGTACATCTATTTGACCCCAAAGTGACGCCTAGTGTTTCTTGAATGCTTACCAGAAATGTCATAAGCTGTCGGTTACTTCGGCTAGCTCACGACACCCTCCTTGAAAGTTATTGAAAGAACAGAGACTAAAAATCATTTTATTTTTATCATGTGATATTTTCTCCCCATCGGGAGCCTAAAAGAATACGCATAGCACTCTTTAAATGTATTGTTGTCTCTTAGAAGACAGTCTGGTACCCGGCATTCTCATAGTTATAAATAAACACAAAATTATCGCCGGATAACTACGGGTAGTCTCTTGTGTTTTTGCTCCGAGTGGACTGAACAAAATTTTTAAAAAGCGGCGCCGCAATTGTTTAAACAGTGCACAAGAAATTCTGTAGTAACTTGCGTCGCCTAGCGGCAGGTTTCGTTTCCATCCGTGTAAAGGAACCTATGTATCCCCTTACCTTGTTCCCTTGGAATAAGTGCGGAGGGGAAGACCCGCACCAGTTTAAAAAATACGGCGGATACGGCACAGCAAGGAAGCAAGAAAGGAACGAAAAAAAAAGAAGAACTTTGACGATAGCTTAACGTGAGCTTAGAGCCATATTTATTCAGACGCCAGAAATACGCATTTACCATAATAAGTTTTTCAGATCTCGAAAAAATAACCATCACCATATAATTCATTATATTCTAATAGTTCAGTCTGTATGTAATCCATGTATTTTAATTGATGTAAAATTAAGATGGAGCCAGAGGGCTCAATAGTGAAAGGCAGGAGTGTAAGGTCTTCCTCAAAAACATTGGGTCGAGCATGGGTCGAGCCACCCTACATCACTAGGATCCAAACTTCCTCGTCTTATGAAAAAGTGAGATACTGGGTAGTAGCCAGTGAAGGAAAAGATATGGCGACGCAGCAAACTTTAAATGTTGTGACTCTCCCTTTTATTACATAAAAGTGTGAATGAGTACAATTTCATTTGAAGTGAATTTTGCCATTTTATTTTACGGACGCATTGCGTTTGTTTAAGATTGTTAATTAAAATTCATTTCATCATGTAAATACGTGGAAAGACGTTTTGACGTTAGCTCCCGCAGACACTAGTGTCAATAAATTGAGAAAAAATAATAATAAATTTGGACAAATAGAGTAACAAAGATTTTAGCTTAAAACAACTAGACTAAAAACAACCTTGTTCATCGAAATTAATAGTACTCACCACAGGAAAGTGACATCAACGACGTCCTCATCGATAGGAGCCCAAAACCACACCAGGGGCCAATTAAATAAAATATTTACAAGTGTAATTTACAAGTGTACCCATTGTTTTGGACTCTTAAAACAACAGCTACACTTGTAAACTACACTTGTAATAGTTTTATAAAATTGACCCGGAAGTGAATTGGCAAATGACACAAGGCCTAGTTTTTTTTTACACCTATTGCCGTCGAGGTTCCTGAATACAGAACGAAACACATTTCGTTTGATGGGGCTTCTTGAATGAGTTTTTCGATCTCCTGTGATCTATTCGTGAATTATAAAAAGGTTCAAAGATGCCTGTTCAAATGTAAAATATATCAACCATATCGAAACACAATTACTAGAATTTAAATAATTTAAAATAGTTACTTTTAAATATTGAATAATATTAGATAACGTAGGTTGATACTCCTCTTCAAAACAAGGCACTGTCTTTGAAAATCTTCTTCCAAATGCCCCGGTTCGAGTAGTCGCACTGTAAGTTAAAGCTAAGTAAAGATCTTGCAACCAACAAAGGAGACTTCTGTCTGATTGGTTAAGCTCATCTGTGATTTAATTGGTCAATCTGCTAAGAAAGAAGGTCCTCTTTCAAGGGCCAAGGAAAAGACATCCTGTCGATTGACATAATCCTTGAAAACCCTCCCCCGCTATTTGTGACATGAAAATCAACAACTCTTGCCAGAAATTCTCGAAGGAACGATCGATCGCAGGAGAACTACAAGAAACTTTCCCATTGGCAGCCATCTTTTGTTTACACTTTCGCGCGCGGTAAGAAGACTGAACACTAAAGATTCAAAAGGACAATCAGACAATAGTCTCCTTTGTTCTTTCAACCTCAGTGGGTCCCTCAGTGGAGGAATAAAATGTTTAGACTCGTGTGAGGCTTTTTAAGATAGGCTTTACCCAGTCCCTCGCGCGCCCAATCTCTCCTACCTTTGAAAGCTTGCCTATTCTTGTACTGGATTTCATTTTTTTAAGCGTACGACAAAGTTAGATCTGGTTACGAGATTAACCACCTGCCATCCCGGCTAAAGTAGCTTTTAACCTTTGTGTTTGAGAATGGAGCCCTCGTACTAAATGTGTGGCCATTCCGATGCTAACAAGAAATAATTTAACGTGGCAATACTTCACTTTTTTTCACTTAAATAGGTTTCCTAAGATGAAATTTTATATTCTTGAATATTGATTATGAACACCGATGGAACTGCAAGAGCTTATTCTTAAGGGAAAAAATACGTAAAATTCTTATAGCATTGTTACTTGACTTCTGGTCGGCTTTATACCCTATCACTATTTTCGACGCCAGCTTGTGGGTAAGGCTGTAAATAATTGCAACTTTTCTGTGTAAATTCGAAGTAGAACAAACTGTCAGTCGGTTCTGAAAAATACGCATTGTACAGGTATCAAGCAAAAGATTAAACTGACAGAATCAAGTGGCATAAAAAAACACTGCGCTATAATTTTCCAGGGCCCAGTGGTTCAATAGATGGATAACGCTATTATTTATCCAGTGGATAACGCAATTGGGTTGTCTAATACTAAATCAACTGGATCGTGATTTATCCTATGGATAGCAGTATCCAACGTTTGATCAACCACGGGCTGGTCGCGTTTTCAACTTTTCATACATTTTTCTGTGCTTTTTCTCCGGAGAAAAAATTACCGCTAAGTGTATGGAAAAAGATGGCGTCAAAAACCGTGATGAGGTCTAACTCGTACTTATTTTTATTCCCTACTGGCTAAGATCTTTCCCTTCTCTAGCTGCTCGCAGCACTCGCTCAGCTCCGCGAGCGATTAAAGCTTGCGCCAACTGCTCTCCCAGCTTTTCCGCTGCCACAAGGGTGTCGCGGGCTTCCTCTGGGACAAATATGCTGGATTTGGTGAGCACGGCATGAGAGCAGACACCCGTCTGAACGGCAGGATCTGGGAGGGTTCCGGAGACCTTCTCCATTAAGCACTCTTTTCCGTCAAGGCTGAACACAGCACCGGTGATACTTAACTAGAAAGCAAGATTCAAATTAAGCTAAAGGCTTCAACTCCCTGTCTGCATAATAAAAAGCGACTCTTGACGTAAGAGCTTTCGTGACTTGTTCTTAAGTAGTAATCAAGTTCATCAATACGAAACTCGACTAGCCTCTCAGTATAGACCTCACTTTTGTAGAACAAATATAAAGCAATTCAGTATCTTTTACCGAGGACCTAAAATCTGGAATTCGTTGCCCGTTTCACTAATTAGCTCTCCTTCTATATTTGTTTTTTTTAAAAAATTAACGAATTATCTCACTGATAGCCGATCTGTCGCTTAATTTTCTGATCTTGCACACTCTGCACTCAGCAATGAATTTAGTTCACTAGGTAGTTGAAGGAAGCCTATTAATATAAGATTCAAGCTTCGTTAGGCTTCCTTGTCACATTAATTTTATAATTTAATTAATACCTTTTGCTCATGTTGTATAAGGTTTTGTGAGTGACTAAATAAATAAATAAATAAATAAATAAATAAAAGAAAACTAAGATCGCTTTTTTACATCCTGGATCAAACAATCACCGGTGGGGAATGGCAAGTTGACCGTTAATTACCTGCTTGACAAGATGAACAGTAAATCAAGAACTGAAGAAGCTAGTGACGACTTCCGGGACTTCGGATTTGATAAAAAGTCCGGTTCAAACTTTCGGAAATTTCATGCAGTGAATGAAACGCTATTTTCCAGTTGAACAAACAGATCAATTGGACCGACCGACCCGGAAAGGACCGTTCCATTTCAACTAAAATTTTTGCGAAAAATAGAAAGCATCTGAAAAGTAAAGTAACACCGTAACTCTCTGGTTTTGTATTGCTATTTATGTATTGCTTTTTACGCATATAAACAAACAACAGTAAACAAAGCGTACCTGATTACCATCCAAACTTGTAGTTACTCCAATTGGAACACTGCATCCCCCTTCCTGAGCAAATAATAAGTGAAAAAGGAGATTAACAATGACTTCAATTGGGTTAACCGACAGCCGTCTAATGGCCTAAAATTTAACCATTATCCGTCGAAAAAGGTATTTTTTTTATCGTCAACAGTAAAAAACGTAGATTATTATTAACCGTGAAAAAGTTTCAAGGTACTTCAAATCCCACTATTTCAGCTGATCTTATGAACTTCTGGCTCCTGAAGAATCTCTAAACTAAAAAAACAGTTCCCATGTTCTCAAAACGCCCTCTCTAGACATTACAAGACCTTACAACTTGCTTATATATGAAAATGTTTCGAAATTTTGTAATTGAAAGGGCATGACAACCTCCAAAACACAACCGTCAATATTTCTTTACAAAGAAGATAATATTTACTTTAACTCTTGGACTAAATTTCCCTCACGCTTAATAACCGTTAACACTGGAAAAAATTAACCGTCAACCGTCAAAGCTACCATCCCATGGAGATCCTCGAACAGCAACTTATTACGGACAGTCTTGAGACCTTAGTATTTCGACAGCAAAAGCCTAGGTTACTTTTAGAAAAGTAGCTTTCTTTGGGCAAGCCCATACGCGGATCGAGACCAGTTTCTACCATTTTAGATCAAATGTTCGGCATTAAGGGGCCTTAAGCAGGCAAGTCAGCGATGCTGAATTGGTGCTCTTTCTTTTCGTCCAATGTAAGGAAATCCAGTAAGTCTTGGATTCTGGATTCCACGCTTTGGATTCCGGATTCCAGTACTTGATTTCGGATTCTATGTCTCTGGAACTTGGATTCCCGATCCCAGTCATTAGAGAGATTCCGGATTCCTTGAGCTGTATTCAGGATTCCAAAGCCTTTTTCAAATCTCCTACTCCCCCCACCCCGCTTGCTTGCAGGCTAATTATATCATAGTTGCATATTGGTACTTAAAGGATTCAATTCTATTTTCTCACCAAAGTTCTAAGGAAGTTTCTCTCAGCTGCACAGCAAAAACTAGTTTTCTTATCAATCAGCTTAGACACTAACTCAATTGTTTGAGAATCTTCAAGGTTAACCTCTACTGCCAGAGCCCCCTGTGAATAAAAGGATATAAGGGAGTTGAGATACGGTGAAACGACCAACCAAAGCGGGAAACTTGTTTTCGAATATTAGAGAGTTTTAGATCCGAGTTTACCGCGAACCTCTAACCGCTGGAGGTCACGTGACAAGTCTTTCGCGTCACGTTTGAGGTTTACGACGTGCGTTTTCAACGTGGGGAGATAGATTTTCACATATGCCATTTACCTGAAAGATTTTAGAGTATAAATCTTGTTTTATCCCACGTAATGATACAAAAATCTTGTGGAGCAAGTCTTTATCCATTAACAAAGGCACAAATACGGGAGAAATGCTAAATTTGATAAATCCTATTGGATCTTGAAAGCAAGTGCCATTCATGGCTGCTGGTTCAAAATGGCGGCCGTAAAATTGCAAGAAGAACTAATGTAAGAATTTACAGCTCTTTAATGCTAGATAACCCAGTGTTAACGTAAATTTCTTTTGTTTTCACTGATTGATTTTTCTTCTATTTCTAAGTGGAAAAATAAACCAGAATCCACTTCTTTAATCCACCACCAATCTAAATCGAATTATGTTTGAACGTTGAACCGCAAACGGGTAACGGCAAACCCCGGTTAGAGGTTCGCGGTAAACTCGGATCTAAAACTCTCTATTACTACAGAAGGTCTTGAACGCGATGTTGCGCGTTTTACCCTTTTACCGCCCCCGTTCGAACTTGTCTTGCAGCAAATCACGTTGACACAAGTTGTATGAATACTGACTACTGATTGGACAAAAATTACGCGGGAGTCCCGCCATATACGGGACTTAGTCACTTGCTGCAAATGAAGTTTGCCTTGGCTGTTAAAACGCAAAAATTATACTGATTTTTTTTTGCAAAAAACCAAAAAGTAGCACTTCTTTCTACTTTCTTCAACAACGTGTTGCGAGACTGGTTTGATTCGTAGGTTACTCGAAAAAGCGGTTTCCTTGAGTAAGTGACGCCTCTGAAAAAGCGCGGCACTTAGCAGCAAAACTATTTTTTAGCGCCAATTCCTTTGAACAACAACGCAGCGCTTCTTGTATTTTTAAGATTATTGATAGAGATCACTTCAATTACAGTTACCTTCTGGACCCGTTTTTTATCGTTTTTGTAACAAAACATAGGAAAAGAACGACAAGTATTATGTGCAAAGTGGAAGTGGAAGGGGATTCACTCCCCAACCCCAATCTCTTTTTCCTTTCTTCCCTCAGCCCTTTGACGCTTGTAAGGCAGGCTTCCTGTATGCCAAATTGCCAACTGAAATTAGCTACTAGATTACTTCGTACTAGGGAGCTTAAGCAAAGACGTTTTTGAGCGACGCACGTCAACCGGGAGTGAGGCCTTCTCCCTTTTTATGTGCCTTGACGCTAACAAATTTGTATTGCCAAGTTTCTTTTCTCGTATAAAGTTTCAACCAAACCACTGCCCAATTTGCCCAATGATGCAAAAAGTTCACTTCCGGTTGACGTCCGTCGCTCAAAAACGCTGTTGCTTAAGCTCCCTAGTATCTGGTTCCTTGGTACGTGCAAACGATCATAAAACTAGAAATAATCAAAGGTTAGAGAGTATGGACGTGTTTCAGGCTTTTGATCAAAGGTTAAAACGCTCTTACTCCAACGCTGGTGTTTTGCGTACGTTTCGTGTGATAGATGATAGAGGGACAAAACGAGTGTGATCAGATTACGAGTGGTAGAAAGTACAAACGCGTTTGAGCAGATTGCGTTTTATTCTATGCATTCCATTCATTCTTAGTGGAAAGTCCAAAAGAACGCTGGCTACATACGTGCCAAGCATGCGTAATTGGAACCTAGAGATTAGGATTGCGGGCCACCAAAGGAGCCCGCAATAATATGAATTGATGAAAATCATAACAAACTAAACTCCCTGACCATTTGGAGGGACACGCGAGGAATACACAACCAGTTATCTTTCCTAGTAGAACGTTCGATCATTACCTAGAGAAGCCTGCACGGAGGGCGTTGAAAGGGCTAAGGGTTGGTAATTTTTACGTGTGTACTTGCCTGCGTGCAGACCTCTCCAATTTCCTTTGTTGCACGCGTGCAACAAAGGAAATTGGAGACGTCTGCACGCAGGCAACGTGTGTACGTGCGTAAATTTACGTTCGCAAATAAAATAGAGCCAATATATGAAAAGTCGCACGTAAGCGTAAAAGTAGAACCTCGCTCAACGTCACTTTCAATCTCAACACTTTATATCTTGCCTCTATTTTATTTACGTGATTAAAATTTACGTGTTTTAACGTGAGTAGCCAAAAACGCGTCAGTGGAAATCAACCTTAAGTGAGGAGGCTATACCTACAGTAATAAGCGCGTTTTTAGGCGTGTAAATGAACTGGTTAAATGTAATACTCACTTACCTGTCCTACTGCATACAAACATTCATCTGGTCCAAGAATCTAAATCAACGAGAAAATTAACAACGGTCAAGTAACTATCTTATTTAATCTAGTTTCAGCAGTAGCTTCAACACAGCAACTTTGTGATAGTATATTTTATCGTAAAGACTTTTGGAGCATCAGGCATGGGTGTCCTTTTTTCTTTCTTTTTTTCTGTTTCAGGCATTCAAACAGTGGTAGCCTCAGGCGAGTGAGGAATTTAGGCGCTATAAAGGGGTCAAATCGGCAGCGCTCTGCCCCGAGGAAGGAGGACGTGCGCGAACGCGAACGCGAAGGCGCATTGCAAATTTTACGTATACCTTGACTTCTACCATGCAGACTAAGATAGTGAGGAGGGTGAAAAGAGAACGGAGGAGGAATATACAACGAGGTCCCTCTCGTTCACTTTTTTTCGTGCTACTTTTCATTTTGTACCATTTCCAGGTGGAGATCCGGAGAAAAAACATAACCATCTTCCAAGAACGCTACGGTCTATCACTTATACAGGAAGACAAGTTCATACATCGCAGGGAAATTTACGAAATTTTAACTCCAGAAAGAGTCATTTCCTTCCGCTTTAAAGTGGGAGAAAGTTTTCTGAAAAATGGTGGAAACTGGTCTGGAACACGCCTGACTTTCCACTATTTAAAATGGCCTGGAAAAGGCTGTGGCTCTTTTTAATAGAAACTTGGAGTAAACGTTTCCTTCGTTCTTCTATTAGAGCGATTTTCGTATGACCTCGAAAAATGGTTTCGGTAAGTGTCCGCTATTTGTTTTCTCAGCAAATGGATGAAAAGATCAAAACATAGACTCTTCGTTTTCCTGCCAAAGTACACCGTAATATGGAGAAGGCATTGTTCGATTGGCCAATCGCGTTGCAGTATGAAGTCAAAGTGAAGTATCAGTTGACTTCTAGAAAGTTCTCAAGCATGAAGTTTTTTCACCTGAGCGTTCGCTTAACCAACGAAAAGCCACTAGCGTTTGTATCTGTTCGATAAACCAATCAAATCGCGCTATTTCCGTTCGTTGTTTCTGTTTTGTTCGCGCGTTTTCATTTTAAGGTCAGACGAAAATCGCTCTAACTTGGGCATATTTTGGATGGTATCCAATCTAAGCTTAGGCATTCTGATGAGCTAATTCTGTTAAAATAGGCTCTTTAAAACTGGAGACCTAGCCCTCCTGCCAGTGTTCATAGAGTTGGGTAATTATTTTACCTGGTCAATCCGTTCCGCCCAACCCATGCGCTCCATCCCAGCAGCAGCCAAGATAAGAGCATCGTATTTATCACCTGCATCGAGTTTGCTTAATCTTGTATTGAGGTTACCACGCTGAATAATTCCGTCAAGGACAATTAACAGAAGAAAATAATCTTGATTTATTATAAACGAGGGCTGGGAGGTGAGTCATTAATTAGTTTATCCCTGCTCTAATCTTACTGTTAAACTCTATGCACATTGTAAAAGGTCTGAACCTAGGAGTCATTTCTTCAGTGGATGGAATATTATCATCCGGGTGATCGTAGCACTGAATAGGACTGTTGTTGACAGTGACTGGAGTTTCGACAACCTGTGTGGCGGTCATCTTCAGACTCAAAGTGAATTGTAATAATTAATTGTATCACGTCAGTTAATGGTATTAAACGCTGGATAGTGACCTCACTGGTCAATAAAGTCATAATGTTATTGGATCATCAGAAAAAGTACAATTATTTGGATCTCCACAAAACATGCTTCAGACATCCATCTGCCTAAAAGTTCTAATGTCATTGAGTCAGTTATACTGTTTGACATCATAATATTAAGGATACAACATCTTCAATAATTAAATGTGGAAATGCTCTCTTGAGCTGTGCACTCCGCCTTAAGGAACTTGTTCCAATAACACTGTCAATAAAAATTTTCATTGTCAATGAAAAACAAAATTAATCATTATGGTTAACCAGCTTCTTCAATGCGTCTTGGAGTTGCCTAACACAAGTTGTCTGCAACTTTTGCGGGCCAGTCTATTGTAATACTATTTTTAATAAACAAAATACAAGTTGAAGTTGATTCTACTGTTTGGGATTTTAAAATGTGGCTGTTGGCTGTATTAATGGGCGACCACATTAACGAGGAATTATTACCGGTATACGAAAATGTATGGCCGTTTCACCGGGCTGAAAAAAAGTGGCCGTAATTATAACCAGGTGACCGCATGCACTACCGAGGTGGCTGTAAGTCGGGGTTCTACAATACTTCAAAATGTCACTAGATATAAGAGGAGTTGTGACAACAATAATGATGGTATATCCATGTAAATTGGATGGTCGTTGGGCAGTTGCCAATCAAACCACCAATAATACACTATTCCATTTTAAAATTAATTAAAATCATTATTTAAACCTTTTGCCATTCTAATGCTCTAATGTCCTTGACAATACAAATTATTCAACAGCAAAAATTTAATCAAGGTGCTTTTTATTTTTGAAACAGATAATGCTTACCTTCCTTTAGGCAAAGTAGCTAGAGTTGATCCCTTGTGTTTAGGATGGAAAACAACTACATCGTGGGGATCATCTCGTCTGAGTAGTTCAAAATAAAACCAGTCCTATCTATCATAAATCCTCATTTAACTTCCCTTGGAAGAAAGGGAGGTACCGGTATTGACATTTGAGGTTGGAGGGACGGGGAGGAGGAGCCAAAGCATTAAGGGGAGGCTTCCTTTTTTTAATTAGCCAAGTTGAAATACCAGTGTTAAGTTATGAAACTTTAATTGCTGTCCTTGATTAGGGTAATATTGATAATATTTTATTCATATCCAACATGGAGATTTGAGTGATATTGTACAGATTGTACCATACTTTGATCAGTGCATAGAAACCAATTATCCTTTGTGGTCAACAATAATATTACTACACATAAAGCTATTTATTACAGTCTTCTATTTATAAGTGAAGTGAAGGAGGAAGGGGGGGGGACTTTTTCCTCAGCAAGGATGAGGGGGAGGGGTGTGGCCATGGGCTTGTTAGACAGGGGTGTTGATTGAAGATAGGCTTAAAGTAGGGATGTAGGTAAGGACAAGCTAAGCAGGCTTTTTTAGTCAAGCCAGCATTTCCCACCCAGCTGTACATTCAAAATTACCCCATGTTTTTAGTTTAACAAAGCAATTTGACCAGGTGGTAAGGTCTTTTTTAGCCAGTGAAATTAGCCAGCAGCTGGCTTTTAGGGACATATCCCTGTCAGGGGGCTGAATTTACAAATGATATTTAGACAGTGAAATTTGCTTCTGTGTCAGGTAATCTGGAAATCCCTCAAAGTAAAAATCACAATTAAATCTAGCCTTACAGAAATTTTCTAGAGTTTTTTTTTTTTTGGCAACCTAAGCGTCCTACAAAATTAATGCTTACCTGAACACAGCTCCAATCAACATGCCTGGAGGCAAGGTGGAGGGAAGATCTTTTAATGAATGAACTACAAGATGGACACTAAAAACACAAGGGTAATTAATATATAGTAACACAAGTTGGAAGAGTCTATCATTCTTTACAGCTATGGAGACTTGCTGAATGAGGATCAGGGAAATATTCTCTGCTTCCAAGGCAAAAGACTAAACTTTTTGGTGGGACAAGGTATCCATGTAATGGACTGAATAGATTACTCAACTTCCTTTTAATTGTGAAAGGTTTGGACCCAGGAGTCATTTCGAAAGTAGGTTGAGTTTGATTGTCCGGGTGAACATAGTCCTGAATAGGACTGTTGTTGTTGACAGTGACTGACGTTTCGACAACCTGTGTGGTAGTCATCTTCAGAGTCAAAGATGTTAATTGTGGTAACACTTGGCATGCATTTTAGGCCTGGCTTTAGTTTAAGGTAAACACTGTCTTTCGAGTTGTGCTAGTGATGTTGAAATTGTGGTAACACTTGGCATGCATTTTAGGCCTGGCTTTAGTTTAAGGTAAACACTGTCTTTCGAGTTGTGCTAGTGATGTTGAAATTCTTATTTTGCCAGCTGATTCAGACATCAGAATCTACCACAATCAAGCCATGGCAATTCCTGGTACAGTCTAATAATGAAACTAACCTTTTGTTAGCCAAAGCAACTTCCAGCTCCTTTGTGAAAACACTTTTTTCTCCAATCTAGATAATTGAATTTTTTCAAAATTATTGAATAATATTACACCCTTGGTATAAAGGAAACAAAATTCCTGTAAGTAAAAGCTCTCAATTTCATTCTACTCAAGTGAATGAGATGACCCCCTTTACTTGATCCCTATACATCAGCAACACATGCAGTGGACATTGATTAAGACGAAGACAAAATAGCCACAGCAATGTGCTTAAAAACATAGCACAAATATAGACAAAGAACACTCATCAATTGACAACTTCTGGAATAATGAGGAAAAAATATCCCTTAAATTTGTATCCTGAAACTACGAAGGAACAGCAAATGTTTGAAGAGGGGAACTTAAAGCAGAAGTTAACAGGCATGTTTTGAGGGAGGAAATATTTTGAATGCACAAACACCAATATTGGCAAGTACCCTTGTATAATATATTAAGATTTAAGCAAAAAATTACACAGATCTCGTTCTCCATAACTCATCCTATAATTATGGCTAAATAATCTTCAACATTAATATACAGTACGTGCAGGGTACTCACTTTGGGGAGTGGTTTATTCAGAATATTATCTCCTACAGTTGACATAGAAACTGAAATAAAAAAACAAACCATCATAAACTCAGATCCTTATATAAAAACAATTGGTGTATTCTAAAGATATTAACTATTAACCCACAGTCAAACCTCATCTCCTTACGGACACGTCTCGTGATCAAGGACAGTTTTGTTGATCCCAAAGATACATGTCAAACAGTGCCTCTATAATACAGACACCTCTATAAGGTGGAAACTTCAATACTTCATGATTGGAACCTTATGTAACCACTATGACACAAAGGCAATGAGAACTAGTTCAAAAAACAACAGTTTTATTACGAAAATCAGTAATGCACCTGCATCACGCTTTTAAGCCTCTGTATGAGTATTTCCAGTGAAATCGAAGTTGCGACGATGCAGCGACAACCTTAAAGAATAAAGCGACGATTGCACTGCCATCCCAAACAAGTTTGACCATGTTAGAAATGGAATGATGGCAAAGAAATCTGCCAAAAACCTGTTTGCATTTTGATTTTCTTGTTCCTGTCATCATTGTGGTGCACTAAGCTCACTGCACTGGAAGCATTACCATACAAAACAGTTCTTGATATGAAAAGATTTTACATGAAAAACCAAGTACTTGAGGGAAAACGAGAGGCAAAATCGACGTCCCAGGTACACGTACAGTTGTACCCATATATATAGGCTCAATTTCTGACACATTTCAGCCAGATGTCTACAACATCAAATATCCTAATATTGATGTTTTATGGGGCACAAGAAATCACAATTTTTTTTTTCTTTTTCTGAACTTGAATACAGTCCTTAAAAGAATACAAATCCAGAATGATTTGCTCAAATCATTTCACAAATTTAATTGAACAAGAAGGAGTAATAGCAGTGAAGTTTGAAAAATTTGTGACAGATAACATCAAGTAACTAACAACTTAATTACAAACCAATTTCAAAAGATCTGCCGGGGTAGAACTTCTTTAATTCATCCACTATGACATTTGTTTGAATAAGAGCCAGCTGTAGGGAACAAAAATAGATAAAATGTATGTTTATAGGTAAAGTTCGAGACTTAAATAAGGAAATGAAAACTGAGCACAACTAGGAATTCAACTCCAGTTGGATTTGCCTACATTTGACAAAGTAAGTGGGTAAGAATATTTGCGATTATAAAGACAAAAAGAGCGTAAATTCACAATGATTTGCTTGAGTGATTTTCTTGAGTGACCACCAAACAATAGCTTCCCAATACAATTCCTAATGCCCAAAGCAACCTTTATTGCATCAGCTAAATAAAGAACATTTCAACAATTGGTTAGCCTGTGGCATATGTAAGACCACAGGATTGCCATTTCGAGATATAGCGAAATGTCAAAGGAGGGTATTTCCTGCATTCTCCTAATCTCATACCTGTGAACAGATGCCACAGAGATCTTGGTATGAGATAAGAAATCTAAGCCCGTGAAAAATATAATTTGGCTGATAACGAAGCCTGAGGACTGAAGGCGTGAAAATGACCACCTGTTGCACTCATTGGACAGTGCGATTCAAAATTTATCATGGACATGTATAAGCCTCACTGATTTATCCAAAAATAACAAAATAATCGGAGTGGATTGACCTTAAAATAAATTGTGAAGAGGGCGTCGGAATCATCACGGTCAAGGAAGCCCTCCACATGGTGACCAATAATGATATGAAATGACAAAGCAATTCTTCCCCTGCACTGTATCGGAATCTGAAATCTAAAAGGTTATGCCTTCCATAGACGGAGTCCAAAAAGGGGTCTGACAAAATCGTGCCTTCCATGAGTGTTGAAAATTAAAATAGAATGTCAAGTTTGGCCATTTAAGCACTTACCTGACTTTTTCGTGAGCCAACTTTTACAACGAGCTTTGTGTCCGCCATCTTGACCGAGAATGTCCACGTGGGGGATTGGTGTCTACTTCGCCTCCACTTCAAAACGAGTCCACAGACCACGAAGTCGGCCATTTTGAATATTGGGATTCAGAGTGATACACGATGGCAGCAATTTTCCGATGTTCACAACTGCTTTCTCGGACAACTGGCTCTTTCCAGACCAGCTTTAGACGAAATATTGGAGTGACAGCTGTAGTAATGGCAAAGGCGGCGAAGAATGCTGATCCTATACAGAATTTGTTCGTGGAAAAGTTGCAGGAGTACAAGAAGAAGAGCACATCTGCCGGTGATAGTTTAGTGGACATGACAGCTGAGATGAAAGCTAAAATGGAAGTGGAAAAGCAGCAAATACGAAAGAGATTCGGTGAAGGAAACTTGGAGGAGTTTCCCAAGTTTGACTTTGGCAAGTGAAGACGGATCACTAGATCAATCGCCCAGGCAAGACTGATGAAACACATCTGTAGACTTTACCTGAGGAATAATGTGTTGGGCGTGAGAAATCGCAGGAACTCTTGACGACACTTTCAGTCGTGACTTTTTGGTTCTTTGTTGTTCAAGAAAGAGAGAAGATAATGTTAAATTTCTGTATTGTGTTGTCTTTTCACATCTGTGGCTTTTTCTTGGAATAAATCTTATTTTTAATCACAGCCCTGGTAGATACCGTTTTTATAAGAAGCAGACATGTGTCCGATTTGTCTTCCTTCTTATTTGACTGCTGTTAAACAAACCCCAATGAAATTGCTTCTGCCAGTTAAAGCCTGACTGGTTTTGTATTTTTCTCTTGCCTAGCATCAACTACTTAGGGTGAGGAGGAGGGGAGGGTCAATGTTATTCCCAGTTCAAATTTTCTTTTCCTTTGCTTTTACTTATTTCATCATCAAAACAAAGCAAATGAAAACAAAATCTGAATCAGGGTTAAAACAGTAAGTTACCACCTTCTTGAGAGACGAGACTCTTGTCTCTCGAAACAAACTGTGAGTATCAAAGCCTCTGGAATGTCTACGGGCCAAGTAACAATGAAAATAATTCTGTGCTCTGCTGTTCCCATCATGACGCACTAGACCTCATGAAGTGAACCATGATGAAAGATGCAGTTATCATGTACAGTTTTGTATGAAGCTATTCACGACAAAAGCGGCATTAAAACTTTTCAAAGTCAGTTTCTTTGTTTGATAAAAACTGATCAAGCTGAATTTCTATCACAGCTTATAACATAGTAACAATTGAACCACATTAAAGAGTAAACAATGAGAAATTGACCAAGTCAGATGACTGTGCGAATGACCACAAATGTTTTAGCCTGAGAAAACTGCCAACATTTGGCGACACTACCACTGATTTCCTGCAAAAGGACATCTCAGAAACGAACGCAGAAATTCCACACTAATGACACGTCACTACCAAGATCTGGGAAATTTGATTCAACCAATCACAAGCACTACCTAGATCTGGGTAGTGACTCGTCATCAGTATGGAATTCTTGCGCTCATTTCTCAGACATCATTTGGCAGGGACACCAGTGGTAGAGTCACCAAATGTTGGCTGTTTTCTCAGGCTACAAATATTTCAGCATGTAAATTAAAGCCCCACCCTTTAAAAAAACCTCAATTTTTGTAACTTACTCCTGAATCATTCCATGGTTCCTCAAATGGAGCGGGGAGGTATGGAAGTTAAAGGCAATAACCCAATATGGATGCTTCAGTTGTCTGTGATACTGTTGATGTCTTTGATACTGATCATTAAATTTTAAGCTGTCCCCAGGGTTCCTACCATCTGATTGGTGCCAGAAAAACACAAGTTTTCTGGCACCAATCAGAAGCCAGAACAGTGGCAACCGTTTGGAACTGGTCTGGTAAGACATTGTCCCCAGGGGCTCTTCTTGCCGTCCTTTACTTTTCTTCGTGCCTTATTTTTCCGCCGGTTTAGACTTTCCCTCGCCCCCACTATCTGCCCCTGGGTCTCCGAGGATGGGTTCCTACCTTTTTTGACCAAGAATAAAAGCACTATTTAATTAAGTGCTCCATGCAAAATCAAGGCAATAATTTTTAATAACGTTTTTTTTTTAAATTCTCTTTTACCATTTGTGTTGCTGCTATTTTGCCAGTAACATTAATTTATTGCAGTGTATTCTAAAGCCACTTGAGAATCTGGGTTGTGTGAAGTAACAGCTCTGTGATAGGAACAGAGGAGCTATGGAGCTGGGTGCACTATAACCCCAACAAAAATTTCGCCGGGAATGTTTTTTTTTCTGCATTTACAAAAGTACCCCAGTATTTATAATCTTTGTGTTAAAAGCAAACACAATACTTTTCTTTTCTTTGTTGCACTGTAAATTAATGTTCACGTTATTTTGCAGGAAACTAAAAGAAAACAATGGTACCGTAATAAAAATTTGACAAAATTTTCTCAGGATGAATAATATTGATAGAACTAAACGTGTTTCCAGTGATTTCAGGAGATTAAAACTTTCCAGTGGAACATGCCTGCACCCCCTTAGATATGCTAAGCACCATCAGAGTTGAAATTGAGCTAGTACTACATATGCTCCAGGCTCCCTAATTAAGCCTCAAATTTCTTGGACTTACTAGAAGCAACTAAAAACCTTCCAGACACTTTTTAGGTCGTGAATTTTTATTTCAAAGTTTAATTAAGGACATTCAAGGACTTTCTAGGCACCTGTGAACCCTGTGTACATGTTGGTTCTAACCTCCATCCTTCCAATAGAATTTCAGTACTGCAATCTATAGCTTAAGTCAATACAATTCTGACTCGAATATTAATGGTTATCCTACTGTCAGGCCATTACATTTTTGCATCAGTTTGTAAAACCAACTGTTCCATTTGAATTACTGGTTCATTGTCCCTGAAAAGCCCCATAAGGGGGGAGGATAATTAAGTATTTATTGTCGCCTATGTGAGGTTATTGTTCACAGAAAGGGATGGCAAAAAAGACTTGACTTTAATAAAATGAATGATACAAGTGTTAAAAGTCATTTCTTAGAGCTGGAATAGACCTCATTACATGTAGCTTGTATGTGTTTTTTCTCATCTCAGTGGAGGTCTCAGAGAAAATTGCTCCTTTGTCTTTTCATAAAACTGATTATGTTTATACATGCAAAGGGGATACAATGAATTATTTGAATGAAGCAGTTCCCTAGAATACTATCACATGACCTACATTGGGAAACCAAAGCATACATGCTAAAGAGGTCTATTGAAAAAAGTCAAGCTTTTTCTCCCACTGCTTTATCATAATGGTTTGACACATATTTTTTTTGATAGACATCAAGCAAGGGTCAATAAATAAAGAGAAGGAGCAGCATTTATGTTCTGTTTTGTTTGCCATTAGTTAGTGTCAGGTACAACTGAAGAGCTACAATTCCAATGCAGGATGTGAAGGTTGCCTTTAACAACAGCAAGCTCCAGGAGTGAATTCCAAAGACATGGCTTAAGACTCTACAAAACAAAATTAAATTAACACTTGAGCCACTGAAATAACATTCACGATTTTCAAAATAATTACAACTTTGAATCTGTCTTGGGCTAACATACAGTCATGGATCTCTCTCTCTTCCTCTTGCCAAAGGTCCTTTCATACTTCTTTGATTTTTCACAGGGACCAGTTATAACAATGCTGAATAGAGCACCTTAAATTAATTCACTAAAGATTCCAAGTTTAAAACTTATATGTCACAATAAAAATTAAACAAAGACAAACACTGTTAGCAAAATGCAATAAGATAATTATGTTGGGGCCACAAACTTTCCTCCCGTTTTACAAAATTCTGTAAAAATTCAGAGCCATGCCTTTGTTCATTAATTTATTGAGATCACTCTCAAACTTAGTACCTTAGCTGAAAATATGTACAATATTTTTGCACAACTCGAGATTTCATGCATTTACTCCCTTTGGTGGAAGTTATCCACTCCAATGTGAAGTGGAAACCTCATCAGCAGTCCCTTCACAAGTTTCTACCTGTTTTAAAGTTACATGTATTTTGTAAAAAATGAATAATTTTTTAGCATTATTTTTATCACTAACTGAATACTGACAGCACTTACTCAATAAGAAGGGGCCTGTAACATGCTAATGTCATGAAAACCATTACTAGTGGAAGAAAGGACTTTTGAAGATCAGTCCTGCTCCAGAGCCAAACTAAAGCTGCTGTTGAGATGTGCTGTACCTATGTAAAAATTCACAGAGCCATTAATTTTACTCTATAGCAGAACAGGGTGACCATTAATTATTACAGATAGTATTGCATTAAATGAATTTTGAAGAGATTTTGGTAAAGTGCAAAAAAATTATTAGTACAGTCTGAATGACATGTATCTGATATTTCCATGAGGTGACATACAGTGTAACGCTGCAAAAGAGGTAAAATCTGCAAATAACCGGTATGTGAGTTCTCTAGATTTGGATGAGGACACTGTTACATTGTAGTTAGATTGGTTTTTTGCTACAACATTACAATAAATTTTTTCAGAGGCTCCACATCAATTGATGTTTCCAAGAACAAAAATATAAAAATCTTTCATTAATTTGTTATTTTTTCCACATTATGCAAAGGATTGTAAAAAATCACAGTGATTAATAAAAGATTTGTTATGGATTTTGTTCATTTGTGTAGAGCACTTTTTAATCTCAGCTTTCTGGTGGTATTTGAAGGTAGAAGAAATCTGGATATTTGTGGCCATTTGGCTCTCGAACTCTCTTTCCTTTAAAGTAAGGGCCATATTTCAGCCAGGAAAGTTGATACCCACTCAGTCAATGCATGCCCAGCTTCCTAGAACAGTACACTGTGCACTAGTTATCATTGATGACTGATACTGAAGAAATGTATTCTTCTTAACTAAAAATATTAGTTAATGCAAGTTATTAGAACAAAGCATGCTGTAGACTACGTTATTATTTATTTTAATTATTGAAAAATAATAGAAAAATAATTAGAAGTTGTGGTTGAATTTGGTTTAAATAATTTCTTTCCTTTTGTTTTTAACTTGTTATTATACATTAAAATACCCCAAAACAAAGAAAAATAAAATTTAAACCACAGATAAAATTATTGATCCCCAACATAGACATCAGATAACAGGCCAAAATAAAACTTGGAAAGCCTGAAAAAAATTTTTATCCTGGGCTGATGCAAATTGATTACTTACAAGACTAACATTTGCATCAAAACTCATTTGTATGTACTTCCAGTCAAACTCTACTCCTCTGGCACCAACCCACAGGGGAACAAGGCGTGTCATGACCACCTCTGCTGTGGCCCAACCTAAACAGGATTAGAATAAAAATAAACCAGACTTTACCTCACCTCTAGTAAATAAAAAGAAAATGTCTTATGTACCAAATGAACTGTGAGGACCATTCACCAAAAGTCAGCTGGACTATTCATTTTGAAAACCGAAATAATAGGCTTTTTTTAACGAGTTTTGCCAGGCTAAAATCCAACCATGATTGCTATACTTAATTTAGGAATAGACTGATCTGCCTAGATCACGGCCGCACTCTAACAGTGCCCAATGACCAACAGCAAATTACCTTTGCTCTTGGGTAACAAGGAAATCTTAGTTTTTGTTGTTTTTGTTGTTGTCGTTGTTTTTCTTAGACATTTTCTGCTGAGCACTATGGATTTCACACTTTCAGAGCACTGGGCATCCTTAAATTATTCTAGAAGAATAGCTTTAGGCTGGATAGTCCTGACTAATGATGAAATTCTTTTCACAACTGGACTGGTCAAGCCTGCCAGTTTTGACTGAAAATATATAAGCACCCAATTTTTGATGAAAATATGAAACATGTAAATATGTAGCCTGAATTTTATCCGATTACTTCGAGTCATTATTACTCCCTCAGTAACGTCTGAATCGACTGGCTGTTTATTGCCATGCAGTGACGTAACTACTCCTTTGCTTTAATTTATGCAAAAAGTTAAGCATGATTTTCAAGTGTCAAACCAAGAAATATTGTTTGGAAATGTCTGCATGATACAGAATGGCTTTACTTTTTTGGATCGTAATTTATGTTTAACATTCAAACTATCAACTGCATGCAGTACTCTGAACCGCTTGTAATATAATAATGAAGGGCGGACGTGCTTTTTCCATCTGCGATTTTTTGCTCTTTTTACTACCCCTTCGGTGTCTTTATCCTGATCGAGAATATCTAAAGCAACTTGTCACAGTTCGGTGCCTCTGCAGGAGTTATTTCGAGTTTATTTCGACTCTTATTGAGTCGGTTTTACCTTGCTCTGCATTGCCGACTCTGACAAATCTACGTTGCTTGGCCCAGCCTGTGAACAATGCTTACGGAATTGCTGTTGATTACCCATTGTCTTGTTGGTGTTGGAACAACACCATCGCACCTTCTCATCATAACAATGCTTGTTTGGTGTATATACCGGCTAATTATCCTATATTCTTCAGACGGCCTAGGATCAGGCGTTACAGGTGTCCTTGTGCATATTATTCCAACACATCGGCATCGTTCCATCCATTGCTTATTGGTGATTTGGTATTTAAATTGAATCCTGGACCCAAAGGAATCCCGGTGATTGTTTCAACTCGCAGAAGTCATAACCATGAAACTCAACTGTCATCTTTGTCACGGAATATTAGCAATTTAATTAGTGTTCGTCGTTATTCTGCCTTGGCACCGATTGTTGCAGACAAACACTTGTCGCTGTGCTTGCTAAATGCTCATTCTGTGAAAAATAAGACTGCTGACCTTTTTTATTATATATGCGACTGCAAGGCTGACCTTGTTGCGATCACTGAGACTTGGCTGACTACTGACGACGCTGCTGTGCGAGCTGAATTGTGCCCGGTCAGATACAAAATTTCTGATCGCCCACGTACTGGTCGTCGTGGTGGTGGAGTGGCCTTGATATACCGTGATTCGCTATCTGTCAGAAGGATTGATGCTGGCGGGAAAGAATCCTTTGAATACTCTGAATGGACAATCTCATCACCTTCGCTCAATCTTCGGCTTGTCCTTCTTTATTGTCCACCTTATTCAGCTGATCACAGAGTCTCAACTAATGATTTCTTCATGGAGTTCTCTGCCTACCTAGAATCTATACTTCTCTCCAAAGGGCATCTTGTGATTGCTGGTGACTTTAATATCCACGTCGACGTCCCCCATGATCCTGACTCAGTCAAACTACTAGATCTTTTACAGTCTGTTGGCCTCCAGCAACACATCACTTAGCCTACGCAAACTCAGGGTCACACACTTGATCTCGTTATCACCCGTTCTAGCGATGACATCTTAAATAAGGTCCCTGTAGTTGATCGCTTTATCTCTGACCACGCATCTGTTTATTGTACACTTCAGCCCGACAGACCTTGCATGACTACTAAGAACGTTGTCTACAGAAAGCTGAAATCCGTCGATCTTGAATCTCTTAAGCGGGACTTATCTGACTCCTTGTTATGCAGTGATCCACCGGATCTGCAAGTGCATCTTCACTCAGAAGATCCACGTGACCTGGATGCTCTTGTACGCAGATACAACACTACACTTTCCAAAGTCATTGATTGTCACGCCCCACTTAAGACTAAGACTGTGAAAGCTAGACCTGCAGTGCCTTGGTACAACGACGAGATAAAGGCCGCTAAACGCTTGAGATGTAAGGCTGAGAGAACCTGGAGGAGAACGAGATCTGTGTCTGACTTGAATATTTTCAAGTCTTACAGAAACCGCGTGACGTACC
Organism: Porites lutea; assembly: GCF_958299795.1. NCBI lineage: Eukaryota > Metazoa > Cnidaria > Anthozoa > Scleractinia > Poritidae > Porites > Porites lutea. The sequence continues at coordinate 15,131,979 of NC_133210.1, forward strand.
TCATGAACCAGGCCAGGCAGGCATTTTACACTAACTTTATTGATGAGAATAGCACAGACCATAAAAGATTATTCAGAGCTACCAAACAACTCCTTGCTAAGAAAGAGGAGTTTTCATTTCCTAATTATCAGGACAAATCAAAACTAGCCAATGACATCGGTGGTTTTTTCGTTTGAAAGATAGATACAATTCGTTCTGATATTGATGCCGTAGACATCGAACCAAGCGCGCGCAATGCGCTACCTCCTGATCAGGAAGTAGATGATACGCATGCTTTTCATTCCTTTCAACCACTCTCGGAAAACGACGTCTCTGCGCTCATTCGTAAGTCTGCTAAGAAGTCCTGCCCGTTGGACCCGATGCCAACGTCTCTGGTTGTTGGCTGCCTTGACCTGCTGTTGCCTGTTATTTCACAAATTATAAATCTTTCGCTATCATGCGGCCATTTCTCTGAGGAATGGAAAGAAGCTCTGGTTACTCCAATCCTTAAGAAACCTGGCTCAGACCCCACGCAGTTGAATAACCTTTGCCCTGTCAGTAACTTGGACTTTATATCAAAATTGACAGAGCGCGCTGTTTTCAACCAAATTCACAGTCATATGAGTCGATTCGCCCTTTATCCAACCTCGCAATCTGCTTACCGAAAGGGTCACAGCACAGAAACAGTGCTACTGAAGGTACAAAATGACATTCTCATGAATATGAATTGCAAGCATGTAACTCTTCTAGTTCTCCTAGATTTGAGCGCAGCGTTTGACACTGTTGACCACAATATCCTGCTTGCTCGTCTTAAGTCAAATATTGGCATTAATGGCACCGCCCTTAATTGGTTTACGTCTTATCTTAACAACAGGTTGCAACGAGTCTTGCTAAATGGCTTTACATCTGACAGTTTTAAGCTTCCTTATGGCGTTCCACAAGGATCGTGTCTGGGGCCATTGTTGTTTACCATTTGTTCCAGCAAACTGTTTGAAGTCATCAAATGCCATCTACCTGAAGCACATGCCTATGCTGATGACACTCAGCTTTACCTGTCATTTAGTCCTGACACGGCTACTAATCAGACTGATGCAGTCATTGCCATGGAACGCTGTATATCGGACATTCGTACGTGGATGCTTACGGATAAGCTCAAACTTAATGATGACAAAACTGAGTTCATGTTGATTGGTACAAAACAACAACTTTCCAAAGTAAATATTGACTGCCTTACTGTAGGAAGCATTGACGTTGTTCCTGTCACTGTGGCAAGAAATTTAGGGACATGGTTCGATTCTAACTTGAATCTCCAGGAACAGATCCAAAAAACTTGTAAATCTGGGTTTTTCCATTTATACAATATTCGGCGTATCCGAAAATATCTGTCCCAGGAGTCTGCACGAACTTTGGTCCATGCTTTTATCATTGGTCGTATAGATTACAGCAACAGCCTTCTATTTGGTTTACCCTCTGCTCATCTACTTAAATTGCAACGCTTGCAGAATGCAGCTGCTCGACTTATATCTAATGTCCCTCGCTACAGTCACATAACACCAGTACTATGTGCGTTACATTGGCTTCCTGTCAAATTTCGTATTGATTTTAAAATACTTCTTTTTACTTTCAAAGCTATCTACGGTCATGCACCTGGTTACTCGATCGATTTGATTGCTATCAAAGAACAGCCGCGCTATAATCTCCGTTCAGCTAGCGGTCTTATCTTAAAGTATCCTAGTTTAAAACTGAAAAAGACTTCAGGGGATCGTGCTTTTTCATCTGCTGCCCCTAATTTATGGAACAATCTGCCCCTTCACATCCATCTTGAGGACAATTTAGAACGTTTTAAATCTTTACTAAAAACGCATCTTTTTAGACTAGCTTTTGATATGACTTGTAATTTTTTTTACCTACTATGTAACATATTTAGTGTTTTTTTTTAATCTTTATTTAATTTTTAGCATTGTTTATTCTTGGCCTTAATTATTTTGCTCATTATAGTTTTTATTTTCTTTTAACATTTACGAGTTGTCACGCGCTTTTGATCATATTTGCATGGAAAAGGCGCGTTATAAATTTTAAATTATTATTATTATTATTAATTCCATAATCAAACTCGGTTGCAATCACACAATGAAATAAGTACACACACGGAACACTTAGTTTAAAAACACAATGATTTGCTTTAATTGAAAAGAACAGTGTGCAAAGAAAGTAGTGTCCGATAGCCCGGGGCTAGTGGATTTTGTTATCCGGCTAGTGAATTCTGTTTTTAACTTGCCCTACTGGCAAGTGATATTTTTTTGGGAATTTAAATAACAGAAGAACTGTAATCAATCCTGCTCATCAAATTTTTTTCGGGCTAGTTGAAATGACTTTCAGGCTAGTACATGTTAGCTACAGCTTGCCCGAATGGGAAGCTGTGAAACTGACTTTCTTTGCACCCTGAAAGAAGCTATCTGGTCCTTACTAGTAACGAAGAAAAAACAAGGGAACAAGAAAGAAGAGCTAACAGAATCAATACAGTTGACGGTGAAAATAGCTCTAGGAGGTCGAATTACAACATTGGTCTCAGAAACTTTGCATAAACAAAATCACTGCCAAAACCACAAAGCGCCTCTAAATGAAAAACCTACCGACTCTCCGTAATGATTCTTCATTCGCAGTTCAATTTAGCATTTCAGTTCGGAAGACAAGGGCAATTTTGTTGTTCAAGATAAAGATTATCAAAATGTTTGAACTCCATGAAAGCATACAAGGGATATGATCTCCTGAATATCAAGCGACAATCCCACTAAAATTTCTCATAATTATGCGAATGTTTAGACAATCAACCAATCAAAATCACTACCCAGTTTTTGGGTAGTGATGATGTCACTGGATGGCATTAATGGCCGGTCGATTCAGACCAAGTGTGAGATCAAGATGCCTGGATATTGGCCAAGTTCTTTTTTTGTGATTGTATCGCAAAAAAGAACGAGGATATTTATTATTCAGCCATCATGACCGAACTCGCTTGGTCAATAAAGGATTTATTGTAAGGCCAAAATGACAACTTTTTCCTTGTGGGACCAATGGAAATCATGAAAGGGCAAGAAAGGCCCCATCTCGCTCACTCTGGTAGCCAATCAGAATGCAGGATTCCACTCATCTTTCCCACTCATGATTCAGACACATAATAATTAGGAATAAAAGCTTTAAAGTAGGCATGGAAGGGACTTGCGACTTGCGACTTGCGAGCGCTGAAAGCGCAATTTACTAGGGGGGGGGGGGGGTCCTGGAGCATGCCCTTCGGAAAAAATTTGAGATCTGGGCCTCTTAGAGTGCATTTCCAGCATTATCGAGCAAAAATTAGAGTGTTTGAACAGAACATAGACATCATTGAATTTTGGCTTTTGGGGGGGGCGGGGGGAGGGGGAATTTTCAAAGAAAAGTAGGTAGCTAGTGAATTTTGCCGGCCGTTGGCTCTTATTGAGAACCCTGATCATACCTACTCCTGCCACTAACACTTTCAGTTCACCCTTGCCAGCAATTCTGGTCATCACCAGATGAAGACCAACAAGATCTGCTATGTCTACTGTGGATCGAAGAAATTCCTAAAATGATAAATAAGAAAAACTACTAGTGAGTTCAATAACTTTTTTACAGCATTGCTCAGCAAAGTTTCTAATGTAGGGAAATAAATTTAATGATAGCAGATGTGAGGGGCTAAACTATAACCATCTTAGGCCACCCGCAGGCTGTAAAAAATGGTTCTAAATAGATACAACAACAAGGTACAGTCAAACCTCGTTAATACGGACACTGAGGGGGCCATAGAAAGCGTTCGTATTCATGGGGCGTCTGTATTAAGCAGGTTGAATTTAGAGAAAAAATGTAAAGGCATTCTTTCCCAAGGGACAAAGCAAACTGTCCGTAAACATGAGGTGTCCGTATTAAGCTGGTGTCCCCAAAGCTGGGTTGGACTGTAGTCATAATGCCGTTGTTTTAATCAATTAAAATCAAATTGTATGCAATGGCTTTAGATACAAAAAGGGAAACAACATACCCCCATGAAGTCCATGTATCCTGGAGATACATCTGATGTGGGAAAAAATGTTGCAAGAACCAACATCTGAAAAAAGAACATAATTTAAAGCTGTCACACACCTCTTGTTAATACAAAATACATTGTAATAACTAAAGAATACCTTGCCAGTTTCAATACAGTCAACTAGCTCAATAAGACAGACACCTTCAGGACCGGCCCCTACTGTTTGTCTTAAAGAGGTTTCTGTCTTATGGAGATTCGAGGTAACATAAAAAAAAATACGCGCTGGGCATCCTGGATTTCATGCTAGGCTCTCTTCAATTTTATTTAGCTGCCTGTGAAGTACATGGATATATTGTAGTTCAATTTTATTCTTGGTTTAAATTTTATTTCCCTTTGTTTTTGAGGTATGGTAATGACATATGATAATGAGTTTAACAAGAAGAGGAAATAAACAATGGAAAAAATAAACCACAACAGGGACATAGTCACACTGAACGTTTTGAAAAGGAGCAGCTAAGAAACATACTTGACATTGGTAATATTCTGGACAAATCACCTAAAAACGATCGTTTTTCACTTAACATCGCTATTTCAAAAATGTGCCAAGATTTGGCTGCAAAAGTCATGAAAAATTAATGATAAATTATTTTACAGACATTACTTTGTATGGTGGGGGCACAAACTTGCAAGTTTCGCTACACTTGTTTCTAATCAATATGAGAAGTTGAAAAAAAAAAATCCTGGGAGGGTCCATTGCTGTTTCACTGCACTCCTTTTTGAAAAATAGAAAATACTGTAAATTGTTTTCACAGTTAAATTTGCCATAAAATTATTAAATGTTGTCTTCTGTAGTTTCAGCCAAGTTTATAGAGTCAAAGTAAGGTGGCTCGACTCAGTATTTTTGTAACAACCAGTCTGCAGAGTATGGCAGGTGTACACGAGAGTTTTTTAAAAATATATAAGCAATAAGGGCCTAAAAACGGCCTTGCACGCGCGAGATCTCGTCGAGTTCTGCCATACTCTGCAGATGGGTGTAGCGACACCTTCCATCTTTGAATCTCTTATACTTACGTGATATTTATTCCGACCGCCCAAAAAATAATATATCACAATAAAGTTTAATCTATGTGCAATACATGTGTTGTAATGGCTTTTACAGTAAAGAACAATTTATTTAAGTATAAGAGATTCAAAGATGGAAGGTGTCGCTACAAAAATACTGGGTCGAGCCACCTTAAAATGAAGTGTGAAATAGTCTGGCCTTTCTTTTTACCTTACAAAGTTGAGTGACCAAGTAAGCGGCTCCTGCCTTCACACATCTCCAAAAGGCACTGTACTCAGAGCTACGATCCAGAAAAAGAAAGACAAAATTCATTGCTTCATCAAACATCGATTGAGGAACACGCGACTCTCACGCGACCGCCCATTCTTCTTGAACATAATATCATACTGAAATTCCTGCAAACTTACAGTCCAGAACATTTGTAAACAATGAAGTAAGGAAAGTATGCTAAGGCTACGCAGTTTCCAAAATGGAATAAAGTCATTTCGTAGAAATAAAGTCTTGAAAGAAAGATATTCTTTTTGAAGAACAAGATGGCTTCGGAAGGACTACTTTGTAACCTGGCATACTAGGTAGCCAGGCAAGAAATCTAAATAGGATCGCAGGCTCACGAAAATGCGGCGCTACTTTTGAATTCAAACTGGCGGGCTTTGAATGTCGATCGTTGTTTTGATAAAAAAAAGCTCTAAAAATTATCGAAACATCACATATTTCTTCCGTTTTGGTTGAAGCAAAATGCCTAGAAGAAAAAAGACCAGGAAGAATGCGAATCGGATGCGACCGATGCTGCCTGAAGGCGAACTAGATACGTCAATGAACACTGATGAGCGCCGAGCAAAACTGGACGTTTACTTGAAAGATTTAAACACACAAGGTTCGTTTTTGATCCAAAAGTTTTATAAAATACGTTAAGAGAAAGTATGTTACATTTTCGTCTCTCTTTCCGTTCACAGTGGAAGAGAGAATAAAAAAGATGAAAGCTAGAGGTTATGATATGATCTGCAAAGTGAAGGGGGCCTTTTCTCTGGAGATCCTTAAACTTCCTATGGTAAGTTATAAGCTTATGATAGAAAGTATTAATTTGATAAATTTAGATAGGTAAACAAGATCTAGACCACTTTTAAAGCAATGTATCCACGCATAACATCATTTCGAGATCATGCGTCCCTGGCAAAAATAAATTACAGACTTGTGATGGAAATAAACTCCTGTTATCACATGCGTTCTTAGGTCTTTGTCATGCATTCCTCACCGAGAAATGTTTGGGTGAGAGACTGGGTGTCTCGTGGATGTTCATATTTTTTGGGAAAAAAAGGTTTTTTCCCCATCCTGGTTTCAGAACTGTTGGCTTAAAGTTTGAGTTGAACGCCCACCTCTGTAATACTCTGAGAGTAAAAACCTGATTATTAGTGTTACCAGAAAAATTCAGTCTCAGTTCATGAAAGATTGCTCTTAGTGACAATCTCAGTTAGTTTTATGTAATAGTAATTTTCATTATAAGTAATGCTTCATATGGCACTGGCTGGTAAAAATGGGTACTCTTGAGAGGAACACACTGTAATCGTGCTAGTTATATTTTTGATACCTACTTTCTGGTTCATGCTAACAGGACATAAGAAAGATGAAATTGAGCGATTATTTAGGTATGTACAGTCATTTCTATTTAACTAAGGTCAGTTCATGTTTTGTTAGATTATAATTTTTGCATGCATTGTTTCATGGTTCAGTTTTTGAAACTAAGGGTGCGTTCCTTTGATATGATCCGGATTACGATCAGTGATCCAAGATCATTTGGATCATGGTAGATCAAACCTTGTCCAGAGTGGATTCATTGGTTCATTTAATCTACCATGATCCGAGTGATCTCGGATCACTGATCCTGATCCGGATCATCCCAAAGGAACACAACCTAAAAAAAGTCCTGATTGTTGCCCACTTGATCATTAATGAAATTCATCATGAGCAAAACTATCATGTATTAGATTTTCAATATTTCAAAGAAATATGAGATTTATCTTGAATCTCACTTTGCAAAAGGTTTCTTGATTGTGTCCATTTGTTTCAGCTGAGGGTGGTAAAGTGAATGATAATGCCTTTACAGAGGTATGTTCACATTATTTATTTATTTTTATTTTTTTCAATTTTCAATTTAGCAGACCTAGTGGGCCCCTGGAAACTTACTTTTGCCCTTGGGCTTAAGTTTTTGTACCAAACTCACATGCATATAGCTAGTCATGTATGATGAGCACCTTGGATTTGAAGAATTTAGTGTTTCGGTAGATCTCCCAATTATTTATCTTTGAGCACAGCCATGATTAAGGCAAACCAAGGTCCCTGAAATGGCTTGAAATCAAGACTAAAATTAAACTAATTGATTTGACCTTACCCATTGATTTTGTTTGTACCTCTGTTTCCTGCATACCTGGTGCATAAAAATCTTCAAAGATGCAAAATAATTTGTGGTATGCATTCTGTAGGACGTCAAGATCGATTGATTGATCTGAAGAATGATGTTTTTGTAGAACATCCTGTTTGTGTAATTTCTGTGGCTGTTCATGTGGCTGCTGTTTAACAGTGCATATTTCTTTTAGTCTTTGTTGTGCTTGACAATAGTAGGAGTATATTTTGATATATGTTATTAAATATTTATTCAGTAAACTGTAATACAGAATTTTGAGTCTGTATGTATTTATATTAAACTGTGTGGTTACATAAAGAAAGACCCAGGGACTCGTGTTTTTGAACTGGGACTCATGATTTTTCACAAGATGAGTCCCAGGACTCACCATAACTATTTGTAACAAAATCACAGTGACTATTACCAGTACAAAGGCACTAATTGTTTTGAAAATGGGCAAGTCTTTTTGTTTATTTATTTGTTTGTTTAGAGGTAACATTTAATGTCACATAGGTAGTCTCATTTCTATTTTACAATGACAAATAAATAATAACTAATAATAAGTTAATTTGATTTTGTATATTTAGGCATCTGATTTTGTGAGTGAAATGACAAGGTCAATTTTAAATACTGCATCCGACATGGATGTTAGGTAGGTTTTTTGTTTCAGTTACATCATGTTGGTTTTTTTTCCTTTCCAATTAAAAAAATAAATAATTTATTATTATTATTATTATTATTATTATTATTATTATTGTTGTTGTAGTTGTTGTTGTTGTTTTTATTGGCAAAAGGAAGCACTTTTTTCAAAGTAACTGAATTATTTAAGGTAGAGTAGGTTTGTGGTTTAATTTATTCAGTTTCCATTTTCCATTTTTACTTGATTTTCACAAACATCCTTTAGCAACGATTTACATGTAAAATGTTAAACAATAAATAATGAGCCATGGAGGAAACACAGCAACATACATGTAGGCTTGGCCATACAATTAAAATATTAAAATCGCACACATACAGAAAAATGAAAAATTTGTATGATACATTATGTACTAACTCTAAGGTATCTGTCACACTTACCAGTCTTTTATTTGAATCAAACTACACCTGTACTGTTACTGTACCTTTATCTAGTATTAGAATAGTATCGGTAATGATATTGACATACTGTACATGTTGCAGTTAATTTTTTATCTCAGGTAATTTTTGTGTTTCTTTTGTTTCAATTTCATTAGCATACATTACCATACCCAAAAACAAAAGAAAAACAAAAATTACCTGAGATAGAAAATTAACTACAACATACATGTAAATGACCTAATAAATGCCCCTTTCCAAATAAATGCCTCTTTTCTCATAAACACCCCCCTCTGCGCTGCTAAAATTGTATTAGAACTAGAAGGTCCTTCTCTAACAAATGCCCCCTGTCTAATATTATTACGCCCCCTATGTGTTACAGTGTACTCCAAAATACTATAATAACTAGGAATTAGCAAAATCATTCAATTCATTCAGTTTTTTCCTTGATTAACAAGGCTTTGCGTATTTCCTCTTGTTCAATGTCAACTTAAGTTAAATGTAAGGATAGACTAACAACGGCAACACAATAACCCTGAGTAAGGATTCTGGCATCGATGTTGCGATTTGATAGAGAGATGTGGATCTCTAGGTGGCCTAGAAGTACATGTTTTATTAATTGTTGGAGTGGATATTCCACTATTGTTAAACTCTCTTAATATTAAATTTTTTGCCCAAAAGGTTATTAGTTTGGTTGAGCTTGTTAAGGTTCTGAGAATAAACACCCCTCTCTTTTAAACACCCCCTCTTGGACCCCTAAAATTAAATAGATGCCCCAGGCATTTATTACACAATGTCGGTCATTTACAGTATTTAATTAAATTGTTTCAACAGAGGTCCTTTAACAGAAGTCAGTAACTTGCCATTAAAAACTCCTACCACAGGTGATGTGTTTTGGTGAATTCATTCTTTCTAACTGCAAGGAACCTTTTGAATTAAAAATAAGGAACCAATTTTATACAGAACTAATTTTTTTGTGGACATACAGGTTTTAAAGTCAAAAAAGATGATCAGTTTGCAACTGTGAAATTTACAGTGAGTATTTAACCCTTGTGTACTTTTTAAGGTTAAAAGAAACTATTAATATCTTAATAACTGGTTTTAGCCAGAGAGTTGCCAAGGCAGGCATTGATGATGCCTATAAGGACAAGTTGTCCTTCCAGCTTGTCCTTCTGATAGGCACCCTGGCACATTTTGCTTGTCCAGGGCCATTGCTTGCTTGCCTTACAGAAGGCAATGATTTAGTTACCAGATGACTCGTCTGTACCCTTGGCCATCAGACAAGTTGGGCTACAAATTAAATAAAGGTAACTTGTGCCAAAAGAGCTCTCCTTGTCCCAGACGAGTCGAAATGACTTTCTTTGAGCCCTGTGAACTGTGTTTATCAATTTTTCTATGGATTACTTCAAACACTCCACAGGAGTGTTACTGAGTGTTACTGGTTGGCATCTCAAGTGGTATTAAAAGAAGGTTGCACTTGCAAGAATGCAGGTTATAATTAAAAGGGGTATAAAGTCAATTTTTCCAACAGGAGAACTCTGTTACAAGTATCCATCTTAGAAATTTGTTTCAAGAGATTATAGCATGACTAATGAATAGCAGAAACCAATTCTAGGTGTCAAATTTAGGGAGATGTGTTTCTTACAGATCTGTCTGATCCAGTGTTGACTCATTTCCTCATCAGGACTGTACTCTAGCAGAGCCTGGTGGCCCCTGAAGCCTTACTTTTTCTCTTGGGCAACCAGGAAATTTTGTGAATCATATACTAGGCACCCTGGATTTCACAGGTTCAGTGCACAGAGTTCCCTACAATTTTTCTTAGAGCGCAGCCTTGCTCCTAGACTTATTGATGTTGAGATGAAATCTGACTCCAACTTTATAACATTTGGACATTCTGATGGTGTTACTGTACCATTCAATTAAAACCTCTTTGGCTAATAAAAATTTGTAATTTGAAAATTTTACTTTGACCTGTCCCTATAAGAAGTGGAAGACAGGGCTGTCACTAAGATTTCAAGTTGCCAGGTAAATACAACAAGAAGGCGGGGAATCAAACAGCTAGGGATTTCTTTAGGTTCTATTTTACTTCCATCTTCCTAAAAAAGTAGCCGGAGGCCACGTTCATAGTAGCCAGCTGGGGAAAATCCCCGGCCCCCAGATCTTAATGACAGCCCTAGGAAGAGTTAACTGGGGATTGACTGTATAATATACTCTAATAATATTTGTTCTGGCAAACAGGAACCAGAGGTGCTAGAACCAAGCACAACTTCCAGGTCTATGCGTTCAAGAAAGGTAAAGTGTTTTTTAAAATAGCTTGAGAAAACAGCTGTCTCTCGTTGCTCCTTGCCATCCCTGGCGGCTAGGAGTGAGGAGAGAAGGCTGTTTTCTCTAGTTGCTTTAAAATGACAATGTACTTTTAAGTTTACCTGAGGTCTCTAGATTTTTCAAAATAACATTCTTTTGCTTTGTATCCACCCTAGCCTGAGAAAAAAGCCAACATTTTGTGAGGCTACCACTGGTTTCTCTGCGACCCAAATGTCGTCTGTTCCACCCTGAAAAATCTGATTCAGGGGTGGATCTAGGGGGAGGGTGCAGGGGGTGCGCACCCCCCTCCCCCCTGAGATGACCTGCGGTTTTCTAATACAACTGGTATTCTGCAAAAAAAAAAAAATGTGGTTTATTGGTGTTGAAGTAGAGCTAGAGACGAGTGCACCCCCTCCTAAAAAAAATCCTGGATCCGCCCCTGTGATTACGATGATTTGGTCACAAAACAAATTCGTTTTAAGTTAATATATACAATTAACGTGTAAGTTAATCCTGTTTTTTTAAATAAGGGTTAACACCATTGCTATGGAAACTTGTGAAATCAAAATAATGACTATAACATGTCCACTAACAAATATAGGCTTTTCTTTTTCGGTATTATCATAATGTCAACTGGAGAAGAATAGTAATGTTGTTCCACATGAACTGACAGGTTGTTACATATGTATATCTCTTGACTATACAGAGGAAGGACGCATCTCCAAGCACTGTTGAGAGAGCCACAAGGTCCACCAAGTCACGCAAAACCAAAGACAGTGATGTTACAATGCCACCTCCATCAACTACCAAGCGCACAAGGTATGGCCAAAATAAATTGCGTAGGTATAGAAAAGAATTAAGTGCTACTACAGCGCAAATTTGGCCATGGTAGCCTAGCCTGAGAAAAACACCCAAAATTTCGTGATACCGCCATCGCTGGTTTTACTGCGACGTCGCACTCTCAGATCTGGGTCAAGTGGCGAAGGAAATTTGCTTTAACCAATCAGTAGCACTTCCCATATTTGGGTAGTGCACGTGACATCAGTAGGGATTTCTGTGCTCATTCCTCAGACCTCATTTCGTGGGGAGTCGCAAATTTTCGGAGGTTTCTCAGGCTAATGGTGCCGAGACGTCCCTGTTTCTCATGAATAAAGCTGCTTGGAAATCTCCTTACATGTACATTTTTTTCCTGAAAGGGCGTCTCGGCGTAAATTAAATTTTTCGACTTGTTTTTGCAGCGCTCTTTACTAAAAGGAATAACATAGTGCTGTGAAATGTTTCCGTTTTTGTTTTGTTTTGTTTTAATCTGATCACTTTAGCATAGAAGATTGATTTAAAAAAATGGCAATGACAGCGATTACAATATCCGCTCATCAACCATGCCAAATGTTAGTAAGCACTACATTGGCGCTGGGAGATTGTGGCGCGTTTGTTACACCATGTTTTTAAGTACAAGCGCTTGTATGGTAGCTCTGGTAGCGCAGCACTATAACCCCACTATATACTCTGTAAGTAACGTTACCCCCAGAGCCACGAACACTGCCTGTTTCTCAACAGAGTTTGCGTGCGCCATGCCGGGTTTTGTAAAGTAACTGTATTAATTTTTTGTCCCTTTTTTAGTAAACGAGTGCAGTCGAAAGGACAGTTCGTGACTCCTGCTCCACGTTGTCTTCCACATAGCAACACACCAATGGTAACGCCCAAATTTGATCCACGGTAAGTTTGGATACAACCGTCTTTACGTGCACCTTATCTTTAAGAGAAAATATTTTGTCAAGTTTAGTTCAAGACTCGCTGTAGTTCGAGGTCCGTAGATGTAAGTGTGAATGAAGATTCAATGAAATGGAACATCAATGTATCTTATAGTACGACCGCGAAAAATAAGGTAGTAAGGTATTTATTGTATCTGTGCCAAAAAAACCGTACAGAATAGGAAACTGTCAAATTTAGCGTGCAAAACACTCACAGCTGAACACGTGTTTTACCACTGGATAAAAATACGAGCGGAAAGCGTGGGAAAATTCCGCTGTTCGTGTTTAAACATTACATGCGTAAACTGCCGCTTATATAGCCTGAGAAAACAGCCGACATTTGGCGAAGCTACCCCTGGTTTCCCCTCCAAATGAAGTCTGAGAAACGAGACCAGAAATTCCAGACTGATGACGCGTCACTACCTAAATCTGGGTAGTGCTTCTGATCGGTCGTACCCCATGGGAAATTTGATTCAACCAATCAGAAGCACTACCCAGATCTGGGTAGTGACGCGTCATCAGTATGGAATTTCTGCGCTGGTTTCTCAGCCGTCATTTGGCGGGGAAACCAGTGGTAGCGTCACCAAATGTCGGCTGTTTTCCCAGGCTATCGCTTAATGTTTTTTGGGAGGGTTTATTAACGGAGGGGTTTATAACCCGAATAGAAAAAGCGCTTGGAAACAAGCAATATCGGTGTTAATCAAAATACGTTTTGCATTTCAGTTTTGAATTAGGCCTCAAAACGTCAAAATACACCTTTTGTTGTTCAATACCAGAAAATAAAATTTCATTTCAACGAAAAGTTTAATCATGAACGCGAAATAACTTTTATTTTAGTCAAACATCATTCAGTTACGCAAAAATACATTCATTAACGATTTTAGCGTAAGTTGTAGCATTCAATAAGATCAAAAGACAACCATTTGCACGGTTTGACAACTATTAGCGCGGATGTTCTTTCATTTGCACAATGACGAACTTCATTAACTGACGAACAATTAAATGTGAGGAAAAGTCATTAATGAATTTTGCATAAACTCTCACATTTTTTTGCATTTCTGTAACAGACAATCATTTCGACAATCTCCGGTGTGGAAAAAGAATCATTTGCACGCTTTCAGCACTCAATAAGAGTAAATATATATTCAATCGTACGAGTAAATTGCGGCATATTTTGGGGGAAAGCGTGATTGAAAATTGGTTATTGAGGGAGGTATAGGTGGTTTTCATGCAATCTCGGGAGACAAATAACAATGGTGAAATGAACAAATGCTGGTGGACAAACAAAGCGAGCTAATGAGCGATCTTTTGGTAACCGTCCACCAGCATGGCGGCGATGACGTAGCGTGGAAACCACTTATACGAACTGCGTATGTATAAGTAAGGATTCTGCACAGCACTGTTCATTGGGAGCAACAGTTTGAGCGGGTCTACATACTGTACAGTACATGTGTTTGACATGCCTCATAGGAACAGAATAGCACTAGAACACCGTGAGAGAATAATACGAGCGTTTGACGATGACAACGAAGATTACTTGCTTGTAGCGGACACCCTTGGAGTCAACAGGTCAACTGCAAGAGGAAAAGTCGCCAGGTACATTCGGGAAGGAAGAATTGCAGAAAGACCACGTGGCGGTAGAAACCATGTTAGAGTTGATGCCGAGATGAGGGACTGTCTTAATGACATTTTGAACGAGAACTGCCTATTAACATTGGCTCAGATAAACTGCGAGCTCCGTGTCGGCCACTTTGCTCATAGAGGTCGGCTACTTTTTTCTAGAAAGAAGAAGCAACTAGTTTGAATAACGTTGTAAACAAAAAATATATAATAAAACCTGAATGAAAACGTAATTATGATGTGTTTTCATAAACGCCCACTGGTTTTACATTATGCTTTAGTCATGTGAATGCTGTATTTCAGTCTTTTTTTCACAAGTTTCTTTATACGTTTACACAGAATTTGTTAACGTGCAAAAGTGCGTAATTTAGTCTTCATCAATTGTTCATAGCTTGTAGGAATTAAGTGTGTGACTGATAAATTGAAAGCTACATTTTCTTGAATGAAAAACGCGCACCTTTGTCCTCAAATTCATTCCCCAGAACGCTGAAATCGCATTTTAGGGGTTTGAAATAGCAAAATTTTCTGGGCTAGAACGTCTGAACGTTGAAACTCCTGGACATATGTGTTCCATTTGAATGTAACTTTGGGATAGCTATTGACTATGAAAATGACGTAAATGATTGTTCTTTCACACCGTAGAATGTTGCATTTCTTGAAATGATTGTCTGTTGATGTGAAGGTTTATGCAAAATTCATTAATGACCTTTCCTCACATTTAATTGTTTGTCAGTCGGCTTTGATGTTTACACATTGATGTTAATGAAGTTCATCATCGTGTAAATGAAAGAACATCCGCGCTAATAGTTGTCTAATCGTGCAAATGGTTGTCCTTTGATCTAAAAATAGTTCCTCAATTAGCACGTTCCCGCTAAATACATTGACACTCAAATGAAGTGCGTTATGTTTTTGTTTTCCTTTTTTGAGTTCTAGTCTTTTATGCCATCTGTAATTTACCATTTTTTCTTCCACGTTCGTTAAGGTTGCCTTTGACTCCTGCTTTGCTCCGTGAACCAAGAGCTGGGGAGAGGTAAGCCTAACTTCAAACTTAACACTATATACTAGCTAAACAAGCGTTCAAACAGATTCTTGAACTCTTGAAAACGGCCTGACATTTTCAACTTACTACAATTAGAGGCGGAGGAGCGTTTTGAAACGTTGGGGAGGGGGGGCGGTCTTATCTTTCACTCATGCCCATACCCTTCTCAAATTTTCCAAAATGCCCTTTCCGTTGTTCGTTGGCACAAGCAAACCTCTTTGCAGTCCTCAGTAGTGTCTAGTTTGTCCGTAACCGATTTGATACAATGCATCAGTTGTTCAGGCGGTCCTGCTTCGTGGTACTTATTAAGTACTTCTTGAGTCGACCGAGGACAGAAAATGTGCGCTCTGAAGTCGCGGTTGACACAGGTAATCCCGGGGGGGAGGGGTACTCCCTTATAAGGGCTTAATGGGGGCGTGCGGCCAGCCAGGGTATGTTTTTCGGGATTTTTGTCTTAAACAGGGTATCGAATTTATCATTTTTGTCTTAATCAGGGTATCGATTTATCAATTTTTGTCTTAAACAGGATAAATGTCTTAAACAGGGTATCAAAAATCGGAATTCTGTCTTAAACAGGGTAGGAAAATCAGCGATATTTGTCTTAAACAGGGTCAGAATATGAGGGGCCGCGCCGCACCTCCCTACTCAGGGATATATCGAGTACCCCCCCCCCCCCCCGGGCAGGTAATACCAAGCGTGATGCTGATAAAACGATTTATGCGCTGTAGCAACTATTTTTGGCACCAAAACGTGTGTTTGTGTGTGGGGGGAGGGGGGAGGGGCTACTGCTCCCTCTGCTCCGTCGCCTATGTACATTCCTATTGTTTTATTTACTGTTTTGTTCCTGAACTGGTAAAAGTCTTGAAAAATAGAATTAAAGTCCGGATAAAAGGAAAAAAGGTCTAGAGTTTCTACCAGAAAGAAAATCATAGAGAACAACTGTCGTGTAATGCCCGGAAATAGCCTTTTAATTTGCAACTGCATCGGATTTTTTTAATCCTCGAGGAATTATTTTTAATAAACAAATAAATTCAGAACTGAAATTTGATAAGAATCGTTAAAGAAAACTGCATTTTTAAAAGTCCTTCATTGCTAAGTTCAGTTTTATTTAATAGTGAAACTGTATAGTGTTTTTTTTCATTTAAGCCAGAATAAATCAGAATCAAAATATTAGACGGCTCTTGCGTCTTCATTAATGCATCAACTGAACAAGGAAAATATCTTGCCCGCACGGGTAGCCAATCAGGACGCAGGATTCGCTTTATCTTGCACGCAAACTGGCTTGAAAATAGTCTCGAATTTTGCAAATAAAAATAGACCTTTTCACGGTTTTTCCAACTTTTGACATGGACAAGTTAGGGAAAATCCGTCGACACCACTGAAAAGAGCGCCTTAATATTAGTAAAACTGCCAAGTTTGAAAGCGATACGTCGTAACCGAGCAAACATACAGCTCCTCAAAGTTGCGAAAATTTACAGACGTCTGTATGGTGGGGGGTAAGTTTGTACCCCCCCCACCACACAAATGTCTGCAAAATTTCGCGACTTTAAGGAGCTATATCTTTGTTAGTTTTCAACAAATCACTTTCAAACTTGGAAATTTTACTAATTTTAAGGCGCTCTTTTCAGTGGTGTCGACGGATTTTCCCTAACTTGTCCATGTCAAAAGTTGGAAAAACCGTGAAAAGGTCTTTTTGCACCGAGCTTATTTGTTTCTGCCCTTATTTAGGATCATGTCCTTAAGCGGATCACCAATTGTTAACCATGGAACTGCAACATCAAGCCCACAGGTGTTAATTCCTCTGGGTAATGGACAGGTAAGGGCTACTCTTCTACAACTGAGTTTTCGATTTTTTTTAATTTTCAATTTCGTAAGATGAGCATAACCAAGTCGTCTTTTCACGAACGAGGGACAAAAGGCACCCTTAGAAAGAACGACGGCAACTACAAAAACAAAGCGTACCATAAGTGTATGTACGTGTTCCAGGCTTTGAATGCTGTCGCCGTTGCAGCTGCTAATACCAGGAAGTTTAAGATGCCACTACGGCGAGGGCAACAAGAACGTCAAAACGCAATTCGGTAAGATTAGCAAAACAACAACTCTGCACGTGCATCACGCTTTTTTGTACATTTCTTTGCCGTCACTGCACGACTACGACGTGAATTACCTAATTTCACGTTTTATCGACAACGTGAACACCCGACGACGAATCGCTGTTACTCTTTGTATACCTGGATATTTTTCTGAACAATTTATCTCCAGGAGAGTTCGCCAACAAAAAACATAGTGACCGAGTTGGGATAATCGCGCTAAAGTTTCATAGATCGAGAGGTCACTTTTTAAGCGATGTCTTTTCCGCCGTCGCCGCCGTGGTATCTTAAACTCCCTACTCTCTAAAGAAACTGAATTGAGTCCCTAACGGGCCTTAAACTTATAGCCTCTAAGAACACCAGTTTGCAGTTTGAAAATGGCGCACAAACTACTAAGCTTTCAAGGATTATTTACTAGTTAACTAGTTGATTGAAATGCATAAAAACAGCCAGCCATTGAAATAGCAGTGTTTGTATTTCGCTTGGACCATGACTCGACGACAACGACAACGTCAACAATTGGTTTTATGAGCGAAACAACAGCACTGCACGTGCATCACGCTTTTTAGTACTTCTTTTTTGACGTCCACTGCACGAGTATAACATGAAACCTCCTAATGCGACTTTATAGAGGACGTGAACATACGACGAAGAATTTTCTTTTCCGTCTTTTTGAACCTGGATAAAGTCCTTGCGAATTTCACTCCAGTAAAAATCGTTTACATTTGATAAATTGAGCGCGTCCAAATAGAGGCGATAAAATATGAAAGGACGCAAAATTCTCTTTTTAGCACCGTTTTCACTGCCGTCGTCGTTGCTTAAGGGCTCCCTAGTAACGAAGGGTTGACTGTTTCTCATTTTGTGCGTTGCAGACTTTTCATCTTAACTCGACATCTCATCTGAGTCCATCACAGCCTGCTCTTTTGAACGAAGCTGCACGGAAAAATGTTGAACTTTTGCAGGTAAGTAACTAACAGATGCTGAAGAGCTTGTTATGCCGCCATGTTGTTGAAATAAAAGCACTAAGATCTCTCAGAAACCATAATTTTCTTTGCTTTAATTTTAGCGCCGTTAATCCGGCTATTGTTTCGTTAGCCAATGATATTAAACAATTCTCTCTGAGAGTTTCATGTTGTCTCCGTTGTTAAATCAGAATATAGAGCTTCACTGACAAGTAATCTTTGCTTGTAACTTTTTGCAACTCTGGTACCATTTCAAATTTCTATCAGTTTATTATACATCGGGAGGATAAAAGTTGGCTGTTGAAATAGCAACAATAAAAATTCCCCTTTGTATTTATTTTTTTGTTTCTTTATGTTTATTTTACAGCAAAAACTGGCTCAGCTCCTAGTACTACCGACCCCAGCCCAGAAGAAATGAGGAGTTTTCGTTTGCTATTTAGTTTTTCCAACTGTTTCCACGATGTTAGCATCCATTCACCATCATTTATGCTGATTCCTATCATAACAATTGAGATTTGCCTTCCAGATTTTCGATCACCTCGTTTGTACAGCGCAATAACAGCACAAAAGTAAGGCACAGACTACAAGCCTGTATTTTTATCTACCGACGTTAACTCGAAATCCCAAAGAAAACAAAAACTAGCTTGAGTTAATGATGTAAATTTACTGAAATCGGAGCTAAAGGGAAATTGTAAAGAGTTCGATTTTACTAGGTTCTACTGTATAAACATTCATATGAACAGTGCAATAACCATGACAAGGACGTTCTACACAGTACGTTTGATGTGAATGGTCCCACTTTAGGATTTCATCCACAGACTCAAAAGATAGAACCACCTTGTACCGCATAATAAACAGTACCACAGGAAAGTACTGTTCAATAGAGAGAAGTGTGACTTCATGTTACCACGGTAGTACTATTTCTGGATGACATAAAAAACCAACGGCGACGGCAAGGAGAACAGCAAAAAATAATATGTTTTTATTAACAAACAACAACTTTATTTTGTACATTTCTTGGGCATCGTTGCACCACTACGACATGAAACTTCCTAATTTCACGAGCCCACTTTATGGAGTAGGTGAACACAACACAAAAATTGTCGCTTTCTTTTTCTAAACTTAGATAACGATAGATACGGTCCCAAAGAAGATTTCGCCAAGATTTGCCAAATTATATGAAATTGAATAAGATCGGTGAAGTTTGAAATAGTGCGAATAGACTTTTAAGTGACTTTATCGGTTTTTTTGTCATCCAAAAAATTTGGTACCATGGCAACGAGACGTAATGACTTCTCTCTATAGCTTTCATTGGAATGGTTACATTTCTAGCCTGAGAAAACAGCCGATTGGTTGAAGCAAATTTTCTGCCAATCATTAGCACCAACCAGATCTGGGTAGTGACGCGTCATCAGTATCACGAAATGTCGACTGTTTTCTCAGGCTCTGACAATTCAAGACTTAAACTGAAAAGGTACTTGTGCGCCCGTACAAAATAGCAAACAGCGCAGTGAAGGTATTGCTCGTTAGCTCTTTTGATTAAAATAGTCACAGTTCAAGACTCGTCTCGTTGAATTTGAGGGTGAAAGTAAGAGTAGGCTACAATAACATACAGCAGTGTAAACGTACGCTGATTCGTGCAGAAAGACAATGTTGACGGATATATCTCATTTTATTAGTATAAGGCGGGAGGACCCTGAAAATAAAATACTTTTTGTGTTGCATTTTTAAAATGTATTTCCTTTCCTATAGTCGAATTTTTCTAATAAATACTGAGCTTTTATCTTGCTTGGTGACTTGATTTGTTTAGTAATAGTACTAGTATTTTCCATAAACTTAGAAATAAGTTTATCGTAAACCCGATTGGATACCTTGGCACTTGGTTGTTATCTACTGCTGTCATGTTGTAGAGGGCACGAGTGTAATAACTGGACCCAAGCTTAATAAATTTCCCATCTGTAATAATATTGTATTGAATTGTATTGCTTGCAAGGCATGTATTGTATTGTAATGCGTTGAATTACATTGCATTGCATTGTGTTGCAAGGCATTGTATGGGCCTTATCACGATTTTGGAAGCCATCTAGACGAGTAGGCAACCGTGTGAGAAATTACAGTGTTTGTATGAGGATCTAATGTCGAATAATTTCCATAAAACGGCTTTTCTGAAAAAGATCTGAATTATAAACTAAAGCTTCACTCCTCATGATTCTACTGAAAAACATTTGAGGGCGTTACAAGCAGCTACATGCGCTAGAACCACTTTTTAAAATTTTCTCTACATTTCTCTGTAAAAATTTATTTTCCTGCTGACTAAAAGTTCCCGGGAAAAATTGCAGACAAATATATGGAAAATCTAAAGCAAGCGTCTGGAGAAAATTTAAGCACAGCTACAGCCCCAAAAATTTGTTTTAAAAAAAAATCCCCAAAAAATCTGAATAGCTTTAGTTTACAATTCATTTTTTTTTTAGAACAGCCGTTTTACGAAAATTATTCGACATTGGATTCTCGGACAAACACAGCAATTTCAAAATTTAAATCTCAACATTGATGTCAAAATCCTCCTTCAGGTTTATTGTGTTGTTGTCATCTTTAGCCTATCTTTAATTTGAACTTGACATCAAACAGGATGAATTACGCCAACCCTTGTTAATCAAGCAAGAAACTGAACTTAAATGACTCTTCCGCTGATGCTATTTCCTAGAATAGTGGGGTAATTGTCCTGGGTGGTGTGATTTTACTTGAACCGCGAAATAGGTAGTAGATTTTTTTTTTGGGGGGGGGGGGGGGGAGGGGTACTCCCTAATATAGGCTATATAGGTATGTGCGGCGTCAAAGGGTATGGTTTTTTAACCGTGTTGGTCTGAAATAGGGTATGGCTTGTGCACTCTAGTCTTGAATTGGGTAAGTTTTTTTAGAAGAAGCTACTTCTTCATCATTAGGCAATAAGATAAGGTTTACGCCAACCGTGTACGTGCAGTAACAGCTTGTCAGGCGTATTGATTTAAGGGTCAGGTCTGAAATAGGGTAGGGAAAATCACAAATTTTGGTCTGAAATAGTGTAAGGGTTTCAGGAAGCGTGCCGCACACCCCCACCCATTTTTTCTGTAATCCCCCCCCCCCCTCCAGGGGTAGTGGAATACTACGCACTATTATGAACTAATTCCATTGTCTTCTTTTGTTTACCTCCCACTATTTTGCACTATTTGTTAGTATCTGTTTCACGGTTCAAGTAAAATCACTCTAACATAGTAGGGGGGCATTTACTAAACAAAAGAGGCGTATATTTAAGAGAGGGTGTCAATTAGATCATGCCGTCAAATGAGTTATCTCATGCGGAACAATTGTCAAGAGTTACTGGGTGGGAAAAGCCTCACTCATGACAGTCATTATTTGCAGGGGGTGTTTCCAACACCCTCTCTCTTGCTCAGCTAATTACTTCCATGTATATTTTCGGAGATGATACCAGTTTATTTTTATACTTTATTTAAATTTTTTTTTCTATTTTTATTTATTTATTTTTAGAAAAATTATTAATTTGTTTATGTTTTAGAATGTTCCGTGTTTCGTGACCGGTTTATCGATAGTCCTTTTTCAGTGATCCAGTTCTTTGTTGGAGATCTAGCGACTGAACTCATTGATTTATGTTTGTGCACTGTTTCTTTTCGTGACTTCGGGAGGACAAGTATCGACAACCCGCAGTGATGACTGCTAATCTCTCTCTTCCCTTCGAAGTCAAACGGGGACTCTCAAAAAATGAATTATGACAGTTGTTCCGCTTTGCCTCACAGGCGACCTATCCCAGGTATCAACACGAGATTGTTTCCGTGATGTGTATTCACTGATTTAAGTACTCCAGATGTTCTTATCTTAACTAGATTTCCCTTCTAAGAACTATGTTTTGGTTGAATTTATCCGGCTTGTTTCAAATCTTATTTTTTGCGAGATGATGAGTTTGCATATGCTAATACCCCTGCGCTAAAAGCAAAGGGAAGTGAAAGAAGGGTCGATCCTCCCGCTCGTTTTTCAAAAACGCTTCCTTGAATTGAAAACATATCCTGATAATTCGTGTTCCGTACGCCCATGGCGCACATTCTTTTAAATGTCCGTGAGTCGAGATCACCGATTCAACGAAGCACATGATAACTTCAGAAGTTCAAAAACAACTTTGGAACTTTAATATGTAAAATATTCAAAAAACCGAAACGCGCCGAACTACAGTCGTTGTATAAAATTACATAATAAAGATATTCATTGACAAATTTTATTTCAGATTTTCTCTAGATATATGTAATTTTTTTAACTTCTGAAATTCAAATTTGATGTCAGGGATAATACCTACTTTTAACTGTTGAATTTAAAGCTGAGGGAAGCATCAAAACGAATTCTGCGATTGCACCCTGGAAAGTCATCCATGGCCCTCTAATTTCCTCATCCCTCGAGGCAAAGAAGGCGGCTTTTAACTGCTCTTTAAACTCGGCACTCTTGTAGTTATCTAAATGCCGCTGCGCTGTTTAATATACCGATTTTAACTTATGGCTCTTTACCACATCATTTGTAAGGAAGTGTATTTAGGGTCTATAAGGTCACGTTTTTGCTAGAACGAAAGTTACTTGCAAAAACACGCGTCAAAATAACAGGATATGACATCACGGTTTGCGTGGGGAAAGGCATGAAAATACACGAGCGGCTTCAGAACACCTTAATCCAGCAAAGAAAATAAAGTTTCCGCGGCATTATAAGTGACACGTTTTACAAAGGTGATTGACTCATTTGAGCTTAGCTTAATGGTGGAAATATAATTAGGTTCTCCGGCTATTTGTTATCTATTACAGTAATAACTTGAGGCAGTTGATGTGTACGGATCACGAAACACTGGCAGTCACTAGATGACCGAGGATTTCACTTGGCAACTTGCTAGACTTTACAGCTTTAACCTCATCTCAAAGTGAGTCTGCAAAGTTCATGATCAGGTAAGATAAAACTACTTAAGTTAGAACACAGGTCACGAACATGTTCACAATTAGAATCAGTATGGGGTTCTCCGGCCTCAACCTGAAAAACTCGAATGCTGATCGAACTCTCATTGTTTAAAAAAAGTATCGAAGCAAACCAATTATTTCTCCTGCATATATATATTTTTTTACTTCTTGAAAATTCCGCATCGAAATCCACTAATGGACTAAGACTTGCCTCGCTTGCCTTACTTAGGACGAGTAGGAAGAAAATCAACGAATCAAGGTATGTCGCGTTTATAGAACCTCGTCTGCTATTTGAGGGGATAGCTTAAAGAACCATTTTGATGCTAGGTTACCTCATCAAGCTAAAATTGAAGTGATTTTTCTCTCTTGTTGTCCATGTGAGTGTTTCTTCATTAGTCTTCCTGAAATTTGCATATAAACTATAGTTTCGTGATAATTATCATCTGTGAGTGAGTTGCACATTGCTCCAATCTAAAAGATGCGAAGAGTACATTTTGATTCAACCATTGTTGGCTGATCAAATCGTAGGAGCTGTTCACATCTTATCTCTCAAATTAAAGGAAAGGTTTTTCAGTGTTTGTACTCCCGACCAGTTATGGCCGCAGTGAATACTGATACAGCCCAAATTTGACCAAAAACCTCGTTATCTTTTCTTTGAAATTTAGTTACTCCCAATGGCCAAAAAAAAACATGTATGGACTGTGTAAGTTAACTTTTTATCACTCCACTTGACTGGCGAAGACGATAGTGCCCTCGCAGTGTCGCGCGGCAGTCTTTGTTACGGATTATCAGCTAATTTACCCGGCTTTTTCAAAACTAAAATTCCAACAGCCCTCCGGCGTCTTTTCGTTCTATTCCTTCCTTTGATAAACAAACCTCAAAGGTTTATCTGAAATTCGTATAGTACACAGTTGGAGATCAGAAAAAATGAATAACGTAAATGGATAACGTATTTTAAAGCCTTTATATCGTCATCAGATCATGACAAAAAGATTATTTTGCGCCACTCTCAAACCCATTCGTGTATAATGAGTATGCACCCAGCATTCCTTAACCCAGTCGCCAAAGCAGGACCTTACCCTTGCCTGAAGACGAAGTTGTATCCTAAGCCTCCGACCCTTAGGAATTTGAATAATCCCTCGCGCGCGTATGAAAAAGTAACCACCACCCCAAACGGCTTAACGACTATAGTACCTTCTATAAGCCCGCCAGCGTCTATAACACCCCATCCAAACCCCTGTCATTGAGGGTCTGTGCAATAATCATCAGGAGGGGAAGGCTGTAAAACGAGCCTGGCATAGCCTGAGTAATATTACGTAGTGCCCCTCTGTCAACAAAGCCAAGTAGCTCTGACTCCCCTCCTGGTCACTTAAAAGTAATGACAACCCCCGCCTCTCCTCTTCATTCACATGAAACATGAATTCACTCCTTTTGTCATGTCACGGTTTTTTGACGACTGCATCTGGAACATTACGTTAAAACTACTTTTGGCAAAGCCGACCACTTCGGAACATTCAGAACAGTCCGACTGCGCATCGTCTTATGAATCGTCCTATGAATCGCTGGATTGAAGCTCTGAGTCATTTGCGTTACTGCCTTCGATTCAGAATCTGCTTGAGTCATGACCAGCATGAACATAACTCAGAATGCGAGCTATTAGTCCCTGTATTCCTCCACGGACTTGTTATCAGTGCTGCTTCAGGTACAGTCTTAACTGTTTCCCCGTCAGCGAACTTACGTGGAGCTTGTCGTTCCAGTAAATGTTTGGCAGTTTGTTTCATTGAGCTGCTCATTTTTGGGCCTTTTAAGCCGCTACCTCTCGGCGTTGCACAGAACCAGGAGCCGATTACTTGGAGCCTCCATCTCCCATATAAGCCCTTGGAGTCAGCCCTTTCCGACGAAAAATTATTTATAGAAATAGCTTTCGCGGAATATTTTTCACGCCTTCTCAGTAATATCCAATCAGAGCAGAGCTATGATCATACGTCACACGCTGAGTCTCAGAAGCGCGATTTGAGATGCTGCCAACAATGACGGTAGCCAGCGTGGAAGAGTAATCGGCTCCTGACAGAACTCTTTCAGGAACTCTCAAAAGACTTTGGAGAGAGATTGTAAGATTTGCCGCTTTTTTGGAGAACAGAGAAAACAAAATGAAGTCGTTTTTTGGCATTCAAATTCATTATAAATGCGATCTGACACTCTGTTACCTTCAGCCAACTTCCAAGTACTCCCCACGTTTCACATGAAGGGCAAGTTTCTTCGACCTCTTTTGGCGTCATGTTTGACATGTGATGGAACAGGGGAAGTGTAACAGTACCTAATCTCGTATGATTACTATGTAATATAACGATTTCTCTACGTCACGCATGTTGGTTATATAACGTGTAATATATCACATGCGGTATTTTTCCCGACCACATACTTTTGTAGTAATGGCTGAATAAACTACTTTGGTTGAACTACGAGTCTATTTACAGGAAGCATCCTCGTATGACTCTAGTCGCAAAATCTTCACGTCTGCTGAGGTTCACTGGACACTTCCTGGCTGAAAATGTCTTTATATCAGTGAATAGTAGTTACTTTTAAGGGGGACACTGCCTCTGTTAGTTACTTCTTTCTTATAAAGGCAGTCCCCCTACTTGAGATCCTGGATACACCCCTATTCTGTTATATAAATTGTTCATGGCCTTGGTACTAATTAGTGGTAATATTTTGATCACATATAAACCATGCTTTGTTCACATTGAATCAACAGAAAGAAATCAGTATTATTGTAGATTAAAGCTTGTTGATGTTGTTAAAAAAGACAGCCTGCCCACCAACAATTCTATACCACCCCCCTTCTTGAAAGAGAAACTTGCATGTTGCCCTAGCCTGAAAAAAGAAAGCCGAAATTTCGCGACGCAACCATTAGTTTCCCCGAGAAATGACGTCAGAGAAACGAGCGCAGAAATTCCATACTGATGACGCGTCACTACCCAGATCTGGGTAGTGCTTCTGATTGGTTGAAATAAATTTTCCACGAAGCACGACCAATCAGAAGCACTACCCAGTTCTGGGTAGTGACGCGTCATCAGCATGGAATTTCTGCGCTCGTTTCTCAGACGTCCCAGTGGTAGCGTCGCCAAATGTCGGCTGTTTTCTCACGCTAATGTTACCCCGCCTCCTTTATGCTATGATTTTACATAGTACCCCCAGTCTGGTTTTACAGCCCTCTCTTGATAATTATTGCGGAGTTCCTAAGTCCAGAGAATATAAGCTGAATGTAGCCGTGGTTGAAACAGGTACTGGCAATTACAGCAAGAAAGGACCGCGCTAAACCGGCAGAACTACCGCTACATCTAGCTCCTTCACAGAGGAGAATCGGTCCCTTACACGTGTTTACCAAGTATTGTGTTGTCAAAAATTGTAACTAAAAATAACTAAGCTTCACGTACGTAGTAAAGTAGCTTTTTAGCCTTCTCCGCAGGCTTCTCTGGCTTCCCTGTGGCGGAAAGAGGGGGAACTGGGAAGGAAAAAGGAGACACAACCTCGTCTCCAGGGTCCTCTCGTTTTCCAAGCCATTTTGAAACCGAAAACCCCCTAAGGAATAGGTTGAGAAGGGAGACTGGCAACAGAGGGTGCCTGGTCGCCTGAACGGGGCACAGGAAACCCAGAGTAGCGAAGGATCGGAGGCTGTTTAGTAGCTTCTATTTAATTGGCACTACTTCAAATACGGACTTATAATTTATACCTTCTACAGCATCAGGGGCACCCAACGAGGATATATTTCAAAACCACTCAAACATAGCATTGTTAAACGTATTTTAGTATTTAAAAGGTAGATATAGGCATAGTTTTATCCCCTAAAAACTTTTCATCTGTTCGGATTTCCTAGCTGAAAGTCTAGTGATCCGAAAATTATAGGGATCAAAACTTACGTTTTCGAAAATTTCAGCCAGGAAAAGGCTCCCGAAAATTCTAGGTGGCCTTTTTTAGGGTAAATATCTGTTTAAAATGGGTAATTATACCATTTTGTAGATGTTCGAAAACCTTAGGAGAGGCAGGCAAGCAAGAAATTTTACAACAAATGTTCCGAAAATTCTAGTTCTCAAACCGTCTTCCGAACAGATATTTTCCGAAAATTGCCGTTGGGTACCCCTGCAGCATCATACTAGTACTACGGGAAACTACTGCTCAATGAGACCAGGTTGGGGAGACAGTCGACGCGGTGGTGGACGTATATGATGTGGTTCAATTTATCCCTGGTTTAAATTTTATTTTCCTTTGTTTTGAGGTATGGTAATGTATGATAATAAGTTTTATACAAAGTAAAATAAAATTCAAACCGAGGAAAACATTCAACCACAACATATACACTCTCCGCAACTAAATTTCTGATGGTGTTATGTACGAGAGTTTCAGGCCAATGCAAGCGAGCAAAGATGTCCTTTGGACTTTCACAATGTTGACGGACAAATTGCTATTTCGAAGAGAGCTGAAAACGCATGTTTTTAGCAGTGAAATGTTTGTACTGTTGGTTAGAATTCAGAGGGAGATGGCTGCCCGTACAGCTAAGAACATTGAAACACTATTGAAGTAGTGATAGAAAGAAAAAAGGCATCTTTTTATCTTCTTTTCCTCGTTATTGCACACACAATAAAATGCATTTTACACGATGGCTCCAACAGGAGCAAGTCTTAAATATTAATATAATTTCCAGTTCCTGACAAGATAATGATTGGACACATACCGCAAGCTTGCTTTCTTTAACCTGTCTAAACACATAGCATTTGTTATCTTTTGATCTTGAAAATTGAAAATGACCGTTGGACAATCGAGAGGTAGTTTTTCAAATGCTTGTTGTAGTAAAATTGTTTTCCGTAAATTTGTTAATTCGAACCTACTCATAGCTGGCGAACGGCAGACATTTCTTTAAAATGTGTTCTCCAACTATACGATACTTCAGATACTGCCTTCTAATAAATTGCTTTCCCATCAAAGTCAAAGGCAGTTTTTGTGGTCATTCGAGCGTGGTTTTACCTAATCTTTAAGCGATCTATGTGGTTATCAATCGCAGCCGTTTTTTTCCTCTAGGAAATCTCATTTATTAAGAACATTTTTCACTTTTTCGCAGTATGTTTTGAAAGTTGCCGTCGTCCTAAAGCTAAAAAACCTTTTCGGATAATAATTTCATTTCCTGATATCGTGAAATCCCCCAGGGGGGATTCCCATATAACAAAAACGGGACCGGGGTGTACCTCGTCTCGATTAAGGGTGTGTACTGCAGATTTTGGACTCACTTAGGATGTTTAGGACAGAAAGTCCCCAGTAATTTTCCCCACACAGGTATCAAGTAAATGAAAAACCAATCAAGCCGTCGTACTCTGTTTAAAACAGCATTTGATTCCAATGTCTTTTGTGCAACGAAAACCACCCAGCGTTTATCTGTTGTCTGTTTGAACCACGCCCTGAATGGACCCCTTTAGAGGCTAAATGCTAATTAATTTCCCGACGACTACACCTGTCGTATTCATGTGGGATTCTTATCCCCCTCCCCTGGGGGAAGATGCGTTGCTGGCATGGCGGGAAATCAAAACGCGTTAAAAAATAAATTAGAAAAAACGCCAAATAAGGTATAATTAAAAAGGACTGAAGCTGTTAAGTAGCCAGGAAACTAAAATCGCTGCCGGAAAATTCATAGATTTTCTGTGTTTGAGGCGAAAGGCTGGAGACAATAGCTGTCAGGTACGAGATAAATTTACCCTCAGTCAGTCGATATTCAATTATGTATTTGCTTCACTTTTCCAGTCGTACAATTTCAATTTTTAATTCTCATCAGCTTTTTCACCGACGAAGATTTTTATCTTTCTGACATCAAATACATCTTTTGATGAAATCACTGAAGGTCTTCTTTATTTGTTTTGAAAATCATTTCGAGGCAGCTTTTTCTTTTTTCACCAATATTATTTCTAATATACCGAAATGCACTGTTTAAGACGTTTGGGAACGACGTAAATCTATATCCGTAAAATAAGATTTTTATTTACTGTCATGACGACTTAGAATCAGATACGTCGTTTTAATTTTCCCCAAAAATTTTTTCGTAAAGTGGAAAACTGAAATCATTTTCAGATTTATCACTTCTTTCTTAGATTTCATCTCCAAAAGATCAGCCTTACGTTGCGGTATAAAGATCGGTTTTGTTCGAAATTTGCTTTTGTAGGGAGTCTGTCTTAAGGTAAGATGGCAGCTCTATACGAAGCTGGCTTCGTTAGGCTTTCTTTTCTTTTTTTTTTTTTGGAATGCTCCGAACAAAGTCACGAACTGATTTTTAAGTCTGCGACGAAGGTTTTTCACTCGTCGTCTGTGTTTTAAGTAAATATTTTACCAGAAGGCTAAACGAAAATTAAAGTTATTTATGAGTACTTTTTCAGTGCTTAAAATGAAATCGTAATCAGCCAACAAGCTTGTTTAAACTCAGATATCGACCACATGTTTGAATTTGGCTTTTTCCGCATAGGCACGCAATAACAAAATCTCTTGACTAGTAATACAGTTAAATCCAAAGGTTGAAATTTTTCCATAAAACGGATCGCTAACAATGTAACATGACCATGGTTCATGTTCTTTTTGCATCTTATAAGAGGCTGTTTTAGGGTGACAGACAGCTGGAATTAAATTGAACAAATAGTAGGCGACGAAAAAATTAAAAATAAAATAGACCGGAACTGGAAAAATGTTTTCTTAGTACACAGTCGAGTTGGAATAAAGAGAAATTTGTCTTAAATTGAAATAAGATCCTTCCGCGGGGAGGAAAACAGAAAATGTTAACTTATGTTCATTGTAAACTAAAGCAAAAACATTGCACTCAAGAATTAAAAATGGAGCAAAACACCCCAGTAATTGCTCCATTGAACAGGAAAATTGTTGTAAATTGTTTCTCTTTGAGAAAGCCGCTGATATTGTATATGCAAAAAAAATATTTTAAAACATCTGAGTATGTCAACTTGTTTTTGTTAGGGACCTTCGCTGATGCTTAAGTTCGCTTTACTTTAAAAAAGTGAACGGCACACCAATCAATTTTAAATACACTACTCCGAAGGGTAACATATACGAGTAACTGCTGTTTTTTTCCTAATTAAGCACTGGGTGTCGCTTAGATGATTATCTTTTGTTCAATATGAGTCTTTCTTTTCTTGTCTCAAAATAAAAATTTGCCTTCTCTGGTGCTTTCTACAGTCGAATGTTCCATGTAAAAAAAAGCATCTCTCTTTCTTTATATATGAGTAAAACTTTATTTTAACGAAATATAAACTTCATATCTTATCAGCCAAAAAAACAATATAGTTAAGTTTTGCGCTGTTTTCTTTCGTTTAAACTTTCTTAAAATCTAGCACAAAAGGATTAAAACAAGAATCTGTTTAAGAGTGAACGCAAAGCACTTTGCTTAAAACTAACAAGTACCTTTAAAAAGGTTGAATCTAGAAAAAAAAGCGATTTTTCAAAGACTTACTAAAAACATCGAAAAAAAATGAAATCCTATCCAATCTTTCACCTGCCAGGAAGAACAATGACTTATTATGATTTCCTGCAGAAATCATCCTAATAATTTATATGACCATAGTGCGAATGCAGTAGTTTAATATACTTATCCGAAGGGGGCTTTCAAAACTCCCCAGATCGCGACCGGCTTGATATCGTTAACATCTTTAGTATACACCAAAACTGCTTAAAGTGTATTTGTGTTTTAAATTTGAATCTGAAGCGAGGTTTTGCTCTTCAAAGTAAAGGTAACATGTCTACCGGGTAAAACATTTAATTTGTTTATGCGGGGAAGTTGCTGACACCGTCAGTGTGAATACCCCACATCGCTTGACTAAAGAGGCGACAAAGTGATAGCTTAGTAATATTCTATTCCTTTATGTGATTTATTATAGAAAATCTTTGGGCTATTTTTCTCGTGATTTAAAGAAAAGGCATAGATGATAGTGTTGGGTAGCTGTTAAGGTTGTTTCTCATTAGCACCATTGAAAAGTAGAAAGGGCTGATGACCGTCGCGGAATAAATCTAAATTTAAATTTATCCCTTTTTCAGCGAATGTTTTTTTTTTTTCTATACAGGTGGTTAAACGAGGGTAAGCCTTTTCACTTTTGTAAAATACAGTATTTAAGTTTTTTGTTATGCTCAATTCGATTTAAAGAGAAATTAAAGAGACTACAGTTTTGCAGTCCTTTTTCGGAAATGATTGATTTGCAGTTCTAGAAGAACATATCGCAGCAAATTACCTAATCCGATCTGATATTTCAGGCCATATGACTTTATATATTAAAACCTATTAATTGCACTCTTTATCTCGATCGCAGATTGAACGCTTTCGTGGAGTGAACAAAGTTCAACAAAAATCATGTCCACCAACTGTACACATCCTACGAACTTGTCTACTAGTCTAGCCGGCAAGCGATCATCAACTACGTATACTGCTCAATACGCCAGAGGTTTAATTTCCCTTTACATTTTAATCATCGTCATATCTCTAAGTGTATATTGCGTGATAATACTGACCGTCTATCTAAATCGTCGCCTAAGAACGATCTGCAACTTCTTCATCATTAGCCTAGGAGTCGCCGACGCCTTAATTGTTACCATGGTAATGCCAGTCAACATCAGCCAGCTTATGGGTACCTTTCGTTTCCAATCCGTCGCCCATTGCCGATTTGTAGTAACAGTCAGCCTCCTCAGCCTTTCCGCGGTTGCTTTAAACCTCTGTACTGTGAGTATGGAGAGGTTTTTCGCCATCGCTTACCCGTTTAAATACGAGGCGTTCACCACGACGAAGACAACGGCGGGAGTAATTGGCGGCGTGTGGCTGTATTCACTTCTCGCCGCACTTTTGCCAATAATGGGCTGGCGTTCACAGCCGATAGAAATCAAAGGCAATGGGTGCGTAAGTGAAAACCAGGAAAGCTACACTCTTTTCATGACAATTGGTAGTTTTTTCATTCCCGCTATCATCATGGTTTCTTCAAACTTGATAGTCTATCGTATCGCTACAAATCATGCAAAGAGGGTTATTCGGGTCGTTCCAGTGGTGGGACCTCGCGCGGATTTACTTCGTAAAAACTTCCGCGCCGCGAAGCGTATTTCACTCATCGTCGGGGCCTTCCTCGTTTGCTGGGTACCTCATATGGTGGTGTTAGTAGTAGGCATGTATATTGGACACAGAAATGTGCCACTTACGGTGTACCCTGTAACCCTGTCTCTGCGGTACAGCTGCTCAGCGGTGAACCCGTGCCTGTTTTGTTTTACCAACCGAGAGTTGAGAAAAACGCTTAAGAAACGCGTTAAAAAGTCAATGGGAAAGAGACCAGAGACATCGCACTCCGGAACAAGTGACCCGGGAATGGCGATGCTGAGAAGGCGTTCCACTTTTGGAGGTATGAGCCAAACCACGGAGATCTCCAATCAGCAGTAGAGATGAGAGGGAAGGAGAGAGATGAAGGCAAGAGCAGTTGGTTTTATGAGGAAGGGCAAAAGCATGGGCGAGAGTAAATGGCAATTTGTAAACAAAATCCTTCTAATCATTATCATCATCATCATCCTCATAAGCATCATCACTAGCGTCATTACCGTCATCATCATTGTCATCATCGTCATCATTATCAGCATCAGCATCATCATCGTCATCGTTATCGTCATCATCATCATCATCATCATTGTCATCATTATCAGCATCAACATTGTCATCCTCGTCATCGTCACGTCGTCTTCGTCATCTATTTTGACATCTGGGTCGGACTCCAGCAACAAAACTCATCATCATCATCATCATCATCTTTACTATCGTCATCGTGATCGACATCCCCTCATCATCATCATCCTCATAAGCACCATCCTCAGCGTCATTATCATTATCACCACCATCAACATCATCATCGTCATCAGCATCATCATCATCACCATCATCATGACCAATTTTGACCTCTGAGTTGGAACACACCAACAAAACTCTTCCAGTTTTTAAAAAGACATACACAAGACTTTAAATAGCTCTTTTCTCCTAAACGATCACTACCTCCCCTATACCAGCGCAAGCCCATGAATCTTCCTGAATGCATGGTGTTTATTTGACCGACCACTTGCGCTAATGCGGTGTTGACAACGAAAATTGCACACGGCGAGGTAAATGGATCTTTACATCTTAAACCTGAATAGCCTGTCCACAGACATTTTTCTTTTCGTTTTTTTTTTTTTTGTTCTTTTTTCAACAGTTCGGCAGCACTCGCGAAGCGCGAGTTCGAGCGCGAAACGCGAGAAAAAATAAAGAAACGAACGTCTGTAGACATCCTTGCGAAAACAAGAGGTTTATTAAGTCCCTCCCCTATGTCAACGCCTTGTCGTTTAACAGCACCTCGGCATTCGCAATACTGCCAATTAAATTATTTCCATTCGCGCGAGACGATCTCTGAAGAAAAAAATAGAGGGTCTGTGAACAGGCTAACCTAGGAATTACTGAACTCCTCCCTCGGCTCCAAATAACCTAAAAGGAACCAGAATCTCGTCCTGCAAGCGTTGCTCAAATCATGGCTTCCCCACAGCCCGGGAAGTAGTGGAGTAACAAATTGTTCCAATCATTTCAGGTCTCAAATACCTTAAACCCCCCCAAAAAAGGGCCGTGACAGGTCTTGTGGTTTTTATCTCGTCACGCAATTCATTTTCTTATAATAAAAGCAACAGCATTTAAAAACCAATAAATACTTAAAGTCATAATAAAGTGATCCGCATATATACACCGTATTTATTCGATTAACCGCCCTAGGCGCTTACTCGAGGTGGGCGCTTAATAAATTGTTACCATTTTCAGCAAGTGTAGTACGTTTACTTTGCAACAAAACAATAAATAGAAATAACAAAACGCAAATATTTAACAAAGCAAGGTTTCTCTAAAATACTCTGAAGAAAACTGCGTCTTCGGGGAATTCTCTTATTGGTACTTATTCAATTTCAATTTCAATGTCAAGTGAAGAGGTCATTTTACAGTTACTTATGGAATCTACTTTGTTATGTAAATGGAGTTATTCCTATGCTAACTAGTATTTTTCAAGGACACTTTCCGTAAAAAAGGAAAGGGGGTTTGCATCAAAACCAGGTCACCGTCAGCCTCACATTCACTCGAAGGCTAGGGTACTCAGTCCACAACTGTAAAATGGTCTATTCTCTGGTGCTGCCTCCTCGATGTCCGACATCGTAACGTCGAGCGAGAGATATTGCAGCTGAAAGAACTTTGCTCCCATATGGAAATTGGAGTTGAAACTTGTGGAATCTAGAAATTGTAAACCAGTGAATAAATAATAACCCATACTACTCTCGTGCACTCAATTATTTTTTGGGTGGGACGGGCAAGGGGGGTGGGGTGGGGTGGTTGCTGATTTGAGTTTGAGTGGGAGGGGGTGGGCGCTTATTCGAGGCTGGGGCTAAATAACTATTACTGCCTTTAGGATGGGCGCTTATTCGAGGTAGGCGCTAATTCGAGGTTGTGCGCTTATTCGAATAAATACGGTACTTAACTTAAGGAAAAGAATATCCCTATCCTATCGAGCTCCAAGGATTTTATTTACAGACAAAAAACTATTATGTATCAAGTTCGATCACCACAACCTTTTGCAAAGGAAATTTTAGCCCTTTTCTTGACCCTCCACAAACAAATTCCCTCCATAGGTTAACACCACAACTTTTATTTTTAGTAACGTAATACAAGCAACAGCCACAAGTTCTAAGGGACCGTTCATTTTTTATGGGGAAGAGGGGGCTGGTGGGATTTGATGGGTAGCTCTCTATGATGACTCTCTTCATCAGGAATTTTGTCGGGTGCTCCCACCCCCTTTGTAGCCTATAATATTTGAGATGAGCCCTTCCCCCCTCCAAAAAAAGACAGAGAGGGAGAGAAAGAGCAGATTGTCGATTTGGAAAGTTTTTTGCATTTCGTTGAGTACATAAAATGTAAAATTGATTTTTGGTACGCAATAAAGTAGGGGGAACCCAGGGGAAAATCTGAATTTGTTTGTGAACGTCAGAAACGCTGGTTTTTGGCATTTTGGTAGACTTTTTGCAAGATTACAGATACCGTCAAAAAGCCTTTTTTGGGCATGATCCCCCTTAAATCCCAACAGCGCCCCCTACCTGATAAGCAATGAATGGTCCCTAAATGACTCCACATGTGTTAGATCATCTTAGATCTTGCTCTCTTGAACTTATTTCCATTTTCCTCTGTCCTTTGAATTAGACTAACAATCACTGAACGCATGGCACTCAAAATAGAGCCTCACTCAGTGTAATTTGAAACTAGTCCCAAACGGCTGCCATCTGGGAGTTTGTCGTTCAAAGCTTCTAGAACAATTTGTAAAGGTGCTGCCATAGTATAGCGATGATATTGATTCTCTAGTATACCAAAAACAAGGCCAAGTCCAAAGTGGTGGTTTTCTTCTGTCTTTTCGAAGATCACCGATCCAGAATCTTCAACGTTAGCGAATGGCGTTGCTCCTTGTTGTCGGATGCTTAAGCACCTTTAGAAAATGTAGAGTAAAAAGAAAATTTGTAGTTTGTATTTGCTAAATATTGTGGTGTTATAATCCGGCAGCGAGGTACAACACTCAGATCACAGGTCACAGGTCGCAAGTGCAGGTTAGAGTACAGGTCACTGCGCTAAGGTAAATAAACAACACTAGAAGTGTCTCCTAACCCTAATCACATTCCGAAATATAGTTTTAGCTTAAGAGGAAACTGTTTAACTCAGTTACTTCTTAATAGAGCAGTGACCTTCATTTGCGACCTGTGACCTGTGTGTTGTACTTGCCTTGTTGTAATTTGTTACTCGCTAGCTAGTCTAGTTTTAAAATGATATCACTGTAAAACCGTAACAACTATTCCTATGGTCTCAAATCGAGTCCGATTTCTCAAGTCGCAATTAATTTTTACAGCCAATATTTTCTTTCGTTGCGTAATCACTATTTAATCGCAGCTTATGCATAATTCACACATTCATATGCATCATTACTCCGGCAGCGTTCACACGTCTTTCACGCAGTAATTTTTCGAAACTCCGGCAGCCTTTTCATGCAACCTTATGCAACGATTATAAGTCGCTGATGCAGCGCTGCATGAGGGACGCACGTTTCGTACGGGTGTTATCTATTGTACGAGTCTCATAGTTAAAGGGACTGGTTCACGATAATGCGCATGTGTGAGTTCTGGCAGTAGCTGATTGTTTTTCAACCAATCGGAAGCGAGTTAAATGCACGCAAGTAAATTTACAAAATTCAAATTAATTGTTCGCGACGCGAGAGTATTTCCGGGCATTTGGTTTGATTTTATTTATCCCCATAATTCAAGTTTATTCTTTGCTACTCCTCAGATATATGTTGCAGCCGATAAGAATAAAATTTACAGCCCTGTCCTGCTTTGAAACAAACATTTACCAACGTGTATTTTTTACGAGGTCGTATCCACGCTAACAAAGCGGTCACCGATCGGCAAACAAAATTTGTAAACAAACATCTTATTACTGTTCTCTCAGTTCGCCTTATATAAACCCAGAAATACCTACAAATAGCGCTTGACCGGTGACAAAAGCACACAACGTATGAGTATAAAGATTATCCTTAACTGAGCATAAATTTCAATTGCTTATCAGCAAATGAACAAATTCATTCGCGTTGCATCGGGTCAGTGTTCCGCAAAACAAATGTTATCGAGTAGTACACATAAAGAAACTAGATTATAAACAGAATATTCAGGCAATAATTTATTTTAAAAACATCAATTCTTAAACATATACGATGGTAAAGCAAAGATACAAGGAACATTTCAAGTGTACCAGTTCGGTGAAGATCGCGCGGCCTGTTGCGGTATAACTACAGGTCGGAGTCAAAAATCAAATCAAAGTTGAACGAAATCATGCCTTTAACCACTTTCCAAGTGTCCTGTATTCTTTTCGTAAGCCACACACTACTCCTAGAACCATACCAGATCGATAGGCTAAGCTTCTCTATCTCCAAAGACTCTTGAGAACGTCCTGTTGCCGGACGGCCACGATGCTCTTTTGAACCTCATGATCAAAACATTATTTTTTGCGTCTTCTTAAAACGTAACCAGTCAAACGACACAACCACACGTTAATCACCACTACCGAAGTATAACTAGACCAGCGAAAGCGACGGATGTCCGAATAAAACGAAGGATTTTCAAAGATTGTACCGGTAATGGCGATTTCGAATTTAGTGTTGACCCAACAAAGTTATTCTGAAGAGAAAAACGGCGCGCATGCGCATTATCGTGAACCAGTCCCTTTAATGCGCAGTTGATCATCACTCAATGAAAACTATACAATATAAATTTTAACGAAAGTACAAGTGAACATGATCTTCGCAGTGGAATGAACAATGTAAGCGGTTGAAAATATTCATTATCATTAATTCAAAATACTTCTCCGTCTCTGATTGGCTAAATCCCACGCATAATTGATCATAACCAGCTACTGTTGACCAAATTTGGAAGAATTTTGCGATATGTGAAAAATGACGTCAATTGTGCGCCATAATTGCCAGATAGCTGAATAACAAGAACGCTCTAACAGCGGCGGTCACTCTCGCTTGCTTGGACATTAGATCGAGAAATGAGGAGGCGATTAATTCTACACGAAACAGGATTTACTCACTAAAGGTGTTTCACTTCCTTCTTCTGGATATTTACTTTTTATTTGTTTCTGAATTGATTTAGTACTTGTGTTAGCGACGACCGGGAATACGTCTGCCGTCGTATGCTATAAACGTGTATAAACACACGAAAATTCAAGGGCCTCGATTCCGGAGAAATTACATCATTGCCTGACATCAAAAAAGTGATTTACATGGCACGTCATTTCAATCATCGCCGAAATTAAACCGCATGCTCATCACACTCATTTGTATACAATGAAATTTTACAACACCCGACTATTACTATCATCATCATCATCATCATTATAATCGTCATTATCGGTATTACCTTTTAAACCAAAGCTTCTCGCACAACCTGGCTTCGATCTGATCGCACTCTTTACAGCGACGCGGTTCTTCAACAACAAGATCCTCTCGACTTCCTCCACAATTTTCACAAGAGTATTTTCTCAATAAACAAGCGAGGAATGAAGTTTGTAGCTCACACAATGAAGGTTTCAGATAAAACGGCGCCTCGATAGATCCAAAGAGTTCGCTGTTTATCTCGGTATACCCCGTTGTTCGCCCACTCTTACAAAGTTTTTGGGCGCTTAATAAGGCTTGATGGTTTACGGAACAGCATTTACTGCCCGGCTGGATGTGTGTTCCAAACATTCTAGCCCACTGACTTGCTTTTAAACTTTCTACTTCCTCTTTAAACAACACTGCAATGGCAGCATCGACATAATATTCCTTGCCATCAGTCCATTTTACATTACCACTCACACCATCTATGTACTCTCCAATCACCCTTGGCTCCACGCTTCCTTCAAAAATTCCCTCAGTCTTTTCAATTATCTTCCTGTTGTACCTGCTGGCGTAACCTCCGCGGTGATTTTCTTTTATGGACTTTAGCTCTTCAAATTTACTTAACAGTTCCTCATTCGATGTAAGGGTTTCAACAGACCACTGGGTTTCCACGCCAGTTATATCATTTACCGCACATTTATACTGTCCTAAGTAATATTTCAGACAGTTTAGATGGTCAAGGAGTCCAGGATGAATAATACGCCTTGACTCCTCCGAGTTCATTACATGATCACAGGAGAGTGCATAAAAACTGCTACCGTTTTTCACAGTGGCACCTAGTGTCCCCTGTATTTCCTTTCCCTGTACACCAATGCTCGCCCCGAAACAAAGTACATCGCTTTGCTCTTGTGCCGCGTCTGGGCATCTAACATATCGCCCTGCTCTCACCCAGAATCCATTCATAACATCCACGGGGTAACCCTCAAAGGCAGTTGGAAACACAGACTCGCCAAATGGAATAAAGCCTTTTCCGAGAACATAAATCGTAATACAGGGCTCATCTGTTTGTTTAGAATTTGTGATTTTGAAAGAGGCCTGGACGGAGGTAACATTGCGATGCTTAAGGAGTACAGAAAGGTTCCTTTCAATCACGTTATTCATTTCCTCAACCTGAGACGCAGTCAGTGCTTTGGGTTTGCTTAATGAATACTCGAGGTGTTGAACCTTCAGTACGTTGACACTGTTGTTATAAAGATCTGACCATTCCAGCTCCACATTCATGCTATTAAAGTACTTCTGGGCTTCTTCTTTTAAATCTTTTGGTATTTTATACTCCTCATTATAGACATAAAAATGAACCAGCATCTGACCATCCTTTGTGTATGGCAACACACGAACGCATTCATTGTGCTCAGCTTCAAACATAACGGTCGCAGCGTGAATGCTCTTCATTTCAAGTTCCTTTGCCATAGGACTTTCACTTGGAACTACGGAAAAAATTAAAACAAAAATGTCTCTCATAAGAGTCCATAACCTGTGCCAGGCTCTCAGTCTGTGTAGACGAGCGAAAGAGGCGGGCGGGAGAAAAAGGCGGGAAAAGAGAAGGGGGTGCCTCAGTCAGCCCACTATACCCCCCTCGCTTCCAGAAAAACCGTTTCTCGAATGAAAATATTAAAATATGGTATACCACGGGCTGGAATACCGGAATGAGGTAAAAAAAATGCTTACAAGCCCAACTTCCTCGTCTTTTCCCATCCCCACGTTGTTTTCGTGTACCATTCTCGATCTCCTTTTCCTACTATCTTGAAGCATGGAACTGGCTAAAGCGAGTAAGCAAGTAACATTAGTCTCCAGCCGGGAAAGCATTGCCTGAATTAAACTGGATAGGGTGGAATAGATTTGTAAAACATGGACTGGTGTGGATTTGTAAACTAGGACTGGACTGGAATTCTAAAACGTGGATTTCCAAAATAAGGACTGGACTGGATTTGTGAAAAATGAGTTTGTAGTAAAAGGTTAGATGTAAAAAAAAACTTGAATTCTTAACCTGTGAATTTTAAAAACGCTGATTTAAAACATGGTTTTTAAAAAGGTGGATTGGTAAATGATAATGAAAGCTCACTTAAAAAATAAATATTCTTTCCAGTTTTTGCTCCTAGATCGTCGCAAACGAAATTTACGATACAGAGGAAAAAAATCCATTTGCACTACTGGCTGACTTCACTAGAAAACATTATTAATAAATCTTTTGTGGTCACAGAAAAGATCATATGCCAGAAGCGACGGTAACAATAATGATTCATTATTTGTCACAAAAGAAACTAAGATTTGTCAAGTATCACAGCACAGCTTTTTATTTCAAGCTGACTGGAAGTGGAAAGAATTTGTTTACCTTTCACTGGAATAATTCATCATAATTTAATATAGGGTTCAAAGACAGTTCCATTGTCAATTAGAAGAAACTCCATGCATTTTGTTTCTGTTCAACTCGTATTACACCTAATTGCAATAATGTTGTCATAGAAAAATGAAAAAAAAGAAAAAGCCAAATAATTAGGCTGATTGAGCCACATTCTCAGGGTAGATTCATTTGCAGCTGCTTCATTTCCCCACTGGAATTTTTATTGTTTTTCAGCTTTAAAACAATAGCAAATTCCAACAGGCAAATACAACGTCCATGTGCGGATGCTGCAAATGAATCCACTAGGCTTATTATCCTAATTAATTCCTATTTGGCTTTTTCCTTTTTTCATTTTTCTAAGACAACTTTATTGCAAATGGGAATAAACAAATTTGCTTTTTATCAAGGACCTAAATTATACAACCCCCTAAACACAGATGTCGTCAACTCACAAAAATGTTTGTGAGTAACTTGAATACTTTCTGTGAAACTGTTTGTCAGCAATACTGTTAGAGACAAATGCCATTAATAAAGAGTCCTTCATTTGTACATTTTTTTCAATATAATATATTGCACCATTAAAATCCAGTTATGGGCCTATCTGCACTAGCGAAAAAGCTGTTTATTTAGACAAATTTTCTATCATCATCAACGTTAAGAAAAAGTGGATGGTTTGTCACGTTTTTACAAATTTTGTTTGAGACAGGACAATCTTCAAAGCTGCTGAGGGAAAAATTTCCCCAAGTAAAAACTGGACAAAATATGAAAATGTGTTTTTCTTGTCAATCAATTGTAGCTATTATTCTTTCCATTGACAAAGGGAAGTATTGTCAGATGTAATGGCCTGTCAATAGTAAATAGTTTCCAGTGCGGATAAATCCTTCCAAAAAAAAATTTCAAAAGTAGGTTGTGTTTGATCATCCAGGTGAACGTAGTCCTGAATAGGACTGCTGTTGTTGACAGTGACTGACGTTTCGACAACCTGTGCGGTAGTCATGTTCAGAGTCAAAGTGAGTTGTATCACATCAGGGGGTTGATGGTATTATACTCTGGTTATTGATCTCATTGGTCAGTACGTCACGATGTTATTGGTCGTCTGTCAGTTAAGCCGTGATGTTATTGGCTATGAAGACTTGTAATCAGTGATTGGTGCGTTTCGATCCGTCTATTGTCACAGTTAAACAGTCATCTATTGTTAGTCAAATTGTCAGTTCTCCAGTCATTCTCTCGTAGTTAGTTTTGCTTGATCTTGTCAATAAGTCATTTGTACGGCGCTGGTAACTGTCAGTCACTGTCAACAACAACAGTCCTATTCAGGACTACGTTCACCCGGACAATCAAACACAACCTACTTTTGAAATGACTCCTGGGTTCAAACCTTTCACAGTTTTAAAAAAAAATTTATCACCATACAATTTTTGGTTTATATGTTTTTATGACAATTTGTCTGCTAATGCAGATAGGCCCTATGACCTCAAAGATCTCTTGTCCATGAGAAGTATATAAGCTTTAAAAAAACAATAAGTAAACAAATTTAAATCAATCTTGCTATAAAAAAAAGAACTAATATCATCAAATGGACAGTTGACCTGCACCATTCCAAAGCAGCTGTCTGATTGGCTATCTTTGGGTCAATGGAGCAGTTTCCATACCAGACTGTACTGAATCAATCACAACACAGCGGCTTAATTCATTCATGTCGCTCCTGAAAATTGATGCACGTTGTCATATTGGAGGGACGGTAATTTTCTTAATTTTTTTTTACACAATGATGTATTATTCACTCTTTCAAGCTGTTTATTTATCAAAGTTCACTCAAAATTATTCTGTAGTAGACACACTTCTTGAGCTCGTCACTCAAGAGAATCGATGCACATTGTCACATTTGATGTTGTACTGGAATATATTGAATGAAGGTAAGTCCTCTTGATTTTTCTGAATTTTCTTTCTGCACAAATCTGCTGACAATGAAGAAGCACTCATACACAAAGCATAAACTGAGGAAGGGGAAGCAAAAAGTTGTTCAGCTGTACAAAACTATGACAAAAGTCACATCCTGATGGGAAATATTAACTAATGCGTACATGACAATTTCTCTATAAAAAATCCCATTGTTGTCACGAGCTGGCCAATCAGAGAGCCACTTTGGATAGGTGCAGGTCGACCCCAAATGGAGGGTGTGTGAGATGAGGGACTCTCATCTGAATAATATCATTGGACAGGGTTGGATCTAGAGGGAGGGTGCAGGGGGTGTGCACCCCCCCTGAGATGACCTGTGGTTTTCTAATACAGCTGGTATTCTGCAAAAAAAAAACTATGTGGTTTATTGGTGTTGAAGTAGAGCAAGAGACGAGTGCACCCCCTCCTAAAAAAATTCCTGGATCCGCCCCTGTTGGAGCTTTCTTAACCATTTTGGTGATCTGTGGGCACAATTCTCGAAATAATACGTATTTCAAATCGAAACAAAGCAGCCCCATTGAATACAAACTAAGGTTATAAATTCACAGTATCCATTTCGCTATGTTTTTTTCTCCTGTTTACATTTATCGACCTTCTAATCCTTGAACATACATGGAAAAAAAAACTCAGTTATTTCAGATAAGTAATGACAATCTGCAATTTTTTTGGAGAAGAGATGCTGTTGTTTCCAGTTTTTACTGGGTTTTGAGTAATAAATTATATAAATCAGATTAACTAAGCTTACATTAAATTTTTTGTTGCGGTTTTCATTTGATCCGTTTGCATCTGGTGTTTTGATCGAATACTATTTAAGTCTAACAAACCTCGTTCTGTAGCGAAAAAAATATCTAGTACTTTTGAATGACCTATGTTTGAAAAAGAAGTCGCTTTAAAATGAACTTTAATCAAAGACACTCACCTTTGCCGACCTCTTTAATTGACGAATTGTGATTCCAACCGTGAAGAAATGGTGGCTACTTCATGTAAGCCTCACGTAAGGAGTGAGGCTTAGCCACCTAGCCGTAACACTGCCCACTACACTTTGCGCGCCTAGTTTGGATCAAATGCCCAAATGTACTTACATACTTACATACCGTAAACTTCCGTTTTTTAGCCCTGGGTTTTAGGAGAGCTTCAGAGAGCTTATAAACAGAAGGCCTTTATCCGGGAGGGGGGCGGGGTTATAACCAGAGTGAAAACTGGGCGCTTTCCATTCAACAAAATTTGAAATTACGGAAAATTCCCAATGGAACGGTACTTTCCGGTTGCACAGTCCCGACCCAAGTCAACACGCGTTTGGTCAGATTTGGTTATTGTTTAACACAACATTCATCCAAATTTGGTCATCAGTTACTGGTTATGGTAAATTATGCATGTGCGTTTAGCCAGTCAGAATTGGGGAAATATTTTGAATGAATAATAAAAATGCTTAAGCCACCAAGTACTCATCCTCGGAGACCCAGGGGCAGTTAGTCGGGTCGATAAAATGTTCGTGATGAAAGTTTACTGTAAGATCGAGACGAGCCCCTGGGCACTTACTCTTACCGAACCAGTTCCAGAAGCGTTTGAATTGCCTGCTTCTGATTGGCCAGAAAAATTTTTTTCTGGCCAATCAGCGAAGAGAAGCTGCCGGGTGACTCTCGTGTTCTCTTACACGACGTAGTTTTCCTCTTCGATCGCCATAGTTGCGTAGCGCGTTCAACGGGGAAAGTTTCTCGAGGAAAGTTTCAGAACAAAATGTTAACAACCCGCAAAATTGC
This sequence comes from Porites lutea, assembly GCF_958299795.1. Classification (NCBI taxonomy): domain Eukaryota; kingdom Metazoa; phylum Cnidaria; class Anthozoa; order Scleractinia; family Poritidae; genus Porites; species Porites lutea. Next base: position 15,176,372 of record NC_133210.1, read on the forward strand.
AACCTTTAGCACGGCTACAAGAAAAAAACACTCTCCGATGAGTTTTTAGGGCGGATCTTTCCAAGGTATCGTAATTTTTTATTGCTGATACGATACGCGATGCATGCCTTTCACTTTCCACACCTTAATTTGCTCACATTGTCTAGTATGCAACGCCAAGCTTACATTTTAGATGTCCATGTTCGTTGCACGACTTCTGAAACTTTCTACAGCGTGAAAATTTTCGTTGCACGGGCCACGCAACTACGTCGATTGATCGTGGGAATTGCTGGCTTGCTGCAGTGCACGCACCTTCTTGCTTTCGCTCTAAACTCCCTTACCGTACGTATTTTAAATACAGCCGTTGCGTTTAGTTCGAAATCTCGGTCCGGTTATGTGCTGAATCCTGACTTGTTAAGTGAGGTCGATTTTGCCAGGCTGTGTGGGTTTGTTTTTACGGATAAGTGAAGAAAAAAAATAAAGGTGAGTCTGCGAAAATGCTTGAAAGTGGTTGGTGTGAAGTTTTGGAGGGTGATAAACGCGCAAGGTGTGACACGTGTAGGTATAGAGTTGAGAAATCGTGGAAGGGTGGGATGTCTATATAGATATTTTTGTAGTCACTAAAACGTTACAAGAAGTGAACGCTTTTAAGGAAATTCCAGGGAGAAGAGACCAAGGAATAGGGACACTTTCCAAAGATCCAACTTCAGCTCTTGATTTCAAGGACCTGGGTCTCTGGCTTACTAAACCGCATAAGAGAACCTGGGTTAATCTTCACTGTGATTAGAATTATGGCTAATATAGTAGAAATGAATTTTTATTATAAGATATCTTTTGACAAATACATGTATAAAAGTAATTTCAAAGAATATGTGATTTTTTGTGAAACTATTTATCTATGATTGGCTTGATGTTTGCCCTTACTGACCTCCTCAAACACATCCACAGTGCCATTGTTTTAACTTCCTTGCAATTGATGGTACAAGATTGGACTTACTTTGAAAACATAATGCTGCAATATTAACAATTTTCCTTTGGTGCATTTGTTTGATATTTCATAACTTCCCTATCATAATTCTCCTCATATGACAATAATATTCTTCATTGACAAAGTATTTTTAAATCTTTAAAAACCCTCTTGAAAAAGGTAAAAATCTTCATTGTATGGTCACCATTCCACACAGTGTCTCTAAAATACTTTCCACAGAACATAAGTTATTACAATTATCAATTATTGTTTCCTGTAGAAGACAATCAGAGAATACAAATTCTAGAATACAAGCAGTGAAGATTTTATTCTTGAAATTCCTGTCACAGATCATCTTGATTTTCTTTAAGCAGACTAACAGTCACTGATGTCGCAACATAAGTGGCTTGGAATGATTCTACTGTTTTCATTACTGTCATCAAAAAAGGAAGGAGTTTTTTCTCTTCTGCAGGTTGTACACTTAATAAATCTAAAAGAAGAAAGACTTTTAGAATTATCGAAAACTGTAAGAGACAATTTCAGCACAGTTCCCTTTTCTCCAGCGAGTGATGGAAAACAGTTTTTGTATGTTATGTGTAGGTACACCATATGTGTATAACATGCACCTGAATATAATGTGCACCAAGTATACTTGTTGGCCACCTAGTAAAACAAACCCTTTGGGACAGAAAGAATCAGCAAAAAATACCCCAGCGTAAACGTTTATTGACAAATTAAAATAAAATATTACAGCTCCCTAGTTTATACATAACTCAAGGAGTATTATAAGAAGACATGTGAACTCCAATAATGATGAAGAAACAAAAAATCTCAACAGCGTAAAAATAAAAATAATGTAATGGTATCTGTAGTTCTGTATTATGGGGTGTTTTTCCATTCATAATATGTAAATGTTCAATTGCACTATTATCTTAAGCAGTCACAAGGCTTACTTCACCAGCTTTCAACTACCAATAAATGGTGACAAAAAACATGATAATTCTTGTGAAGTGTCTGTCAGCTTTTAGACATAAGATTACTGAGCATCCTTGAATAAAAGCCAGATCTACTGTTAAGTATAATGAGGGTCCTGAAGGGGGGATATCAATCCCATTGAAACTGTTTAACCCTCAATTCCCATTTTTACATTTTTTTCCCATTCTCAGTGATAGAATCCCCCTGCCAGTGACTTAAATCCCATTTTCCCAGAGCAACAACATCCCATTTTACCCCTTCAGAACTCCCCACAGTGAATTCAGTGTAGCACCCTTCCTAGTAAACAAATCAGCATACTTACCAATGAACAGCTTTATGTACCTGCAACGGGGTCCTTCTGGTAAAACTCTTTAAAGAACATTCTTATC
>NC_133210.1:15188681-15218681 GCF_958299795.1 Porites lutea
GACTCTAGTGTGTCATGTATAAAGCGGAATTCTAAAGAGCGCTTTTCTAAAAATTTATTAGACGTTGATTTTAGGAATGACAGATTTTGCTCATTTAAACGATTTTATTTTGCTAAAAAACTTTAAATCTAAACATGACATACTAGAGACTTTGACCGATCATTTATTAATAAAAATCGGAGACTGTTTTCTTCTATTCTTCCCTCAAACAATTTCCGCAAAATCACTATTCCCTACTTGGTATCACCATGGGTTAAAGCTTCGCCGTAAAGGGTTATCAACCAAATAAAAAACACCCTCCGAAACTTCCATCATTCCATAATGTCTCTATAAAATTTTAATTAAATCGCCACTAAAATAAACGAGATATAAGTGTTTTCAAAGATGCAGCACATGCCGGCAAAATTTTGCCTTATGAATTTATTCATAGATAGGTATCCCCGTGGCCTTAAAGTGTTTTGATTGGCTGTGGTTAGAGATAATTTACTAACCAAAAGTAGAAGACGTCTGATGGTAAATCATATATTATTAGAGAGATTTAGAGCTACCTCTGCGCAAACGTGAATTTGTATTCATATCACGAGTCCCTTGAATTATGTTTTCAGTGTAAATGGGCATCAAATAAAAAGGCTTTTAGTTCCTTTGTTAATAGAAAAACAAGAGATTTCCATATAAAGCTCCAAAGAAATTCTTTAGCATCGCCGACAGCTAGTTACAGCATGCTAAAGGTGAAGTAAAATGTCAATCCTTCTTTCCAAGAATTTTGTTTTCTGGCTGGTGCATGCAATTTCCTTAATACATTAATATCACGAGTCCCTTGAATTACACACGTTTTCAGAAATGGGGGCATCAATTGAAAAACCTTTCAGTTCTTTTGTTGAGGCAAAAATATAATAATAATAATAATAATAATAATAATAATAATAATAATAATAATAATAATAATAATAATAATAATAATAATAATAATAGTAGTCTTTATTAAAAACCAATAATGCATCAACCGTGCCTTATTTACAATGAATATAAAATATGAAACAGATTAAGATAAAAAAAATACAACTAAATACTAATGGCAGACAATGCTAAAAAGACATCTGTTTACAAAAGTGGATTTAAAACGTGAAGTACGAACTCTAGGTAATATGTAATCATGGCCCCTCCTGCGTAAGTGCCTAGTACGTCTCGGCGGTAAGAGATCATCAAGTGCAGTGGTATTTGCTGTGATCTTGTTCCATAATTTGCTGTCTCTGGTGGTTAAAATATCACAAATACTATATTTCTTCAAACAGTATCCAGACTTAAAAGCCCTAGCAAATAGTTTGTCAATTCTCTTTAGATATTTATCGTAATAACAGCAACCCCACACCTCAATAGCATATGTAAAGACTGAGATAATTAGACTTTGGAAGAGCAGATCTAATTGCTCCTTAGGGTAGCCATAGAATCTACAAACTCTTAAAATATACAAACGACTGCTGGCCTTACTAAGCATGTGATCAATATGTGTGTCCCAGTTCACAGGGTCAGCCTCAAATGTAACACCGACCAACTTGAGCTTGGTTTTACGCTCCACATTAGCAAGAGGAGCTGGTAGAACTTTCAGGATACTACTTTTTAGTAACATTTCCCATGTTTTATTCAAATTGAGCGTCATTTGATTCTTTTCAGCCCACTCCATTATTGAATTGACTTCAGACTCGGCTATGTTGCTATCTTCAGCGCGAACAGGGATGCTGACTGTGATATCATCCGCAAATTTATAATTAACTAATAAGCTAGAGGGGCTAACCGGCTTTATATCATTTATCATGTCCTCCACTAACTTGACACTGAGTGCCAGTGTTAGCAGTCGTTTCTTAACTGGCAAAAACTTTTATTCAATCGAATGATCACGTATAGTCCTAATGAAAATTTTCACGCGTCAGGCTTTGGCATTTGTGACTTGATTCTCATCATGAGTCATTCCCACTTGCTTTACATGCGATTAAATGTTAAAGTATTGTATTTTTTTGCGTCAAGTGAAGACGCTGCAGTGATTCATTACCCAATATTTCAGAAGGTTTCAAACTGTAAACGCGTGCAGTTAGTGGTGCACAAAGTTAATGGCAGATACCTGCCTCGTACCCAGACGTCTCTCTTTTGATGAAAATGTGCGCGCAAAGGAAGGCGGGAAGGAGACAGCGGGCGAGACGTCTGGCAGATCTTGTTTTCAAGATGGCGGCAAGAGCAATGGCGGACGAATATGCAGTTTTTAAAATAAGTTTAGCGCTGTTCATTTTGCGAATTTTGAGCAAATAATTGCCTATCCACGTCGTGTGTATGAAGAGGAAGCTGTTTTCACCTCACACATTGGACTCAAGCATGACAATGTTTACTACCGAACTACATACTGTTTACTACCGAACTTTAAATCGAAAAACTACTAGCCGCGGACGGGACGGTACTGCCTTTAATTTAATGAATCTGCCGCACGTCAAGGTATTAAAACAGCCGGTCAGGAAAATTAGTAAGTTAGTAATTTAGTAGTCGTTTCTGTTAAGGTCCCGAGTGATGAAAAGATCTCTTCTGTCGAAGTGAAAAATGGCGAGCTGAGAATTGTTCAGTGAATTGTTGCAACAGCCAAATGAAGCCAAATATTTTGTAAAGCTTTAAAATACTATTCGCTGCACGCTGTATCTTGAGTACACGAAAAGGCAACAAACCAGTCGAGTCTCAAGACCTCTAAGTTATGTTATTAAATAGATGATAAAATATTTTTTAAATCTGTTAAATTTTTGTCTCAGGATTTCGCATTGTGTATCATTAATTTTGCTCGACTATGTAAGCTTATGTACAGGAAAAACAGCCACAAAACTAGGTCTAGGGTTTTTTTACTTGTAGTTTTTTATTGTTCGATTTCCTCACTGGGTACTAGACTTGTCACTGAATGCACAGCCCGGTGGAAATAAATTCTACTTACTTTTTATTTATATACCTCATTTTATGATGAAGCTGTGTCGAATGTGCAGCAAATACTTATTGTCTGTATTGTTTTTTATTTGTTTTTGTGATATTACACAGTAGACAAATTAGGTTTTGCCATGCTCTTTTATAACACATCATTTGTGTCTTAATAAATAAATTATTGGTAACTTTGGTTTCAATTTGATAGACAATTTTGTTACCCTGATTGAAGAGGGTGATGTAGTTGATGAGATACCATCGTAACTATCATTTGGCCAGGCAGGAGACGTTGTCCTAGACACTTCTTTTAAAAAAATAATTTTGTTTGAATATTTCAAATTTCATGGCAAACATGATGCTGTGAAAACCATTTTAGAGAATGATGATTGCATTGTCCCAGTGCCAACTGGTGGTAGGAAAGACTGAGTATCATGAAGTTCTTGGGATCATTCTACCCAGATTCGGCATTGTTGTTCCTGTGATTGCTTATACATGGTTAATTCTTGGCAAACCTGTGGTAGCATAAAATTCCCCTCAAAAGTCTTCTGACCGTCTTCTGAAGGTGGGATAGTTTTTGACCTGCTTTGGAGTTGCAGAGGAATACAAGATGATCTAATAATTATCAATGGGCACAGAATTACCTTGAAATGCAAAAAACGTTAAGATAAGTATAAGTGGTTCTGCATAACTACTAACCCCCAACCCCCTTCCTGGAAATTTTAACTACAAAATTATAATCAAGATACAAGCATTGAATGGAAAGAACAGTAAAAACAAGCCCCTGGACAAACTGGAAGAATATGCAGTAAAAAACACTACACTACACTATTAGTAGGCTAATGTCAGGTCTAGTAACAGTGTCAAGCAATGAAAAATGCCAGCTGTTTTATGTATGGACCAGAAGCTCAGCCATGCAAAACCCTCACCCCTTTCCATTGCTTCGACCTCACCCAGAGAAATAGAAAATATTGCTCCTATTCCTTAAATTAATGTCGCTGGACATTGACTTGATGTATGTTTTATGAACTTCTACCAAGATTATTGAACTGAGATGTGGTCAGGTCATTGAACTATGGTCAGCAAAAGAGAAAACCTGCACTTGCACCCCTAATCCAACTTAAACTTGATCTAGCTGTCTTGCCCAAGTAATAAAATACTTTGCTCCTATAAGTCCTTGATTTTGGACAAATGGAAATTGGATTGATGTGTGTTTTTTGAACTAATACTGTGATAAAAGCATGTGTACAGTTGCCCCTTCCCCTCAGAAAAAAAATTGCTGTGCATGGGCTACTGAGATTATTGAATGGGCATGTTGTCATTGAACTGACTTCTGTTAAAAAAGGGTTAAGCCCTTTCCCCTTCTTTTACATTTGTGGGTCCCAATAAAGTTTGCCCAAGTAATAAAATACTTTGCTCCTATAAGTCCTTGATTTTGGACAAATGGAAACTATATACTTTATTCAACGTTTATTCAAATATTTTTAGTCTTGCAATAGGGGTGCCATCATGCCAGACATCTAGCTAAATAAAATTAGTAGTGTAACAATTAATCAAATTCTCGATTAATCGTGATTATGACCGTTCAGTTCAATTCAGGATTCTTTGCTTTTGCATTTCGATTTTGGTTCAATTTTTGCACATCTTTTCCAGGGTGCCCTCAGTGAGTTATAATACTCTAAAATAAGAATCCAGAACTCTTTAATGAGTGTTTTTGATTGACGAGCAAAGACGATAGCAATTTGTGCGCCATTTGGAGTTGCCTGGCAAAAATGCTGTCCTTCAACCTCCCCTTGAGAATTTCCAAATAGGGCAATTAACCATGTGCAACACACTCTTTATCAGGTTCTCAAACATGGCGACGAACCAAGTGACTGTGAATCTTCCTGTCTCTGTTACTATTGTTATATTGAGGGTTTAGGATTGCATGCTGTTTACACTGCGCGTTATGTTATAAGAATTAAGAAACGTTTACGTAATCGAAACAAAATTGAAAGGCAATAATCGAAATCGAATCGAATCGCAAGGAATATGAATATTTACACCCATAAATGAAATGAACTAAAGTTGAAATGAAATAAAGTTAAAACTAATGATAGCAATAACAAAAATCTCTTACAAAAGTTGAAATCGATAAATATATTTTAGCATTAAGTATTGTACAATATATAGAAGATATCACATGGCTGCGCAGAGATACAAAATTTCTCTTCGAGTGATACCGGTATTTCATGAGTGGGCGCAGCGAACGAGTGAAATATTTTTTCAACAGGAGAAGAGAAATTTCGTATCTCCAAGCAGCCATGTAATATTCTATTTATTATATATTAAACACCAATGAAATACCAAACCATTTCACTTTAATAGTTTTTGGTGTGAAAGGCGCGATTTATTATGTAAGATAACATGTTATTTTCACATGTGAAGATACCAAGTTTTCGCGCAAAAGCTCACCTGGTACTTCATTGGTGTTTATATAATAATTAAAAATACTAAAAAAATAAGCTAGAAAAGACTGCCTTTATAGCTGGAGATTTTCATTTCCCTCATCAAGATTGACAGAGGTAGTCCAAAATAATTGATTGATCAATGCTGGCACCTTCCTTCTCTTCAACCCCTTCCCTGATCCGAAAATAAAGTTCATTACTTATCCCTCGAGAATCTAGGGATCTTATACCGAGAGTTAGCTAATTGTAAGCTTCAACAATTCAAAATATGCATTTTTATTTATTTTGTCAAAAGTATCAACTGAAATATATCCATCTGTCCCTGGTTTCATAGTTAGTAATGTCGCAGACTTAAATCTTGGTGTAAGGACATAATGTGGTCTTGATAATCAACTCCTGACCTTGCACAATTTAGCTAGGCCTTGCACTTCTTTCAATTCACAAGGTTACTTCCTCGTTGTTCGGTGGATTTGGCCTAAAAGAGCGAAAAATAGAAACATAGTCGCCGGCGCTGTACTTTACTAATCGGGATTCTGCAATAAACGACAAATGAAATACTAAAATATAAGACTTACCCGATATCGTCAAGTCATTAAATATTTTGTTAGAGGTCTTCAATTCGTAAGAATCCAGCAGAATCCGACTCCTTTGCAGCCTGTCGATTATTTCTATCTCAGGTTTTGGAAATTTTGAGCGATTCATCTGTCTACTCAAAGTTTACAACGTTTACAACAATATGCTACTAAAATTGATCGCTTTCAAGACTTAAAAAGACCAAAAATTGGGCCGTGCCAAGAAAACGACCTTTTTACCAAGAAGACGACACAAGATCTGGCAGGCGCTTCGCCTGTCGTCTGTACCCTTCCCATGGTCCCTTGCGGTTCATCACCAGTCACTCGTTTCGCGCTCGCCTCTGCCATGCGAAAAACGAAGCGCCTGAGGAGGAGGCTGGGCAGATACATTGTTTAGTGCACTTTAGTCAGAAGCATTTTTGCATCAAAATTAAAACACACGCTTGTATTGGCTGCGAAAAATCATAAAAGATAAAATCTACCCTTTTTGTTTTCCCAGGGTGGGCCACGTAGCATCGTTCTTTTACTTTAAGCCTGCTCTAAAAGAAGTAAACATCTTTTGTTTAGATAATCCCAACCGGCTTATGATGGCTCGCTAGAGCGAGCCTCCAAGACAAGCCTTGCCAATCTGTACACAATAATAGCTCCATCCACGCACACTAATCCTACCTTATTTAAAGGTGCTGTGTCACGAAGATTTTATCAAATTCAAACTGTGGGAGCTGCCACCAAATTGGGCGAAACGTTAGAGTAAGGGCTCACAACATTAAAAGAGGGTATAACCCCAGCGGCGGATCCAGGGGAGGGGCCCGGGGGGGCCTGGCCCTCCTTGTTTTTCGACCAAAATGAGGCCCGAAGGGCCGAAAAAAATTTTGGGGGAGACCCCCCCCCCCCCCCCCCCCCCTTATCTGAAGGTTTGCATCCGCCACTGAACCCAATACTCCGTTTAAAACGAGGACAACTTTGACACTGTTTATCTTCCTCAACTCTTTAATCTCTACTGCTACATCAAGGTACTTGTTGACCTTTTCCTGTTGTTTGATGTCCAGCCTTCTGTCACTAGGACATGCAATATCAATGATGAGATAATTCTTATTCTGTTTGTCCTCAAACACGATGTCAGGGCGATTGTGATCCAGGTTCATGCCAGTTTGTTTAGAGACTCACGATGTTATTTGAAATTCTCATTAGCCTCATTATTATTACTGTTATTATTAATATTATTATTTATCATTTTGATTATTATTATTATTATTATTATTATTGTTATTGTGATTATTAGTAATGGTACCAGGACTGAGTGGAGTCCAATTCGGTCTGTGATCATACGAGTGATTAACAAAATCGGACGACCCCGTAGCGGGATTCCGATTTGTTTAATCACGAGTATGATTACTGACCGAATTGGACGACACGAAGTTCTGTTACCAATTAATCATAACTTTAACAAAATTTGTGATATAATAGGCTATTTTTTAATCAAAACACAAGAAATTCGAAATTTTGTTTTGCTAGCAGTGAAAACAATTAAGGCTGAAATCAGGGCAGTTGATAGCCAATTTAGATTTGACAATTTTGTTATAGTTATGATGATGATTATTATACTTATTCAGATATCGTTAAATTGCTTTTAGATGCGCGTTGCGGACAACGGCCAGTTTACGTGGGACCGCGTAGACGACCACTGTAGAAGCCTTGGAAAAACGGGAGGCACTAACTTTGAGACATGTATTGTACATAAAATGAAATGCAAAGAGCAAAAAACTGAATACTAAAAGTATTTAGTAGCCACTTACGAGGGGCCTGAAATAGGAGAGATGCAGGAATCAAAAGACGGAGAATGGAAGTCTTATCGAGTCTTTGCGTGTTGTTGGTCCAGCAAGAAGTTACTCAAAGTCCCATATTCCGACATGTAGGCAATTTGAGTCGGTTTTGTGGATCAGTTAATTATTTCCGCGTAATTTGTCGGTCGAATGTTATTGTAAAACGAAAGTCATTTACACAGTTTTCTGTGAGTTTTGTCCCTTGTTTGAGGAGGATGTAACCGAAGTTTTACATTGTAATTAAACTCTCTGTAAGTGAAAATGTCTTTATATTGAATTGTTACATGTACTCTGCTTCCATTGTCAAATAACGGCCAAACAAGCTGTAATTGCTACTGGCTGATAAAACAATATATGAAAGAGTTTAGGCGGCGGGGGACACTTTTTTTCAATGAAAAAATTTCAGGCGATTTAGGTAAAATATGGCAGAGACATTAGGAAATGATGGAAGTTTGGGATGGTTGTGTTTTATTTGGTAGATCACGCTTTAAGCCACAATAGAGCCAAATTTGGAAAACGTGATTTTGTGTCCAAGTTTGCGGATGGAATATAATATAGCACTCTGTGATTTGATTAATCCGACGTAACCACTCGAACCAGTTCGAACGTTTTATAAATCGAACCTAATCGAATAAAATCAAACTTAATCGAACGATTGGGTTAGATTAAGTTCACAGTAATCGAACGGAATCGAACTCTTACAAAAAATTTCTACGAAAATCGAGCCCAATACAACTTTCATTGAGTTCGATTAGGTTCGATGGTCGAAGTTGGCATACACTCGGTTAAAAATGGTACGTTATACAGGAAAATTGGGCGTGTTTTGGGGCTGAATGTTTCCTTTTTCCAGGAAGTCTTACGGCGGAGTATACTCCGGGAGTTGTCACGTTGTAGCGGATCAGTGCAGTGTATATTTTGGAGCGCAAATATACACAAGAAGACTTGGGAAGAACTTTATTGCCATGTTGCAACGTTATTCTGTAATGCCTTTTATGAAACTCCTCAGTCACAGTGTCAATATTATGCTTCGTTAAAGAGTTTTTGTTAAAAAACTATACAGCGTCCCTCGTAGGTAACGTCACAGTCAATCGCACTGGAACGTTCAGACCACTTACACGTTTGTACACTGAGTTCATCTATTGTTCGTTTTACCTGATTCTTTTTAGGTTCTTTGCTGATTTCCCGGTGATTTTTTGCTGCTTTCCTGATTCTTTGCATGCTAAAAGAACTCTGCAAAATTCTTGTCTATTTTGAGTGTTGGTTTAAAACGTTCGATTTTAAGTTCGATTGATTCGATTGAGTTCGGAAAACGAACTTAATCAAACTCTCACGGGGATTTTTTTGGTTCGATTGGGTTCGATTACCAAACTTAATCGAGCCCAATCGTTCGATTAAGTTCGATTGAGTTAAATAAAGTTCGATTACCGAACAGTTCGAGTGGCTACGTCGGGCATATGCATTAATAGGGAGCTTAAGCAGCGACGTTTTTGAGCGACGCACGTCAACCGGAAATGGACGTTTTGCACTCTTGAACGGTGATTTTGAACAAATTTTTGGGCAAATCGTCTCTGTAAGAATTAAGACACTTGGCAATACAAATATGGTAGCGTCAAGGCTTATTAAAAGAGAAAAAGGATCACTTCCGGTTGACGTGCGTCGTTCAAAAACCTCGCTGCTTAAGCTCCCTAATAAATGATCGGTGTGTCGTGACAAAAGCAGATTTTACCAGCAAGGTATTATTGTTTAAAGAGCAAAATCTGTCATCCCTATTGTCTTCTTATATCTTTACATTATAGCGCTCTGCTTTATAAATGACACACTACAGTCTACCAAGTTTGCGAAGTCTTCTGAAGTTTTGTATCTGCACTGAAGTCTACCGGGATTCTTGGACACAAAATTGTTGGAAAAGGCAAATTTTGAGACTCCCAAAGGTGTCTTAACTAAAGCACAAGTGTCAAGCAAGCGTCAGTTAATAATGGTAATTCATGGTTAATTACATTCCACGCGTTAAATTTGTTTATAAGCCATGATAAGAATGCAAATATCGCTTAATCATAAAACCTATCATTATTCAAGAAAGTATTTGATACATCTGCTTTTCCAATAATTACGTCTTCCTGTGTTTTACTGACAGCGAAAGCAAATAAGCGAGAAACCTTGAAGTCACTGTTTGGGCAACTTGACGGGCTACGGTGTCGTACTCTCCCCAGGACTCCGCATCCACGACCGCCGTAGAAGTTATGCCACGACGGCGACGACAACGAAAACGTCAAAAAAGCAATTTGTTGAATAAGCAAAACAACAACGTCACACTTTTTTGTACATTTCTTTGCCGTCACAGCAGGACTACGACGGGAAAATGCCTAATTTCACGTTTTATGGGAGACGTAAACAAGCGACGGCTAAATTTTCTTCACCTTTCTGAATTTGAGTATGGTTCTAAGGAATTCGGCTCAAAAAGAGTTCGCCTACATTTGACAAAGTTAATGAGTTGAAGTAATCGCGATAGAGATTGAAAGAACGCAAATTCACTTTCTAAGCGACGTTTTCGTGGCCGTCGCTCTCGTAGTATCTTCAACTCTCTATTGTCTTTAATAAGGCCGCCTGGTCGACCTCTTAGCTGCTGGAGCGTGAGAACGAAACTAGTACTTTGCTTCCTTGCCGTCAAACCTGCCATGCGCGCGCAGTTCCCACCAAATTTGGAAACAATATCCCCACAATGGCGCCGGTTCATTGGGCTGCCGACTTCGCGTTTTTAAGCCGGGACTGTATAGTAACTTCAAGATAGCCTTTAAAGCAAACACGATTTGCATTATTTTTAACTAGGAAGTTTCTACAATACACCCTCTTCCCCCAATCCCTTTGTCTCTAAAAATATAGCATCACCATCATCATCATCATCGTCATCATCATCATCATCATCAGGAGCCGATTACTTCGGCTCCTGTCATCATTTATTTGCCTTGTTTAAGTACAAAGTAAGTTTACAGCAACATCTTTTGGCGGTAGTCCTCAAGAAACCACTAGGCTTGCAACAGAGGCCACGTCGAATATAAATATATTTGTAAGTAAAATAGGTGCTGCGCGTGTGCAGCTTGGCCAATTCAGGAATATTATTCCAACTGGATAATTTCTAGGAATCTGCCCCCTACCCCTCCCCTAAGTCAACATTTTGTCCTAAATGTAAGTGAAAAGTAAGTGTTAATGTTGGCTTAGGGGAGGGGTAGGTAGGCAGTTTCCCTGAAATGTATAATGATCCATAACAATTAGGGGCAGATTCAGACATTCAGAAGGAGGGACCTGTACATGTAAGGCCTAAAGTCAGTTACCATCCACCCCCTAAGAATGCATGATGACCAAAACGGAAAAATCTGGGTTCATGAGGAGTGCACACTAGGGAGTGTGCCCCTTTGGGGGTGGTTGATATCAAGGCTTCCATACAAAAGCTGCACACTGAGTCCAGAAAGACAATTTAAGTAGTACATAAACACCAATAAAATACCAGTTGAGCTTTTGCACGAAAACATGATATCTTTACACGTAAAAACAAGTAACACGTTATTTTCACATGTGAAAAGATCACCATTGCTATGGCTACATAATAAATCATGCCCTTCGCGGCAAAAAAAATATTTCAGTGAAATGGTTTGGCATTTCATTAGTGTTTATATTAAACAGAACATTACATGGCCGCTGGGAGATATGAAAGTCAACACGCGCAGAGAAATTTCATATCTCTGCACGCCCATGTAATATCCTCTGTATATTATTAAATTACCAAAAAGGTTTTTCATCTGCTGTGGTGAAAACATTTTGATCCGGGTCCAAAGGGACCTGGCATAGCATTACTTTCTTTTGATTTCAGTACATTTACAGTCTAGGTATGGTGGCTAGAGCTGGATGATGACATTGTAGCTAAGGTCAAGTCATGTGAAGTATGTTAGATACATATATAGAACAGTACCGTCCATTGCTCTTCTTCAACCATGGTAAATATTGGCCCTGGGAAGCCTTGGTCCCACATATACATAGACCTGTGCAGGGCCATTTATGGGACAATTAAATGCATATAGCAAGTAAAAGTAAAAGGGCGCACATGAGCCAAAGGCCCAAACAGCCGGAGCTTTTCTCAGTTTCATTAGCATGAGGTACGCTTAGGAATATTACTACTCCCCATGGATGGAATGCTAGTCCATCCCAGGACTACCCCCAGCAGTGTGTTGTCGTTAGCTATTTATCCCTGAGTAGTCAATCAATAAAAGTATCGGTATCGATTTATTAATCGATAAATCGATAAAAATCGGTAAATCTGATTTGATTGATATCGATTGTATCGATCAATCGCTAGACCTCCAGACCAAGAGTTCGAGGTGTTAACCGCTTGGCCACACACACCTCCACAAGCCAGTGGATGAGGTGTATCCAAAATCTAGTACCAGCTACTAATGACAGCTACCATAGAGCTGGTTGAAAGAACTTTAGCTACTCATCGGTTGCTGCCTGACATGCTAGTTTCAGGGCTGGCTTGGGATTTGCAAGAGAAGCATTTGGCAACTTTATGAGCAAAAATGGAATTTTACAAGTGAAAAGTCCCCCTGTACACCCTTTGTCTCATGGTCTTGTTGAGAGATCAGTGTGTATTTTCAAAAATGGGATGAAAAAGTGGGGAAGGATCGGAAGGTACACTGTACAGCACTCACCAAATTTAGCAGAGTTTTGTTGGCCTATAGATCAATGCCACAGACAATTAACAGAGTTATACCAGCAGAGCTGATGTTCAATTGCTAGGTCAAACAAGATCCAGCCAGATTAGTGAGTGATGCAAGGATCGAAGCCTAACAATCATCCCAGAAAGAGCTGCATTACAATGCAAGGACAGTATGAATTTTTTCACAGTTTGATGAGTAGGACAAGGTCCTGGTTAAGAATTTTAGTTTGTGAGCTAAAAGTAAGAAGGCACAAATTGAAAGCAGAACTGGACTACAGTCATATATGATCAAGAGTGAAGGTAGGGCAGTAAACCTGTAGGCATGTGGATCACATTCTCAAACAACATGACCTGCATTATAACGGAAAAACTAGCTTTTACTCTAATCTCATGAAAATGGTTGACTACTATGATCTAAACTATGACTTTTCCTGTAATTCATTGAGTGACTCAATAGTTAATAGGTATATCGGCATAATGAAAAATAAATACGTCTCTTACTGGAATCAGACCCTTCAACAATCACAAAAACTCAGTTTTTATTGTACAATTAAAGACGACTATAGGCCCTCGCCGTACCTAGTTTTAACAAGAAAAAACCCTTCGAGAAAAGCATTAGTTAGATTTAGAATAAGTAGTCATCAACTTAGAATTGAAACAGGTAGATACGAAAACATTCCTCGCAATGAAAGGATATGTCACTTTTGTACAAGTAACAAAATCGAAGATGAAAATCATTTCTTACTAGATTGTAAGGCTTATTCTCAGATCAGAGACATATTTTTCTCCAAACTAGAAACTAAAATACCTGACTTCAAATCACTTTCACACGATACTTTAATATCTCTTCTTATGAATTCTTCTGATTATTTAATTAACTGTCAGTTAGTTTCATTTATCTCGCAATGCTTTGAATTAAAGAACCAAATTAATATCGATGAATGAATGAATGAGAACTGTAACGTTTTGTAATGTTTTGCACGTACTAATTAGTTGAATTAGTTCTTAAATTTAGACTAATAGCTTTTGCAATACTGTAATTCCTTTATGGTCATGCAAATAAAGTATTTGGTGTTGTTGTTGTTGTGCACATGACATCCAATTGACAGAGGATGATGACTTAATTACCTTATAGTCAGCACTGCACGCTGATCGAGCAAAATCTGGAACTAAAGGATTCAGTCAGTGAGAACATTTCCACTAATCATCACGCAGGATCTTAGGCATTGAGATCTCAGGTCACAAGAGAAAACTCAAAGTTATTTGAAGGACTATGTGACTGTGTGAATGTTCATTATTAAGGTTGAGTTAAATAATGTGGATATGAATAACTTTGTCGACCACAACGAGGTGAGGCTCATGGCCTCACTGAATCTTGTGCCTGAAATATTATATGTACCTCACAGACTTACGACTTTTAGTAACCAATCAAATTGCAACAAGTAGCTATACCTCTATAATGGTATAAGGGCTCATTGTCAGACACAAGGATCTATAGCAGTTTTTGCTTTAGTCATGCTATCATATGATAACTGTTTTCTGTTAATAACAAGTAATAATTTGAAATTAGGGGGTTGCATTCAGGAGGGAGGGGTGATAAGGCAAGGGGGTGGGAGAGTGAGAAAGAGGTAAGGGGTGCAAGGAGTGTTAAGTTATGTTGTCCTTATTCTCTTGATATTTTACATCCATTTTTGATCCACAAACTACAGTTAAAACTCTATGCAGAAAATGAGGGACAATGCTCAAGCTCATGAACCCTGATCTGCTTGTCAGATTGATGAATGGAAATACAATTTGGAATGCAGAGGTCAATAATAACCCTTAGTCAAGAGTTGGCCCTGGTAAATATGAATTCAGCAACTGCCCTTATCAGTGTTGTTTTCCCCTATTGTTCACACCCTAGCTACCACTTTGGAATGCAATGCCTTTTCTTTTTGCCTTAAAAATACCAAAGGGCCATGTATATTTCAGATAGATTTCACTAAACTCTAGAGTAAACAACCGGTTAACACTTTCTACCCTCAATATTCTTTGGCTGTCCAGGGTGGTCAACAAAATAGGCAAGATTAAAATACATGCAAAAATGTGTTTAAGTCAATGCCTTGTTGCGTGACACAACTCTAACAAGATACATTTTCAACCCAAACTCAGAATTTGCAAGAAAATGACGATACAATAACACCATTCCACTTAATTCAGGAATATTTTTTTTCAAAACTTATATACAAAAGCGAATACAACGCTTTAAAGAGTCTTTTAAAATTTACTCATGTGATTTGCAAATATGTGGGTCTGGACCGTCTCAAATTCTTCCGTCTTCTTCTTATATTTTTGTTCTTTTTTCTTTTTTATGCCACAAATTTCCATTCCAAGGGGTGAGTCGGTTATGTCTTTAGTGGGCAGATCGTACCCAGTAGCTAGGTCTTTGGGTGAAAGTTCCTTGCTAGTGCGAGGCCTCTTTTTCCAGATATTCGGCGCGCGGGAGGAAAAGAGACTTCTGCTTGCAATAGCCTTTACACGGGGCGTTGTTTTGCTTCTCTTTTCGTGCTTTTCGAAAACATAGGCAAGCGTGGGAAAGAAAACTAAAGAACGTCTATTTTCTTTTTCCCTCATCCCTATCCCACGCGCTAACAAGGGAACTGTGATCTTGCTTTGGTCATAAATATCTCTTCAACGGTTTGGGCGAAGGCGAGCTAACAGGAGAAGGCAGCCATTAAGCGAAAAGTTCGGGAAAAGGGGATTGGGGAGGAGCGAAACTCCCGCGTTCAACCACATTCCCACGGGAGCCTGTTCACTGACTAAACTGCGTAAGGGATGTACCCCCTATCTCAAATAAACGTCTCTTGTCTAATAACCGACCCCCGATTAGCAATTTGGCAATGTATTAATTTTTGAAAAGCGAAAGTAACAACTTTACCTTTGAAGAAGTTTGATTTTGGCTTTGGCGAATTTCTCTCTTTTATGACCTTGACGGAGGTTTTAGAAGACGGAGGTGAACCTTCTACATCCGGGGAAAGAAAACTGATTCCCGCCAAACAAGTTCTGTCACCGGCGGTCACCGCAGCGTTCGTGAAACTTCAAGGCTGTTTTGTCTTTGTTTGTTTGTTTGTTTTTTTCCTGGACACTGTTTAGAGCATCGTTCCTTCGTGGTTCCATGCCGACTGGTAGAACAGATTTACCTTTTTGAATTTGAAAACTGAAGTAAAAGACTAGTGATTTTTAGTTCACAGAGCGACACAGCAATGTGGTTGGTAGACTGGTTGGTTCGGCATCCACCCCGGAAAATCTTCTCCAAGAAAAGAGAAAAGTGGGAGGTAAGCGCTTTTATTTCAGTTCAGTTCAACCTGAAGTCGCCACATACAATCATAGCAGTTCATTTAAGTAAATTCAGTGTTTGTTTATAGCTCAAGTGAGAGCGTAGTTTCTGCCGGTATTGTTTTCGATTCCGGTAAAAAATCACAAGCTTAGTTTAAGTTTAATTTAAGCCTGTTGTTTTTTGTCGCCGGAGTGTTCCTTTTACGCGTTCTTTAGTTGAGACGGGTCTTTACGATCGTTTAATATTACAACTCTGGTGTACCTTAGTTTTGCAAGTTTCAGTTTTATTTCAGTCTGGCTAAATGTTCAGAAAATAAAGATACAAGGCTAGTCTACTCCGCCAGTCCGCAGATCACTATTCTATTTTCGAATGTGCTGCCATGCCGAAATGAAGGCACAATTTTTCAGATTGGTGTGTTAGGTTCGACCTTCGGTTCATCAACCTCGCTTTGCTAATTAGAGCATAAAGGTTTGCTAAAGTCATACTTGTCTATGGTCTGTGGAAATTTGTTGTATCATTTTTTAGAAACTGAATGGTTTACTGAGTGTGTTCAAGGGATTTGAAAAAAGATAAGAGATAGCAGTCTAAAAGTGGCTCGGATTTTAACCGAAAGTGAGAAATCTTTGAAAACCTGACTGAAAACCGAAGGTTCTAGTACTCAAATATACAGGCTGTATTCGATTGTTTTGCGCTCGACGTTGGGAGAACGCAATTCATAATCCTGGGATTCGTGTATTACGGAGTTGTCCTTTGGTACTCAGGGTGACGGTTTCAGCAAGTTCTTTTCGCCGTACGTCTTTTCCTGGGCCGTTTTGAATAGACCATTTTACAATTGTGTGCTTGGTGCCCTGGGGCCCGTTTCTCGAAAGTCCCGATAATTAACGGGCCCGCAAAGCTGTTGTTGTTTACATGCAAGATAGAGGTTTCAATAGTTTTGCATCCAACATTATAAAACTATCAGTTAATGAAACAAAAAGGAGCAGTTTGTTAGCCAGGACCCGCGCTCTTATTCTTTGTATTTCGATTCGAAAATCTTATTTCTGGCCCGAAAAGTTACCGGGACTTTCGAGAAACGGACCCCAGCGGCTGACGGTGATCTTATTTAGTTACAAACCTTCTTGCTTTTCATATGTAAATGATCATGTTCACGGGCTTGTTAGCATGAGAATACCACGATTTGTTGCACATGAGAAGCAGGAAGGTTTGTAACAAAACAAGGTCACCACCAGCCTCTCTTCTATTCAAAGGCCAGGGCACTGAACACACAACTGTAAACTGGCCTATTACGTCAATTAAAATTTTTGTCTCACGTGTACGAAAACATTATGGGATCATTGAAAGTGCGTTTGAAGAATGTTATTTTTAGCGATGTCCGATTCACTGGCATCTGTAATCGATCAGAAACCTTATATGTTTCTAGTGTTTCTGTCGGTTCTATCATTGTTTCAATCAGTTACGCTCGAGCTTACCATATGCTTTTGAAAGTAGTGATATCATTATCTTTTTAACGGCCAAATGGGCCTTTTTTTTTACTAGTTTTACTTCTAATCTCTGGATCGAGAAGTGACATCGACGTTAGATCTACACGACTGGTTCCGATGTTCTGAATGAATTGAATTGTTCTGAATTGTTCTGAATGAATTGATTTTTAAGGCTGGCAAAAGTGTAGCATGTAAACTTGTGTAAACCATCCTTACTTGAAGCTCAAGTTTCGGTACATGAGTATAGTCTACTTTCAACTCAAAAACGTTTCGATGACCTCCACTATAAATGAGAGGTTTTAATCAGCATATAAACATTGAAATTTTCAAAATATTTAAGGTGGCTCTGATCCACACTCTTATTTTTTGTGCTAAACTGATGATCATCAAAATTCAAGTATGGAAACCTCGCGAGGATTTGAAAATTGTGTGGGTGTTTATAGGCTACACCGTTGCTTCGGAAACCGGCGACGTCAAGAAAAGGATCACGACTTCTGTTCAGGCAATAATTTGGTTTTTCTTGATACCATTATGGCAGTAGCCACTTTCTCAACGCCCTTCGCCTCTCAATTCCGATTCCGGTAGTAGGCCCGCACGTGAGGGACGAGCTACCGCCCTTTCGCTTGCTTTTGCTACCCACAGAAAACTGAGCTTGGCTTGTGGAGCAAGAAATCTAAAAAAGCCGACGGGCAATCAAACCCCCCGTCCTTTGAGCAAAGGTTTGACACAGCTTAAGACTGCCTAATGTCAGATTGATGACTAGCTATCCTGTACGGAAGCAATGAAGGCCAAGGAAGAAAAAACAACTAGAAAAACACTGTCGACGGGCTATTATGGGTCTTCATGCCTCATGTGCCCGCAGTCACAGTTGTTAAATAATCAAAATTGAAGCGATGAAAGACGTTTTTAGTGCGCATGTTTTGACTAAAATTATTTAAAGAATTTTATTTGGTGTTTTGATTTATTACAGGATTTCTTTCGATTTGGGGAAATATTTGTATTATGTGAAGGAAAATGTCATAAAAGTAATTTGACTCATTTATACTTCGTGTTCAACTCCTGTACATCAACACTGATCAAAGGACACCATCTTTCGAAGTGAGAAAATGATTTTCTGTTAACTCTTTCACCTCTGTCTTATCAAAAGAAAGTGTTGGTCGAAGAGTTGCGTTAGCCATTAGTGGAATTTACTACGATACCTGTTTGTACTTAAGTTTCAGTGTAAGCGTTCTTGTTGTTTAATCTGAGTAGGTTATTTCACTACTCATAGTATTGGCTTATAAGTTTAAGTAGTGATGGATAGAAAGTTTCTCCTAACATGAATTGTAAAGACAGGAGTTTCGTTTCTACTGGTTTCGGCAGGTTACATAAAGCGTTGTCTGCGTTTTCGAATACAGCTTGGTTTGACATCTCGACCTTGACTGGTCGTACGTTGGTAATTGCCAGGAAATAGTTCCTGTCCCTGTTTTGGATAAGTTCTGGCTTGTTTCTCTTAATTTCAGTCGAATTCATACTGTAGATGGTGTTACTTATTAAAAGCTGAAAGTATTTAAATAATAATAGTAAGATATTTCCCCGGGGGGGGCACTTGGGTATTTTTTGGGTGGATATGTGCCGCCCGGGACTCCAAATTGACACCCCGTTCTAAAAAAAAAATTCCCCTAATATTGATACCCCGTTCTAGAAATGGGCCAATTTTTTATATCCCGTTCTAGAATTCGCCCTAAAACTGAAACCCCTTTCTAGAAATGGGCCAATTTTTTATATTCCGTTCTAGAAAGCTTGTAAATTGAAATAGCCCTGTTTTTTAAAAAGATATTTCTTTATTTGTTCGACTTATACATCAAATAAATGCTTCTTCATAATCAGCAACAATTTTAAGCAGAAGATAAAGCCGTGATCCACAATTTTTCATACCCCGTTCTAGAAAACGCCTCTGAAATGGATACCCCGTTCTAAATCAGGAGCTTCAAAATCACGACCCCGTTGGGCGGCACATACCCGTATAGGTAATGTATGGGAGTACCCCCCCCCCCCGGGGATATTTCCTGGTCACTGCCGTAGCTGTTTTGATTCTTCAAGCTGTAAATGACCTGTAAGAAGCTGTTAGCCACCAGTGTTGTGATCAGATTCGTAAGGTTGTGTTTTTGGCATCGCATTGTTAGTTCATAAGAACGTTTATCTAATCACAGTCGGAGAAGAAGCTTCACACCTCTCTAAATCGACAACAAGTCAGGATTTTCAAACTGTAATTTTAGTAGCTTTTTATCTGCGAATGTGAAAAGCTTGTATATGAGTAAACACCTTTGTAATTTTTATATTGCTCTCTTTGTTTTATACTGACTGGAAAGCCCAATCTTAACAGCGAAATCTGAGAAAGAAAATTATTTTGACAGGGCAAACGCCTCACTGATGTTTCATGCGGGATGAGTCACTTCTAGCCAATTATAGAAGACTTGCGTAAGTATTAATTTGAGCTGCTAGAGACGATGGGTTTGCTAGTCGGTGTAAAAGCAAGATGCAACAACAATATAGTAAGAGAACGACAACCACATTGAAGAGTGAATTGTAAACCTAGGAGCTGCAAGTCAATAAACAACCAGTGATCCAGAAGAAGTTGTTTTGTTGTAAGGGTAAGCTAGTCCCTTACGAAAAGTCCTTTCAACACAGTCTACTGCAAATCTTGTATTTCGATTGACTGACGCTAGTTTCGTCTTTGTTTAGCTCTTCGCATTAGCAATGAGAACTGAGAGAAAGCCAAGTTTTATGTCATAAAATAGTTGATAAAAATCACCAGAAGGTGCCCTCTGATACATCGTTCTTGACTACGGGTACGAAGTAGTCGAACATGTTCGCAGTGTAGGGCTTAGGGTATTCGACGAAACGAAACGAAAATTAAACGAAACAACTGGTATTCGACGAAACGAAACGAAACGTAACAAGTACTGCAATTCTTTAATTCTGTAATTCTGTAATTTAATTTAATAATAATAATCAGTTTATTAAACCCTTTTGGTAGTGTATAACACTAAATTACAAGGGAGGTCAAGAATACGCAGAACACATAATTACACATGGCACAGAAGGCAAAAACAATTAAATCCTATTGTAACTGTAGGTAACAAAATTACTAAGGCGGTCCGTTCTGACAAAGCGGAATTCAGAACGAGAAAAACCCGACCTCAACCCGTACCCATGAGCGACATTCGTGGGCTGCGGCAGCGGGTGTGAAAGGAACCCGGACTCCTTGATGTTAGATATAAAACGCCTGCAAGCCTCATCACGGCGCGACAAAAGTGTAGGCAAGCCACAGCGCACGAGTGCCAACTCATAAGAGCAATCTGGAAAAATTATTCTTAGTGCAGACTTCTACACGCTTTCCACCAATTGAACTAGACAGTTGGGTAACGCGGCCCACACCTGAGATGCATATTCTAAGATGGGCCGCACAAGGCTACAATAAAGCTGAATGAATGAGTTCAGCTGGTGGGAGGCCTGATTTCATTAAGACACGCAAAACGTAGAGACGCTTGCGTGCTCTCTTTACAATATAGTCGCAGTGAATAGACTGTAGTAACCAATCCCCCGCCTAGTCCCAGTCCGCGTGTTTACGTATAAGTAATTCGACTTTCGCGCGGGTTATGCAAATCGTAAAGTATCTTGCTCGAGTTCGCTAGCTGTTACAACTATGTTACGTTCTTTATCTTACTTCGTTCGCCGTATTCCCAAATCGTCTGGTAATGTCCTCTGTCTTCGTTTATCTCGTATTTCCTATGTTACCTATATTTCCTACGTTATTTCCATTGTTGTAATTAGTCGTTCCGCTCTTAATGTATTATGTTTGTTACTTTATCCTAGAAACCACTGGCAACATCATGTAAATAAGGTTAAGAGTTCGAGTTGTTCCATTTGAATTAAAACTCTTTTGCGACTTATATTATTGCTGGTGCGTTGGCTACATAGACCACGATAAATTGTGCGACAGATGGACACCGAGCAACTTATAAGATGGCACCTGCTCTATAATACTGCCCGATATCTGGAAGGGAGGTAGGTCGGAGGGCTTATACTGTAAGAAATCTATGCGTAACTCTTTACATTTGGATGGATTTAGCTTCATACCATGACTACTAGCATAAGAACAAATATCCCTAGCTATAAAGGGCAGCATGCTGGTTGAACATCTAGGAATAATCTCTAAGACTGAGAGATCGTCCACATACTTAACTCTAGTTTCCCAGTCCTCCACTAGGTTGTTGACGAGGATTGCAAACAACAGGGGGGCTAGTCTTGTCCCCTGGGGGATACCGCCCCTTGGAATAACGCTGTTGGACAAAGCACTACCGATTTTGACTTGTTGCGACCTTCCTGTCAAGAAGGCCCCAATCCATCTAATTAAGGCCTCATGCACCCCCAAACCGCGAAACTCAGATACCAAAACAGAATGATCCACCAGGTCAAATCGTTTGCTAAAGTCGGTAAACAAGATGCGAGCATAGCAATGGCTGTTGTCAAGCGCTTCTAGGATACAGTGAAGCAAGTAAACGAGCGCATGCGTAGTTGATCTGCCTGGGAGTGCAAACTGTTTTAGATCAATTTTATCGATGACTTGATTAAATAGGGGGGCTAACATGAAACCCTCAAATATTTTAGCTATTTGAGAAGTTAAAGTAATTGGCCTTAGATCGTTCTTAATACATTTAGGTGGTGAAAACATTTTCGACATGGAAATCTGTAACTTGTGAAATGAACCTTTCCACTAGCAGTTAAGTAGAAGATACTTTGCTAAGTTGGCCGCTGTGGAGATTTAACTCACTTTACTTTTGGCTCACTATTTTTCAGCTGGCAAGCCAGATAGCGTGGTGCATCTGGAAATCAAACTGATGCTGGTGATGGACGTTTTAAGTGGAAAGCGAAGGTATAATAATCATTGTTACACTGGTCTATCCAGCCGGGGCTCAAATTCAAAAGGTGCAACTCGGGAACAAACCTGCGAGAGAATTATAACCTGTTTCGCTGTTTGCAACCCGCTCTATTTTTTTAAACTTGCACATTTCATATGCAACTATGTAAGTAGTGTTTATAGCCTATGTATCGCGGTCAATGAAGATTTGAGTAACGGAAACGGGATTTGCACCTTTCAAAAATCATGGGGATCAAAGGCAGTTACAGTCTTAATCGTGGCTTCAATCCTACCTTTGGGATCGTCGCCAGTATGTGTCTGTTCATGGTGAAAGTTCATCTTTTTCTGCCCTGCAGTAGGGTGTACCGCAGGACTGGGTTGGGGGGGGGGTGGTTTTTTGGACATCTCAGCTTTGTGGGGATTGCGGGAACATTGTGAGAAAACATGACATGCGTTACCAATTTTTAGGCTGACGATTCGCAAATCTATTTGTCGTTTGACTCGAACCTACCTGGTTATAAACTGACGCCGCACCAAACCAGAAGAATGCGGCGTTTATTCGAAGAGCTCAAGAAAAATCTAGGTACACTCGATCCAGACAAGTACTATTCAGTATCCTCGCGAAATCGAGACTGTGGAACTCTGAACAACATCATTTCAGTTTTGCACAACATTTACAAATGATTTATCGTAATTGTTGCCGGTGATTTTGAAATAAACCCGCCTTGATTTTGAACCACTGATCAATCAGTTAACGCCGCCGTACCGGAAACCTTAAAAATTTAATAACCGAAGATATCTGCGAATAATACGGTGTTTAATATAGAAATATTTTGTTTTCTCTCCGCCGTAGGCATTGGGATCTGTTTGCTGTTGTTTCCAAACAAAAGAAAAAGACCTTGAAAGACCGCCTGGTGGAAGGTTAGTAGTTTCCCAAACCTGTGACCATGCCTCAGAGAGTTTGGGTCTAGAATATCGTATCATTTTCCAGGAAAGTGATCAATTGGTTGAAGATTTTAGTCTAGACTAGGGAAACCGGGAATTGCACATCAAAAATACAAATAAAAGATCAAATCGGTTGGGTTTTGGCTGGGCTGTGCTAGTGACCTCAGTAGTTTCTGGAAAACAGCTACTCTAGGATAGTGGGGATTTGGGGAGTTTAGTCTAGTAATGTAATAGCTAGGGTATATATAATTCAGCTGAACTAGCTCTGGTATAGGCTAATTAAGGGTTTCAGGGTCCCAGCGGCACATTTCCACCCAAAAATCCCTAAAGTATCCCCCCGGGGACCATGCCAAGTTCTTTTGGTGGGGAAAACGGCCAGGGGATTAACGTGAGATCTTGAAGGTGTACGCACGGGAAGAAACGGTAGGGCACCGATCGCGAAGGCACGCCAAACTAGTGGGGTCTGGGGGTATGCTCCCCCATAAAATGTTTGAATTTAGGGCCTCGGAAAGGCCATTCCCTGCTTTTTGTGCAGGACATTTTCAATAAAGACGAAGAGAAATCTTCTGTTTCTATTATTATTTCTAGTTTATTTATCTATTTTTCGTGGCATGTCTGTAAAGTAGCTAATTAGCTAAGAACATTGACCACGTTAAATAAGGGGTATTGTATTGTATTGTATTGAAAATGCAGTAGTTAGTTGTTTATCTTACCCATCCCTAGTTTTATCGGTAAAGTTCAGTGTTTACGGAAAAAATAGCAAAAAGTAACGATATCAAGGAGGTTACATGCAAAGGTCGAGACGTCTACCCTTCTGACGGGCAAACTCTGTTACAACGCCAACAATATCAACATCCTTATGCTTGTTTATGTGCAGAATTGCTCGCTCCTCTGCAGAGGCTTCCGCTGGGTACAGCGTGTGGGTATCCCTAAAAAAATAGCAGAAGAGAGTGCAGAATTGCAAGAGAGTTCAGTCTTTTGCCTGTCACCCCACTGCCCCACGATGACGTTTCTTGACGTCCAGTTTATGGAATAATACAAAGATAAAGGAAATACGAGAACAGAAACTCCAATATAATGCGATAATTTATCAGCCATCCAGAATTAATTATATATGCTTTCATGCTTTCAGGCGTGGGTTTCAGGAATATTTCAGCTGTACGCACGTGCACGGGAGTACATGCGTGTATTTAACAATTATTCCTCGAGCCCAAATGGGCTCTGAGTCAATAGCCCATGAGGCCTTCGGCCTCATGGGCTATTGACTCAGAGGCAATGAGGGCGAGAGGAATAACTGTTTTAGCAAAATCCAACTAGTTGGTCAAAGATATCGAGAATAAAAAAAATTTAGGTTGTTAAAGCTAGACTTTAATCCTTTTTTGCCGCCAAAAAGCCCGCGCTTTTCGCTACTAGGGGGCTATAACATATAGCCTAGTAGAAGCTCAACCAATCAGAACGCAGCATTGATAATAGACCACTAGTTGGATTTTACTGAGAACGTTTATTCGCTCCTGACAGCGCAAATTGTCGGCAAGCGAAGCGAGCGTTTATTTGCCGTGAAGGATACTCCCTTATATAAGCCATATAGGTATGTACCGCCCCAACGGGTAGGGTCTTTATAGTATACACTTTGCACATTTTGGTCTGGAATCGGGAATGGTTTTCGAGGGAACTACGGGTGCGTATGAACGTATTTATCGTTTCAATTCCAAATGAATATTAAGGAAGAAATAGAAATATGCGGATTCGAAATGTATTTGAAAAAATTTTTTGTTTGCGCTCTAATGATGACATAATTTCTGCGATTCTCGAAAGTCCCGATAATTAACGGGCCCGGTAAGCTGTCTCCGTTTACATTAAAGATCGAGGATTCAATAGTTTTGCATCTAGCATGATAAAACTATCATTTAGTGAAACAAAATGGAGTAGTTTACTAGCCAGGACCCGCGCTCTTATTCTTTATATTTCGATTTGAATATTTGATTTCGGGCCCGAAAAGTTACGGGACTTTCGAGAAACGAGCCCCTGCCCAGGTCCGAAAACGGGTATGGATTTCAGAGGTCATGAGGTCTTAAAAGTGTGGAAAAATGACATTTTTCGGTCTGAAATAGGGTCAGGAGTTGGAGAACCGGGCGCCACACTCCCTCCAAGAATTCCCAGGAGTATCCCCCAGGATGTGCCGTTTTTCCTCTCCATGAAGCCTAAGGCCCGTTTCTCGAAAGTCCTCGTAACTTTTTGGTCCGTCGAATCAAAATCTAGAGAATAGAAGCGCAGGTCCTGGCTAAGAAACTGCCATTAGGTTTTGTTTTAGCCTCGACACAGACGTTGTTTTATTTCAGTTCTTTTCGTTCTTTTCGAAACGGATTGACAACAATGGGGTTGCATTCTCATTAGAGTTACTAGAATGGGATCGCACTTTTTCTGGTTTTGGGGATCAGGGAATTCAGGTAGGTAGGCAGGGATTTAAAAATGGGAAGATTTTTACATCATTAAGTTTAACTAATGCTAATTCATTTCCGGGGATGACCTAGTTAACAGGCTTTAGATGCATAAACAAAAAGTTACTCGAGTATTACATTTGCCCGAAAGTGACTAAGATGGGGTCTATATTTGGCCACAGAATAGACTATAATGGGGTAGGGGTTCTGAGAGGCCCTCGGCACGAACCCAGCAAAAATTAACCCAAGTTACGAGTGTTCCAATTCATGTTCCTCCACAGACGAATAGCAACAAACGACTTCCTCTTTAAAATCGGCCTAAAACAAGCAGACTCCTGTTCTTTCTGCGGGGAATTTACTGAAACCCTTGCCCACTTGTTCTGGTATTGCAGTTACACTCAAAAATTCTGGAAAAACATTTATCAATGGATAACTCAAAACACCACCTTAAACAAATCCATTGCCTTCTCTCCTCTTATCTGTCTTGGACTACTTGATAATATCTCTGATTTATTACTACATCACCTTTTCCTAATCGCCAAACGATATATTTACACATGTAAGTTAAATAACAGCAACCCTGCGCTACAGGTTTATATACAAACCGTTATGAACTCCATGGAAATTGAAAAAGAGATTGCCTCTAATAATAACAATATGTCCTCCTTCAAAAACGAATGGAGCCCTCTTAAACTTTGCCCCTCGGACAAATAAACTTTCTTTTATTAAATAATTCCAAAAGTTCCAAAAGTTAAAAGTGATGCAGAAACAAATGCAAATGCAAAGCACCTTTTAGTTGGTAGGAAAGACTCCTTATGTTTTTGATGTATCGTGTTAAAAAAAAAAAAATAATAATAATTACCCCAAGTACTCCCCCCCCCGCACATTTCTGGGCCCTCTAATTACCGGGACTTCCGAGAAACGGGTCTCTGGTCCCGGGTTGCCCCAACCTCGTCCCCAGGGCGCTTTTCCCTCCTAAGCCAGGGAAAAGCGTCCTGGGGACGAGGTTGGGGTTTCCCCTGCCTGGTTGGTCACATGGAACATCCACCCGCTGACCAATCTAGGACACTGGGTGCAATACTTTGGGTAACAGTTCAATGTACAGCCTTCTTTATCACCAAAGTTATCTTCAAAATGCAACTTTAATCGCAAAAACAACAAACTTTAAAATTATTCTTTCTTACTTAGCTTCTATTACTGAAAAATGAACTAATTTCCGTTTCCGCTCACGTTCTTGCACCACACCCCCAAAATGCTTTCTTCATGACCGCAGGAGACCTGAAAACTAGACAAATATCGCGGGCTCAAGAGGCCGCACCTCGATTCGATTTTTGCCTACCTTGCTGGTGTGCTGCTAATACTTTGACTGCGAAGGAATTTCGACTTTTTCCGTCTGTCATTTGGTGAGTTGTACACTCTTTTAGTTGTCTTTAAATGTAAACAACGTTTTTACGACTGTTTTTTACGACTGAGGGCAGAAATTGTTGCAAACAGAGCTAATGTAACTTTCCACGCGACGCATGTCGCAGTTTCATAATCAGCGTTTCCGCACGTCCACGTTATCGTTCTTCTCTATTTTAAATCATTTTAGCGCTTTGAAACCCTGAGATCGTCTGTCCAGTAACCACTTAAAACGTAATGTGGCTGAACTACACTTTTTCTGTGAAACCTTCGATAGCTTCTTAACTTTAAAATGTAAATTTTTG
The DNA here is from genome assembly GCF_958299795.1 of Porites lutea. Taxonomy (NCBI): domain Eukaryota; kingdom Metazoa; phylum Cnidaria; class Anthozoa; order Scleractinia; family Poritidae; genus Porites; species Porites lutea. The sequence goes on from NC_133210.1 coordinate 15,215,964, forward strand.
TATGTTTCCTTGTGTGGGTTGATCGCTCGAGCGTTCCGTGCCTCTGTCTTTTCCTGTCTCGCCCCAAATGTCTTCGCGTCGTTGCGTTGTTGCAGTTCGAACGAAATTCGCTTGTTTGTATTTTGCCTCAAAAAATTTTATCCGCCGCTACACACAATAGGCCCTGATTTCAGCTGGATAATGGTTACCAGTTTGAAAATTTCCTTATGACCCTGAATACTGAATTGTTAATGCCGTCTCCGAGTGGCAGCATCTGCGGGTTGCATGATTATATTGCCTTCTGATTTAAAGTGAATTCTTAGCTTTTACATCGACTAGCTTTCGCTCTCTTTTGTCTGGCTGGACTCGATTTTGTGGAGAAACATCTGTCTAACATAAAACACGTCAATTCGGGCAGCTCAAATAACACTTCCAGGCGAAATCTTTACAACCTCGCATTATCGGAAACTAAGTGAAAAGCCGGCTAGTGCTTCAATTTTCTGCTGTATATACTTCATAACAACATAGCTTTTAGTACACCTTTGATTAGTTCTCTTTTCTTTGGTTGTTATCCTATTGTTTTCATTGACACGGGGGAAAATGAAAGTTCAAGGACATCGTTTCCTTTACCAAACTTACATGGCTGTTTAATTCGAGGAAAATGTCTGTTTCTTTGAAGTAAATATAGTGCATTTTAAATCATTCTTTGTTCACCTTTTTCGGTTTAATGAAGTTAAAGTTAATTCTCTCTTGACAAAGGAAAACAAGGCTGGGTGATACCGGAATCTTCAACAGCCATGTTATGCAAGTACACTTGCTCTCTGTTTGCAGCCTTCTCTAAATATTTTAATAGTTGCTTTTAGAAAGCAACTTTTTTCTGGTTGTGTCTAGATCTGAAAGTTCACAGCAAATTTGGAGAATTGCCCACTATTTAGATATAGTAACTGTATTGTAAGTGGAATAGTAAGCTATCTTTTATTCTTAAATTACTTGTATCACCCTGTTTCATAAAATCCCATCTGTCCACAGGTGTCAAGATGTTCCTTAAGAAATGTGTAGTGACCAAAGTTGTATTTCTTTAAGGGTTTAGCTACTGTAGTTGTTTGAAGAATTTTTAAAGAGGGATTTCTCGACTACATTATTTGCTTTCTTTATCAAGTAGATTTGATTAAATTTTTAGAGTATCTTTTTCAATGCCAAACCAAACAAGGCCTTCCATGAGCCAATGTAACTTGGATGATGCAAAAGCATACAAACTTTTGGGTGCCATTATTCTTCAATAAGTGAGAGGTTTATCACACTCATTTTAAATTTTACAATAAACTATGAATACAATTTTGCTAGCAACATGTATGACTGCTTCCCAACAGTAACTTTGAGTCTTAAAACCAGGAATGTGCCATGCCGATTGGAAAGGAAAGGTGGCTACAATCTGTTGCAAGTCTCCGAACAACTTAGCAAATGTTCTTAAGGCTTCATCACATGTTCCTTTTCATGGCTCGAAATTTAAAGAAAAGTGTAGTCCCATTTTTGCGACCAGTTAAGAAAAGTTAGTTGCAAAGCATAAGTTAATTCTCAAAATGATGGACAGCAGGTTGCTGGTCATGATGACCAGTCAAATATTTTTTAGCCCGGACAAACCCCGATTTTGGCCGGTCAAATAATGAATACTATGTTTTTTTTTTGCCTTTGCAATATCCAGTTGTGCTGGCAATAGACTGTTGTACTGCATTGACTTTCAGGTTTTTGGTGGCAAGTTGGTGAAAAATTCATTCAAACATTTTTGAGTTCCTTTCCGGAGTTTTCACATGTTTTCATGTCCATTTATATATGCCTTGAGTATCATTGTATGGTGGTGTCTGAAGTCTCATAAGGTTCATCCCATATCTGCATATCTTTGAAACTTGAGCTTTTTCGTTGCTCGGCAAGTGATCGAAAAGTCTCCTCCACAAAGAAAAGAAACTTCGCTTATTATTTTCAGCAAAAAAGTTGATTTGGCGAGAAATCTGTTCCACATACAGTGTATTTATCATCAGAAGTCAATAAATATACAGCAGAGCTTTCGTTTGGGTCATCATGCAACGCTTTTTCTTGAAGGGTTCATTAACAAACAAGAAGGAGGATTTTAAGTGCCGAGATAGGCGACGTTCGTTCTCAATTAGCTTAAATTTTTATCAGACAATTCTGGAATCGAGTCTGCAAACAAGATTCATGTACAACATAAAGAAATTATTATAATTAATTGATGCGCTTAAGTTTATTCCGGAGAAACAGTACAGGATGACCTGTTGAGAATTGCGATCGATTTGCCTGAATTCCGTTGACGGTGATTTTCACAATCCTCTTACAAGTAGATGTGAAACGTTAGATGGACAAAAACTGTTACAGTACAGCTCAGAGATAAGCGTCCACATTAACGCGCTTCAAACTAGTGAGCGAGAAGTTCGTTAATGCGAGTTCGTTTACCTAACGCGCTTCAAAAGCGGGATTGCATTAGAACTGATCAGTATGTATGAGCTAGCGTATTGTTCCTTGGTTATTGTTGTCGCAACAGCCGTAACAAAAAGCTTAACAAAGTCTATAAAGTAGTAAAATCTACTCAGTGTTTAATTCTTGTGAGAAATTCCTGAACTATGCAAAATTCAAGATACAGTAACAGTTGACAACTCTTCAGGAAATTTGCATTGATTCGCACGGCTCGGATGATACTTTGCGTCGAAACGTTAAGAGAAATGTTTG
>NC_133210.1:15223681-15271181 GCF_958299795.1 Porites lutea
ATTTTCACTTGCCTTTTGTCTAACACTACAGGTACGTCATCAGAATGTCTTGGGATAGCTATATTGATAACCTTATCGCACAAACTAAAGATTCTTCAGGAGTTGCTCATGCTGATAAAGCCTGTATCATTGGAATGGATGGTGGGGCTGCTTGGACAAGTGCCGGTCATGCAAATGCATTAAAGGTAAGAATAATTCTCTCAGCTGTGGAATATGAATGTAATTAGGAGTGATTGCTGCATCGTTTAATAAAGGTTGGATGCCCATTGCAGTGTCCAGGAGCTTTTACCAAGGCATACTCAGTGCTGCTCCCATGCCCTATATCCTTGAGTGTGTTTGCCATGGTGGCCATCCTACATGTATTATTAGCCCCCCCCCCCCCCAACCCAGTTTAAGAGGTAACTTGGACTCTCCCTCCTGACATGAGAAAGAAACAAAAGTGCTGACATACATTTAATAATCGCTAATTACCTTCAAAGCTTTTGCATTTCTGCTTCATGACCTCAGACTATTTCATTTTTAGTCTTGAAACCTTTCTAAATGCCATATTTTCTTCTACATGTACATCTTTAGAAAACCTCAACCACAATAGCTTACAACAGTGAGCATACTGTGCCGATTTTACCTTAAACAATGAGTTTTGATATCAAGTCTTGCAGGCAGCTGTTATTTCGATAGTTATGCAGAGTGTTGTGTGTTACCCAAGTAACAGCAGCTTAGGAGTCTATTGAACATGTGTTGATGTATTAATTTATCGGGCATTATTCTTTCTTACCTGTAGTTGCAAGGATCAGAAGGAGCAAACATAGCGAAGTGCTTTAAAAGCAAAGATTTTACAGCTTTTATGGCCGGTGGTATCTATGCAGAGGGGACCAAGTATCAATTTCTGAGAGAGGAAGATGGGAAGTTGGTTCTTGGAAAAAGAAAAGAGCACGGAGCCATCTCTATGCAATGCAGCAAGACAGCAATTGTCATTGCTCACACTAATGAAGGTGGCCAACAGGGTAATAGCAACAAAGGTGTAGGCGTAATTGCAGAATATCTGGAAAGCTTGGGCATGTAACGGAAATTGTAAATTTTCTCAAAATATGTTGATAACCTTGGGGAGAGAGTGCTTACTTTTGAGCCATGTTACCAGTATTTCATCAAGTCCTTGCTGTAGATGAGATTTATAGTGTGTGAAGCAATGTGTTGTTGTTAAAGCCCTTTCCTAGTTTTCGTATTGTGATGATAGCAAAATGTGGAACAAGTTATGAAACTGTTTTATTATCTTGTTTTAAATAAGCAAATCAACCGTTTCATGATCTTTTGCATTTGGTTATAGCTTAAACAGCGACTTCCAATTGAAATGAATAAACTTAATTCTTCATCTTTGGGCAGCTCTTGTTAATTCTTTAGTCTGCCGAACAGTAGCCTCCCACGCAGGTGTTTTTAGGGGAGGTCGTATTTCGTTCCTCCCCTAAAAACGCCTGCGTGGGAGGCTAGCCGAACAGCAGATGGGACTTGCCTCGCCGTCTACCCTCACCCACCTCGGCCAACCAGTCGATTATACAGTTGATTCCCGATACCTCGAACCAAAGTCGATTTCCCCTGGATTTCCTTTGTAGATTTACTGTAATTTTACCCTTCGATAACTCGAACCTCCCACTAACTCGAGGTAATATTTGTTTCCCTTCAGATGATTTTTATATAATTTTACCTTGTAGTAAAGTCCGAAACATTGAATTTATTTCAAAACAACCATGTCAATTTTTTTTGTCTTTACTTTTTTGTCACTCCAGTTGAAATTCAGTGTTCATCCTTGAAAATAAAACCAAGGTTTGCATTCCCTCCTCATCCATTTGCTTATTTCCTTATTTCCGGTTATTTACTTCGAACTCCTGATGACTCGAACTTTTTTTCGATTTCCCTAGAAGGTTCGAGTTATCGTGAGTCAACTGTACACATTTCCGGATTCTCGTGTGGCTCAGTGAGGTCCCGTTTTATTTGTGTGAAAAAAAGAAATTGTCTCAGGTAGAAAGGTCACTCGCCTACCCGAGCTACCCTTAGCCTGCGTAGCGAGCGTTTCCGTGGGGTTTGGGAGCAAAGTACGAGGAACGAAAGTAGGGGATCGCGCGAAAATTGTTGTCGTTCCTTTTTTTGCGCGAACGGAATCGCTTGCGAGACAGGAAAGCAGCGCCGAAATCCTTGTTCTGGGCCCCCGACGGACTCGATGAATTACTGGAAGTGCATTTCGAATTTCCTTTCATCTTGATTGGCAAATTGACATTGGGATTTTTTTATAGGCTAATTAGGGACTGGTCAAAAAGTATAGGGGAGGGTGGGCCGGAGCAGAGGGGGGGTGGGTCATGGGGTTTTGAGCCTTGTGCAAGGGGTGGGTCGTGCAATTTTCAGCTACCCTTAGGGGGTGGGTCACCTTATTTTTTACTAACTACTAACGAGACAGTTGACTACACTTGTTATATAAAACACAGCCAGCTGGAATTATTGCTAAAATACTCACAAACCTGTTGTGCGAGAAAATACAAAGGTTGACAGGCCGCACATCTTAACGGGCGTGGAACCCTTTGTCAACCTTCTTTTTTTTCGGCTCTAACGAGCATGTCCTTTAACGATTTTCCTTTTTTGTAAGGAAATGATCGGTGGTTCTTTTAAAATTTATTGAAGTTATGGTTGGTTTTGTATAAGATTCCATTTTTTCATTCAAGCTTCCTTTATAGTAGACACTGAGGGCTGGTATTGTGTCACGAATGGCAATATTTCTTTTTCCTCCTCGTTGTTTTGTTTTAGGAGTTTAGACTCCCTTTTGTGAATTTGATTTCTGATAGTAGGTTTTCTATCAAAGATAGGGGGCACGCAACGAGAATATAGTTCAAAACCACTTAAACATAGCATTGTTAGATGTATTTTAGTATTTAAACAGTAGATATAGGCATTTTTATCCCCTAAAAATTTTTCATCTGTTCGGATCTCCTAGCTGAAAGTCTAGTGATACGAAAATTATAGGGATCAAAACTAACCTTTTCGAAAATTTTAGCCAGAAAAAAGGCTCCGGAAAATTCTAGGTGACCTTAGGGTAAAAATCCGTTAAAAATGGGCAATTATGCCATTTTTTTAGATGTTCGAAAATCCTAGGAGGCAGACAAGCAAGAAATTTTACAACAAATGTTCCGAAAATTCTAGATCTCAAATCGTCTTTCGAACAGATATTTTCCGAAAAACTGACGTTGGGTGCCCCTGAAAGATTGTGGGTAGCCTCCGTACGTCAAGCGTTTTTTTTAAAATTTGAATTATTTTCCTCAAAGGTTGTTTCTGAGGAGTTTTTTCGTAGGATTCTTAAGGCTTCTCCTTTGACAAATTCTTTTTTAACATTTGGAGGGTTACACGAGGTGAAATGTGTGTGCAAGAAGCTTTCCGTTTGTTTAAAATGTGTCTTTGCATCAAGGATAGATTTTTCCTTGAATCTTGTGCCTTTGTATACAACCGTGTCTAAAAACGCAGTCTCAGTGTCAAATGTTTCGGCCGTGAATTCAATAGTTAGGTGATGTAAGGTTGCTTGTTCAATGAAGGCTTCGATGTCTAGTTTACTCATGTCCGATAGGGAAAAGATATCGTGTATGGGGCATTTCCAAACTGTTGTTCTAAAGACAGTTTTGCTTAGAGTTGTTGTTTCAGTATATGTCATGAAAATATTGGCAAAGGAATCAAAACTGCTGTCTTTGTGCTCATTGCAGTTCCATGGTTTCGTAAGTATTGCTTTCCACTGAAGTGGAAGAAATTTTCGTTGAGGATTAATCTAAGCATTTCCGGCAAGTAATGTGTAAGGGATGGGTTGTCTTTGTTGAAATTTTCATATGCTTTGTGACAGATAATTTCAATATACCCTCGTTTTGCTGTATATTTGTGTCAAGACTCATAACGTCCATTGAAACAAGAAATGTTCGGTTTTTCACTTTCGTCTTTTCAGTGAAAGGTATGATTTCTGTGATTCTGATATTGCTTGTAGCAGTGTATCAACAAATTTTGTCAAGCACAGAACAAGGTTTTATTGGATTATTAAGAGGAAACCGAACATCCATGTTTTAACTAGGGGGTGGGTAATGCAATTTCCAACCTTGCCTTAGGGGTGGGTCAGTCATTTTTGTGCCGAAGGGAGGGGGTGGGTCATATGTTTTTTATCAACCACATTTCCAAATGCTCCGGCCCACCCCCCCTATACTTTTTGACCAGTCCCTTATGGTGATGGCGCGGAACAAGAATTTGGACAATGTTTCGCAGACCGACCAGAGTTTAGTTTCGTCTGTATCGCAGGCTAAGCTACCCTGTACGAGCCATTTTTACTTATATCTCCGTACAAAATTTGTCGAACCATGAACAAGAGAAACAAAACGTTTGCACAGCTAGAAGAGTAACCCTTCTACGGCGTAGCTGGATCAACTTTTCTCCATGTAAACATTTTGGCCCGCCCAAAAATCTCGTCCGTTTGGTCATTACAGGGAAATCTCAGACCTCAGCCTTGAAGCATTGACCTCGTTATCCTTCGGTCAATTTCATCAAGCCCTCGGTCTGAAATTTCCCTGTAATGACCTCACTGTCCGTTTATATTAGTGGGACCTGTTCCATTGTTCTCTCTTGATTCACCGTAATGTGTTCATGCGCTAAGCTTCCCCCATTATGCTCTAACTGAAAGACAGTAGTTGAAGTTCACGCGGGGTTAAGTTTGAATGTAACCCACCCAACCCAGGAAAGGTGGCGACCACACCGAAGTCTGGGTTCTTGTCCGTCCCACAAGAACAAGATAAGTGAAACTGCTGTGAGATGGGACCTACGGTTTTTCGTCCTTATCCGAAAAGACTACAAAATCTAACCGTTTGCAGATGTCATTACAGAGGCAGCACTTTCTTCTCAGTTATTTAAAGACCCCGAGTGTTGGTCCGGCCGGGGTTTGAACCCGCGAACTCCCGTTCAGCAGACCGGTTGAACAGGCGAGAAGACGTTCACAACAGTGTGCCACTGCTTGAGTTGTTTATACACTTGTTTGCAAAGAAGCAAGCTCTTCATTTCGACTGAAGAGGGAAGTGTACCGTGAGGAGAAACGAATGCTGGCAACGGATCAAATATGATTTCTAGCAACGCTCAATGAAGACCGCTTTCTCTGTCTGTGAGAGATTGCGTACTGCCGAATGTGTGGGTGTTTTCAGAGGTTTAATTTAGAAGCCTTAAGCTAGCGCATTGGAACTGAAAACTTAACCTTCAAAGCAGAAGGCTGTGTAATGCAGAAGTTGTCAGTAAACTATCACGATAATGAAACTAACCGATAGGGACGAGTTTCCCCACAGTGAAAACAGAATCTGTTTCTAACATTTAGCTACACCATAGTTATTAGAGGAGACTGGTTATGAAAAGCGGCAAACATCAATGATAAAAACAACAGTGCTGCAGTTTATGTTGGAAGTACCGTGAAAGTGCACAATCCTTTGTTTTCTGTTGGCAAATTGTTACGGAATAAATTAATGCAACGTTTTTATTGGTCAATACAATCAAAGTGATAGGAATTCTTTTGAACGTTGTGCACTTTCAGGTCCACAAAAAAATATAACAAAGGAGTCTGACGGGTTTCATAACCATTCCACTCAATTAACTATGGCTACACTTAAAGAGTCACACAAGCACTTATTGAAATGTAGCGGCCGACGAAAAATTGTATTTAAGTTTTCGAACCGGTCTTGCAGTTGAAAGAACACTGAAGAACTTCATACTTGCGGTTGTTTAGGCCTTTTTAGTTGAGTGAGAACGAGGTTAACTTGGACCGTGGTTATCTATTGGTTAAATATATACAAGAAGTGCGTTTGTTCATGAGATCTGTAAATTTGAAGCGGATAATTTCTGAGAAATTTCTTTTTGGTTACAGTTTTCAATGCTGAGATATTAGAGTTGGATACTGAATCGATAATAACGCTGAACATGTTTTAGTTAAAATTAAAATTAAAAAAAAAAAAAACATGCTAAACTATCTTGATACAACCGGCCTTGTTTTGGAGTCACTACTTGTGGCCGGTAGTCGGCTTGGAGAAGATTCAGAAATGGATTAAAACTCCACAAAGACTGAATCTGTTGTTAGACCATCAATTCGGATCACGAAGGATCTCTTCTAGGTCTTTTACAACGGCATCCATCGAGGGACGTTTTTCGGGATCACTTGCCCAGCAACGCTCCATAAGTTCCCAACAATTCTGAGGAAATGTATCCAGCCTCTCCGGCGTCTTGTTTTCGACGGCGTTTAACATGAGCATCACCAAAGGGAGAAAATGTTTGTGCACGTTTTTCGGTTGGTTGCCTTTACCCTCGCACACTCTCCATAACAACATGCCGAACGCATAAACGTCGACGGTTTTGTCGTACTGTTGTTTGATCATCTCTGGTGCCATATTTATAGGTGTCCCTACAAGCGAGTTAGAAGCGAGACCTTCCGGCTTGCAGAGGCCCATGTCTGTCAACTTTGCCCTGTTGGAATTATCCAACTGAAAGAAGAGCAAAATGAACAGGTAGTTAGTCCTACAACCCTGAATTATTCCACTTTCTTTATATGGCTACCTACAATAGTACGCGGCTTCGGATAGGCTGCTGAGCGGGCAAGATTTTCTTGTAATGACCGGGCATTATAAAAATTTTTTCCGGGCTCGGCGTTTATTTTGAGTTCTGAGTAAAAGCTACGAGCGCGAGGGCGAAAACAAAAAATACCGACAAAAAAATATAACTATCTTTTCATAAACTGAAAGAAAAATACGATACCGATACTTCTTTGAGCGACGGAGAGAACCACAGCGAGAACGACTTTTGTCATGTGTATTCTTTTTAAGAATAGCACCAAACAGGACATACTAAATAGTTTATTAACCACGTCAATTCGGTCAGGGTCATTACAGGGAAATCTCAGAGTGGTATATAATTTTACTGTATCTGCTTTTTTAAATATTTTATTGCTCCACTCACCAAAACATTCTGCACTTTGACATCTCGATGGATCATGTCTTCTGCGTGCAGATACTGTAAGGCTTTGGCGACGTCAAGAGCAATTTGAAGTCTATCCCTCAAAGATGAGATGGTGGGCAGACCTACTTGGAGATCACACACCATTCGTTCCGAGACAATTGATACAGAAAATCCACGTGCTGGATTGACTTCCGCGATGCTGCAAATTATGGGCAGAATGTTCTGATGTCGCAAAGACCTGCGAATTAATCAGAGGTGTTTCAAGACACGCGTATCTAAAAAGCACAACGACATCTTGGGTAGCTTTCACTTCTTTTATCATCAGGAGAATCTTACGTAGTTTTTCTCACTGATACAGCGCGTGGACGGAAAAAAATGAGACAAATTATAATGCCCATGACATAGAGACGGAAGTGAACTCAAATTCGAGGCAAAAAGTTGATATCAGTTACCTGCAAAGAGAAAGTCACTGAAAAATTTTTTTGCGGGGACAGCTAAAGTTGCCTCCAACCAGAAAATACAGAGAAAAGCGGATCGATGAGGGAAGATGAGGTCCGCGCCATTTAGACGCACACAGCGTGTGCAGAAAAGCGTAATAATATTTATTGCTTTTATTGCGCATTTTAACATTAAAAGATATGATCAAATTTGTTTTACCTGGTGTTGTGCAATTCCAGGGTCAAATCCTTAAGCACTTCTTCTCTAGCAACTTTTACCACCTTTACTACACAAGGCTTTCCCTCAGGTGTCTTTATGTTATTGCAAGCGAACACACTTCCTTGAGCACCATCGCCAATGAGATCACCGGTACTGGGTGAACCAAACCTGAACTTATCCATGACACCATATGCCAGCATCTCTAAGAGGGCAAGGTTTGGAGCAAATTCGAGAATCTTTTCCCTCTGTTCGTCTTTGATGGTCTCTCCCCGTTGAAACAGGCCTTGAACTTTCTTGATTTCTGCAACAAACTCATCATGACACGTCGTAAAGTGATGCGTTAAGCTCCTGATGATTTCCTCAGACATCTTGGTTGGATCCACTTTCTCGAGAACGCCTGCAGCAACATTCTTCTTCCACTCAGGGGATCCTACGCGGACCTTGCCCTTTACGGTGTTCATGATGGTCTCAATTGGTGAACACACAACGTCATACATCCATGTGGCAAGTGATTTAATAAATCGAGCCACCGCTCCGCCTCGTTTTGCAAAGGAGATATCAGCTTCATACGAAGACAGAAGACTTCTACCTAAGGCTAGAGCTGCTGATGGGAATTCTTCTCCTGAGGCTATCTCTTCTTCAATTCCTTCGATGCGTTCTTTAATTTGGGCCACGAACACGTCTCTTGAGCGAAACATCATGTTTAACTTTTCTTTGATTTCCCCTTGTAGCTTGTTGACCACCATTCTTTGTAGCTGGTCTTTACAGTGTGCCACGGCGGCTTTCTCAGAGACAAAACCATCACGTGGAATTTGGTATTCCGTCAGAGCGTACTCAAATTTTTCTGCTTCCTGAAGAATTCCCTCTCGAGCTTCATTGAAAACTTCAGATAACAACTCCTTAATTTCAATAGATCTCGTCTCCAGACTCTCTGTGATGTTGTTGTGGACTTCCTGTTCCTCTCTAAGGAGAGTGTCTAGGGTCTTCATCATCAACTTCTGTCCCTTTTTCAGCAAATTGGCCTTCTGGATGAAAAAGTCCAAACACCTTGACAGGACACGGATAAGAACTTGGCATACCTTCTCAACTCTTTCACGCAACGATTCCTCCGCAAACTTCTTCAAGCTGTTTTGAAACCTTTCGAAGGCGTCGATGTATCCCTTAAACTCACCGGTTGGCGCGTTTGGATTGTTCTTCTTCATCTCATGGTACCTCTGAAGCCTCCAGGCAGAGAGGCCGTGGAATCGGTCATTTTCATTCATACACCTTATCGGGCTACTCTCTTCTGAGAAATAGCCGTGCTGAACAAGGCGCTGGTACACACGTGCTTTTTTTCTTTCCTGTGCTTTGGCTTCTTGTTCTAAACGACGTGCAGAAGCACTGTGACCTGGTTCTTCGTCCTCGTCTGAAGACTCTGCACGATCTTCAGGCTCCAGCTTACTCACCACAAAGAAAATTTGCAAATCAGGTCTTCTAGATGTCATGTCACTTAACACTTCCCTGTCCTACAAATGAAACACGACGTCTTAGCAATTAAGTACGTAAAACAGGAAGTAGGTGAGTAAGTAACTAAATAGCTTAGTGAGTGAGTGATTGAGTGAGTAATGAAAGTAAAAGAGTACGTACGTTAAGTGTGGGTATTGTATTGCCGGTATTGCATTGTACTGTATTTTATTGCATTGTATTGAATTAAATTGTATTGAATAACTTAATTTTTCTACAGTAAAATAATTATTAGGCAACAAGGGTTAAAAAATTAATTTATTAAATTAAAGCTAATAACAATTCTAAGAACAGTAGTAACAAAGGTAAATAATACATTTTTTGCATCAAATGAAACTCGGAAAAAAATCCCAGCCCAAGTATAGATTCGAACCCACGACCCTCCGTGATCTAGCGTTCTACTTCTTCAAACGAGACTAACATAGTAGAGCAGATATGTGCTTCAATTGTTCACTTTCTGTTAAAAGCATGAAATTTGGCATGATGATAGTTTTCAAGGCCCTAAAAAAGATAGGATATGGTGCCATCGCCAAAAAGTCCGTTAAGTGCGAAAAATAAGAGTTTTAAAATGGCGGCAATTTTGAACCGGAAGTGAAATTAACGTCTGAATTTTAGGAACTTGGATAAGAAAATGTCAGCAAACGCCTAACGCAGCTCTTTTTTCATGCAATGAGATATTATTTCAACGCAAATTGTCTAAAAAAAGTAGAAAAGAGATGACATAAGTGGCCGCCAGCTAGACCGGAAGTAAAACTACCGGAGTCGGAACTTTTAAGGAATGAGCTTAAACTTCTGTTGTGCCTACTAATTTTCTTTCCTTTAATATTTTCTTTAAATCTAATGTATACACGCAATTTACTATTTTCATCATATATAATCCATTTCTAAACTTGAGCCTACTTTGGCAGAATATCGACGAAGAACAGATGATATCTCGGCCAGTGACCTAAGACGAGTGCTTGTAGTTGAAAAAAAGAATTGGGGATTGCCTTTCACGATTGTCACTCTTCTGGGCAAAGCCCTTCTTACGAGCGTACTTGACTAGTTCAACCCTCAACTTTGTAATGTCTGACAGTGGTGTGCAGGAGAGTCGCCCCTCTCCTCTTAGAGATATCCAGCCCCAATCTTGCAGACTATTGGGACTTAAAGGGTTAAAACAAGTAAAAAGGAAATAATCTGTTGTTTGCTAGTTTAATTTGTTTGTATGTTTGGCCTTTCTTATGCATGTTTAAAAATGTGAATCATTGTTTCATATTTTTTTAAAATTCACTACCGAAATGAATAGATAACTTTCGATATATCAAAATTCAGCATGATAGCGAGTCTTAGAGGACACAAACGAAGAAAATGAATAAACCATGATTATTCATGTTTATTCGTTTTCTTTGTTTGTGTCCTCTAAGACTCGCTATCATGCTGAATTTTAATATATCGAAAGTAGCTTATTGCTTTGAGTGAGTTGCATTTTCCAGTTTATCCCTCTTTTACCTCCGGTTCTTACATTTAAACCGCTAATTTGTAACACGGTTGACTTTTTTATATGACATAAATATCCGGAAAAACATAGAACAAAAAATTTTGTCGTCATTTTGACCTTAACATGCTAAATTTCGTCTACTTTCGGTTAGGTGATGTTTACTTCCGGTCAAAATGGCGGCCATTTTTGTAATACTCCAAAAACCGGTTTAACAGGAAAAATTTGCGATGGCACCATATTACATATTAACAGCCACGATTAGTTTATATAATAAACAATTTCATCGCCATTTTGCCTTAAAAAAGTGCTTAATTTTGTGTACTTTCGGTTAGATGATATTTACTTCCGGTCAAAATGGCGGCCAGTTTAATTTTCACTCCAAAAACCAGTTTAACAGGAAAAATTTGCGATGGCACCATATTACATATTAATAGTCATAATTAGTTCTGTCATTCCTGAAAATTTGGTGCTTTTAACAAAAAGTTAACAATCCGGCCCCAAATCTGCACATATCCGCCCCACTAACAGTGGTAATGTTAATAATAAAAATGCAAGGTGCCTACTTTCTATGAACGCCGTGCAAAATGGTTATCGTCTATTTCTAATAGAAATTACTACAGCCAGATTTCAGAGGAGGAAAGAGTTCGCTCTTGGCACAGTTCCACAGATAAACTATTCCACAACACCGAACGTCTATAACTAAATCCGCTTTTGACGTAATTGGTACGAGGGCGGTGGAGTAGCTACAATTGTAGCTTGCCCTCGGAATCCCTAAGAAAATAGCTAAAGATTTCATTGCGAGTTAACATGGAATGTAATGTTTATAGTGAGTGAATGAGTGAATGTGTCAGTGGGTGGTGAATGGCTAACTAAACAAAATCTATGGTTTATACGCATAATCAGTCTAAAAATGAATCTAAGTTATCAAGTTCTCATAACAACATTTTACTCTGACTAATGCCAGTTCATTAGCCCGCGCCGCAGACGTAATTTAATTAACCTCGGTAAATAACATCTGCGAAGCAACGCCGATATCTCAAGTAGTTTAAGGCGTGGGACTAAGGCGTTTACTTGTGAAAATGAATTATTGGCTATAACCTTGTCACAGATGATGGCGCTGAATCAAAATTTGGCACACATAAAGAACTCATCGTCCTTAACATTTTCAACTATAAACATTGCGTTAATAAGTAACGTGATATGTCACGTGACGATTTTGCTAAAAATCGTAAATTATTGACCAATTGGTGGCCGGTATTAGGGAAGAAATCGGGAAAAAACATTTTTCTAATTCATATTAAACATTTCTAACACTTCACGTTTCGAATGACCATCCATTTCACTTCAAAAAAAAGATTATGAGGGAAAACATCATTTTAAATGCCCAAATTTAACCTTGAATTATTTAAAACGTTAATTTTAAACTTCGCGTACATTCATTTGCAAACGTAGAAAGTTTCGTATGTTTATCCTCTTTCAGAAACACCAATTTCTTTTTCGAAACAAAGTAAATTAGCCACCAATTTTCTTCATTTTCAATTTTTGGTCACGTGGCATGTCACATGACCATAACTAAAGGCTAAAGCACAAGAAAACCTCCAGATTTACTTTTGGAGAAAGCTCATTTTGTTCTAGGTCTCCTAGCGAGAGATATTGCCAATTATTCATATGCTCAAAACACATCTTTGACCCAGGCCTTATAAACGCCTTGAGATTCTTGTTCTGGTGGCCCTCAACGGACTCGATGAATTACCGGAAGCGCCTTTCGAAATTCCTTTTATCTTGATCGGCAAATTGACAATGGCATTAAACAGGCCAATTATGGCGCCTACTGGTACACAGTTGGGGGCCCAGACAAGTATTTCGGCGCTGTTTCGCAGACGGACTTAACCAGAGTTAGTTTCGTCAGTGGCACGCCAGGCTGTGGTTTCAGTGGAGATACATCAATTTGTCTTTCTTCAAGGAAACGGTAGAGGTAAGAGCAGTCTGCACGCTAAAAACAAACCTTTTTCAATTTGTCTAACCTGTGCCTTGCTGTGCTGCAGTCGTAATTTAATCCCGGTTACTTACGTCTTCGAATCAGCGCCGTTATCCTTGTTCTGGGCCCTCGGCGGAGTCAACGAATTACTTGAAATGTGTTTCGAATTTCTCTTCAACCTTATTCGAAAATCAAAAATGGCTTTTTTAACAGGCCAATCATAGCGCATACTCAAATCCTGGTACACAGGTGAGCGCCTAGACCAAGGTCTTCGGTGCTGTATTCCAGTTGTTCGAAAGCCGATTAGCGCTAACCCAGGGTTAAATTTTAACCCAGGTTTCCATTTCTTTTGTTCAAAAGCATTTTTCAGGATAATCTTCTCGATTCTTTTTAGACCATCAAACCATCAAATTGTGGACAAAAAGAATAAAACTGAATTTGCTTTTTAAGCTTTCAGATCTGAACTGATTGAAATTTTGCTTTAACCCTGGGTTATCTTAACCCTGCTTTGAACAACCGAACCCAGCCAGATGTTTAGTCTGTGGTGCAGGCTAACGACATGCGTGTCAGTCACATGTCACAAGTTCCTGTACAACGTGATAACTTCCTACCTGCTTCGTAAACAAGTTATGTCCATCGACCACGTAAATCACAAAAGCCAGAGGGTTTTCCAGTTTCTCTTTGACAAGATTATCAAGAGCTTCATTTTCGTTCCTCCCTGGGGAGTCAATGACGCTGACACCAGACTGTAAGAACTCGATGTTCAGCCCGGTCTCGATGATAGCCTCTACCTTGGATGAGTCCTCCCGGTCCCTCCGGCTTAGCTCGATCTTCTTCCGTGGAATTTTGTTCTTGCCTTTCAGTTTTATGTTCTGTAAAATAGAACTATAAAGATAAAACTATCTCCATGGAGACAACCATTCTACAGGGGCACCTAACGGCAATTTTCGGGAAAATATCTGTTCGGAAGACGATTTGAGATCTAGAATTTTCGGAGCATTTGTTGTAAAATTTCTTGCTTGCCTGCCTCTCCTAGGATTTTCGAACATCTACAAAATGGTATAATTACCCATTTTTAACGGATTTTGACCCTAAAAAAGGCCACCTAGAATTTTCGAGAGCCTTTTCCTGGCCGAAATTTACGAGAAGGTAAGTTTTTATCCCTATAATTTTCGGATCACTAGACTTTCAGCTAGGAAATCCGAACAGATGAAAAGTTTTTAGGGGATAAAAATATGCCTATATCTACCGTTTGAATACTAAAATACGTTCAACAATGCTAGGTAAGTGGTTTGGAACTATATCCTCGTTGGGTGCCCCTGATTCTACCACTGAAGACATGCTTAGAGCTTCGTCACGCTTTCCTTCCTTCGTCTCGAGTTCTTCGCCCTTTCGTAACGCGTTCCTTGGCGTTCGTCGGCGGAGGGAGGGTGGGGGATCTTCGAATATAGATTCAATACTGAGAGGCTATTCTTCTCTAACCAGTCTGATACAAATACATCCTTAAAAATTAACACTCCTGGGAGTCTTCTCCATTTGGTCCGGCGAAATCATGGCGTACTTCATAAGAATGAAGTGAAGTTATTTTAATTTGTGTATATACCTCTGGAACAGGAACTTTTCCAAATATTTCTGAACCCCCCCGGATCGATCCCAAGGCGTACGGGGGTCGGGGGGGAAGGTACACTTGACATTACTCACTAAAGTATTTTAAAAGATGTTAAAACATTTTTAAGAGAAGCGATAACAAAACTTGTTTAACTTGTTAAATGTTTTGTGTATTGGGGCGTGTTTATAAATATGAACCATACCTCTAATATTTCTCCATCCTTGGTAGTGAGACGACAGAATGGCTCGTTGGCGTAGCGAACTCGTACAATCCTTGCGGTGCTCGGTTGTTCCGAGGTAGGAAGTGACTTGCATCCCAGGAGCTCGTTGATGATGGAGCTCTTACCGCAGTTTGTCTGACCGACAAAAATCAGAGCTGGCTCCTCGGTGAAAAGCGACTCAACTTCCTTTCTTTCCTTGGTGGTGTACAAGAGTTCAGCCAGAGCGTTGTCGAAGTCGCATTGGATGTCACCGAGTGCCACTGTTGGAGATGAACAAAAGTGAACATCGCTGATTAAAGCCGTTGCTTCCGCTACATCTCCTGATCCAGCTGCGGGCGAGTTTGGTGGAGACGTCGCTAGAGTTAACTCCTCTTTTAATTCTGCATCGCGCGGTCCAGACAGCTTTTCAACGAGTTGATTAAAATACTTGATTGTATCGCGGTGTATTTTTTGCATAGTGTCCTTGCTTTTTTTGAAATCTTCGAAAACATCTTTAAGCGGCATGACGAAAAGAGAAAGTGTGAAGGACGCTTCTGATCTTTAGCACTGGCGGAAGTTATTTGCATAAGCGCTTTCGATTCCCCGAAACACAGGATGATTTATTCAGGCATCCTGCACTTCAAGGAAACGTTGTACTAGTGGATGGACTCTTGAATGGAGGCCACAGGAAACTGGGTCTGTTTCTTGCGCGAACATTGGGCATTTTATCTTATTCATTTATTCATTTATTGTTCACTTTTTATAATAGTCATTTAAGGATGTGAGACAATGCTGTAATTTACCTAATATTAAGCTAGCTCGTTCTACTTCCTTAAAAATGATGTCTCCACCGGCCGTAGGTCGAGGGCGGTGTTAGCGTTCCATATTATTCGACAATACTTCTTCAAAGATTAATAGAGCCATCAACATGGTTTTCAAGGGGGGCATGTGATATTTTATGTTAGAAATTACTGATAAATAATTAATTTATTGTAGAAGTTAATGCCGGAAGATTGAAATCTATGTTTATAAGCTCCATTGTTCTCGGGAAGGGGCTAGTGTTCGAAACGTTAGCTTTCAAATAGTTTTGCGGTGGCTGATTAACAGCGTCAACTCACTTGATAAAGCCTATTTTCCTGTTTCACTCGGTCACAGATTCTTTTGAAACTATAAACACCTTGATATTGCGCAATCTTGGCGGATTTAATTGCGTGACGAGCCCACGTTAGGTCTGCAGTTTTTCTCTGTCGGTCACGCAACATTGGTTTTCGGTTTCATTTTTCCGGGAATCGACATCACTATTCATAAACTGTGTATGGAAACGTGCTTCGAAGACTCGTATGCACAATAATCCCCTCAAGCTACGGTAGGAAATATTTCTGGGCAGATTGCTCCCAACACTTGTCAAGGTTTGATCAACATGGCGCAAGATTCTCAAGAAGGTGGGTTCCACTTCCGTGCGCGATCGATCCAGACTTATGAATATCTACGATTTTGTATTGCAAATAGCCTTTTTTCTTAGAATAGCCACAGCATCGCGCCTTCCGTATGTTCTTAGCAATATATCGGGTTGTCTATTTCGTAAAATGGTTTTTGAGTAGTTATTGCAAGTTTTCTGTTTTGTTTTTATACCAACGAAAGACTAATTTAATGTAGTCGGATAGAAAGAGACGCCATTGTTATGAAAAATGTTCGAAAGTAACCTATTGCTCTACGTAGATTGGCTTGTCTACGATTATTAAGTGTTACTTCAACAAATAACTTGCGGAAACACTAACACTTTTCTAACATGCTTTCTATCGTCTTGTCAGTTGGAACCTTGCGTGGACTAAATTATGGTCATTCAATTTCTTTTACGAGTACATGCAATTAAGAAACTTAATTACTTATTCTGATCGCATAGCAAGTATTTACTACAAATAGTTTTTAATAGTAGAATATTGGACTATGATTCATGTTTAAGTACTGTATGGTGTCACAGTAAATAATGTATTTACATGCTGTAAGTTGTGCAACTGCAGAGCGTACCCTCCTTTTCATTGGAATACATTGAAGGGTTTGGTTCTAAAGTCATTCACTGAAATCTTGGGTGGGTATGTGCCATAGGGACCCTGTAACCATGCCAACATTAGCCTGAGTCTAGTCTACAGTGAAACCTCAAATTAATGAAGGGCCAAGGGACGGGCAAAATGTGTTTGCTCAAAGGAGGATCTTTTCTGTATATTTGACTATTAATAGGGAAAAGAACATGGTTTTTTATTTTTAGGACTTCATTATACAGAGGTTTGTTACATTAAGCTTCCACTGTATATCAGTATGCTAGACTAGCCTATAATGTTACTTATTCAGCTGCATTTTGCAACCCTACTCCAAACTTTGAACAAACAAATCGCTACCCAGACTATATGTGACCCTCCACATGAATTTGATGCAAAAGGTGAAAGCACGCTCACGACACGCTTGCACGACACACTTAGCGTGCCGTAGATCACGGATATGCGCATATTAAATTGAAAAAACAAAGATGGACACACTTGCCTTTGTTTTAGTAAATTTATCACGCTAGACCTTTTGTTTTTTTGTAGCGTGCCATATGTCACGGTAAGTGTGCGAATTATAGCATGCGTAGCGTGCAATTTGTGTAAGACATGCTGAACACGCTTGATTACTAAAACTGCTAGGATGATAAAAAATAGCTTGGGTTTTCAGAGGATTTAATTAGCCTTGATAACTGGTCGAAGTGAATCAAATATACCAATTGAGACCGTTTTGGAATTTGATCGTAACCGTAGCCATTTGAAAATCACCACTTAATGGTGTCGTCTAGCCTGGAATTAACGCGAGATCAGTGTAAACCAATTCCTCCGGCTGTTGGCTGTTAACCAGAATCGCAAAGAGGCCTGCTATCGCATGCGAGGCACTGAAGTTATGTTGCATGAAAATTATAGTTATGCCACCGGAATATTTATTAGCAGTAATGCACAGAGAAATGAAGTTGAATGAATTAGTTTAATATATTTCTTTAAGCCATGGTGAGACGAACGAAGGTAATTAAATCGGCGAAACAAAAACTGCCTAGAATTTTCTATAGGTTGAAGAAGGCTAAACATTTCTAGATGACCGTTCCATGCATGTACAATTTTCGAAGCTTATCTAATAAATTCCTTACGATGTTCTGAAGTTTAATTTCTTCCATTTCACTCCCCAGGTTAAGCTATTTTTCCTAGAGAAAGGAATCCTAACATTTTCAGAACCATAAATACGATAAACATTCTCACTTTCCTAAAACTTTCAATTGGACGCTAATTTTTTCGGGAAAACAATGTTGAAGCCCTAGTGATTTCGAAAAGACTGAAGTTGTCCTAGGATGCTAGGATGCATTTAGGAGGAAATCGGCGTTAGGTGCCCCTGACGAACGAAGCGCTATCAATTATAATTTATGTGAAGAAATTATCTCGTTACGCTATGCTAAGATGAATCAAGCGCTGTAAACGTGTACTGGCGATCCTGGCACTTGATGATTTCTATTTGATCGCTGCGATTGCTGTGATCGGCGAGAAAGTGACTTTCCGAAAGATCACTGTTTCTGAGAAAATTGCAAATGTGTTTTAACTTAGGGAGCATTCATTTTTTAGAAGGGGGGGTGGGCCGGAGGAATTCAGGGTAGGGTCATTAACTTTTTGCCTGCCCAAAAAGGGAGGGTCAGCATAAATTTGACACAACAAAGAGGGGGGGTCACTTAATTTTTTTTAATATTATACAAGTTATACAAACTGATCTTTGAACCCTTGACGTTACAAAGCTAATTTGAGACTCAAATGAACTTTGTGCCACTGAAATGTATAAAAGCCCCAGTCGCACCAACTGAATTGATTATTAGATGACAACAACAACAACAACAACCATCTGATCTGGTGAAAGAATATCTTGAGCACCTTACGAATATTGAAGTGAGAAAAAATATGCGCCAAGACGAAAAGCGTCAGGCAAAGAAAGATGAAGAAACAAAAGGTTACGGTGACTATAACTGGGAGGAACTCTACAAATCGGGAAACCTAAAAAAGCTGAAGGTTGCTGAGCTCAATAAATATATTTTTCGCCACAACTTATCAAGGAGAAAAATGTCCAAATCAGAAAAACTTAACCTTCTGTCAGCTCACATCAGCAAAGGTTTATGTGAAAGGATCTTGACATTGAGTGCTGCTGAAACTGCACTAGCAACGGAAGACTTGGACACCCAGTCAGAAGATGATGATGTCAGTGTCAGCGAGGACTCAGAAAGTGAAGATGAACTACTACTGGAATTTGGGGATGCATGCAATTCAGACGAAAATGATTCAAAGGACAGCGAAAGTGAAGAGGAAGATGAGTTGCCTGAAGGGGCCAGGGTAAACCGTTATGACAGAAAAGTAGGCAATTGGCGGTTGCGTTAGTCTAGCTAACAGGTGCGTCTGTGTGAAGGACCACGGGATCGTTGCACAATCCAGCCACAAACCATGTTTGTCAGGAGGAAGGGGTGGGTCACTATAAATTTTACTGCTTCCCTGGGAGGGTCACATTTTTTTAACAAAAAATATAAAGGGAGGGCTGGGAGATTTTACATTCATGCTCATAGGGATTCCTCCGGCCCACCCCCCCTTTTAAAAAATGAATGCTCCCTTAAGGAAAGTTAAGATAACCTTTGCACAGTTTCGTTAGTAAACATTTCTGGAAAGAACTTTGATTTTGCAATGCTAATATAATTCTACCCATAAATCCAGTAGGTCACACCGTTCACTGTTTATACTTTTCATGCAACAACGTATTTTCCATCAGATACTATCACTGCGATTGCTGAGGTAGAACTTTTTCTTTCTCGATAGTTACCAAAAAAGGGTGCCGTTCATTATTATTTACGGTTCCTTTTTGTAGAGGAAATTTATTTAGCTTATAGATAACACGCCTTGCATGCTTTTGCGCACACTGAAAGCGTGTGGTGCTTTTTCGCACGGAGCTTTTGTTTAAAAACTTTAACACGCTCTTTTGTTCGACTTGCTCACGCTTAATTGTCTCAAGCGTGTCCTCTGAAACAAAAGAAATTGCTAATGAGGCAAGATTGTAAGCGTGCTAAAGCGTGTTAAAATAAATTCTTTTGTTTTAAAGTGAAAGCGTGTCATGCGCGTACTTTCACCTTTAGCATTAAAATCCTGTGGAGGGTCACATATGTACTCTAAACTTTTAGCAATTATTGAATGAGGCTGAGTAGGATATGAAGAATTCTGTGGATTGAGGAGCCAGCGTTCACCTTGGTGGAAAATACCCTCCAAGATCCGCAGAATTCTTTACATCCTATAAAAGCCGAATTCAATAATTGTTTTATTATTCCTTCGAAATAATTCCATTAGTTTGAAAACAAGCTAAAACATGCTAACCCATTGGTCGATGTAAGTTCATAATAATGCATCTTTATTGGGAAGTTTAGGAGATGAAGGCCTGTTTAGGTCTGCAGATATACTCCAAATAGCAGATGTCGCCCTTTTTCATGCTGTTCTTGCCATGTTTATAGACAATATTTCGCCGTGAAATGAGTAAAATGTTCTGCTGACTGTTCGACCATTTTTCGGTCTCACTACCAAAACAACTGAACCTCGTCCCCAGGTTTTCTCGGTTAACGGTTCAAAAACCTGCAACCAGGCTGCACTTTTGACATGATTTTGACATTATCGGTTCAATATGACAAAATTCTTGCCAAATTTGGTCAACAGTAGCTAATTATGGTGAATTACAACCAATCAGAAATGGGGAAATATTTTGAATGAATAGTAATAATAAATTTATTCATAGCATTGAACAACTGTTGTCCAAAACATGTTGATTATTTTACCTTATTTCTTGGAAAACATACCTAATCTCCTATAGACATTTTAAATTCTGAAGAACAATACTGCAATGCTGACCGTACTATGTGAGAATTAACTTTGCAAGACATCAACATGACACCAAAAGAACTCAAAACAGAGCAGTATTGTAGCCAAAGAGAGCTGTTTCGCTGTAATTGTAGCTCATCAGTATGGTGTAACAACCAGAGAAAGCTCTGTTGAAAAATATCCACACACTCTCTGATTTAAGCCCTAACCCAGAACTCCCTACACCCACAGAATCATGCCATATCACCTGTCTTCTGGAGGGCAAGAGTCCAAGTGTCAAGTTGATGTCATGCAAAGAAAATATAAAGGATTGGCCAAAACCAACCTCAAAAACATGGACAGAACCATATACAAAAATTGCAGCATATTGGATCTATAATAGATCTACGGCCCCAAAATACGTAAAGTGCAAACATTAACCACAAAGGACTGCAAAGGACGGCAAACGAATATGCTGAAGAAAGCAGGATCTATAAAGACCTTATAAAGTCATTTGTGGTTTATGTTTGTAATCTCCCACATTATTTCAATATGACTGAACCCTAGGGGCATAGCTACCTGTATGCACAGTATGCATGTGCAGCATACCTGAAAAAATCTAGGCTGGTTTAAAAAAGTGAATAGTAAGGAAAGCAAATAAATATAAGATGATTATTTTTAAAACATAGCCTGTGTTAAGCCCCGTTAGGCCCCTCACTCTCATGGCCAGCAGTTGTGCAAATTTATAAGAACAAAAAGAAGTGAAAAAGTTTCAACATCTGGGACTTTCCAGGGAAGTGGGCAGGTAGATTTTGAAAATTGTGTGTACCTCTTGAAAAATCCTGGCCATCCCACTGAATGTACAAAATGGTCAGGCTCTCTTAGGATAAAAGTAATTTATTTTCTCTCCAAGTGTTTAAACTCACTAGTAAAGCTATGTGCAATGAGCAACTGTGGTAGATTTTATTCAGGATCATAGGGTACTCAGGTTCATATTTAGAAAAACCATAGGATTTGTGTAATTGTGTCATTTATTGATTATTTGGTCAGTGGCTGAACAAAAAATAATGTCTCAGATTTCTACTTGATTGATCTCTTGAAGGAAGCCTGGTTACCTTGTGGTAAGATCGGTAGTCAAGGCTGCCCTTCATTCTTCTTTAACTCTTACTTAGAGAGGCATTTGAATGAAAACTTTAGTGTGGTGTCTATTGTGGCATTGCTGAGTTATCTTTGAAAACAATCTCTAGGCATTCTGCACTCTCTCCACCCAGTCAAACCTGGACTCTACCGTGAGCTGTGATATCATCCTTCCCCAGACTTTGCGCGAACAACTTGAATTGATAAGAGAGATCACTTAATTAGTAGGCTGGCAATGCAAGAAGCACTCTAGGAACCTGGGTTTTACAATAACATTTCTCATCTCTATAAATGTGTTGGTTTTGGGCAAAGATAAAACTCTCCATTTAGGATTATTGTGTCCATCTAGGATTATTGTGTCCGTTTTAGGTCAAACCAACCTCGTTCCTAGGGGAGAGGACCCTGGGAACGGGGTTGGACTTTAACTTTCTTTTTTTAAATCTATAACGTTGCTCAGGCTGAGAAAAATTAATATTAAATCTGTAAGTTATTTTAATAACAAGAGTGATACCCGCTACTGAAAGAAACTTCTGTGCAAAGAACACCATTCTTTGGAGTTTGTGTGAAGTTAAGCAAATCGAAATGTTAAATTTGGAGGCTAAAAGTGTAGCGGGAGAAGACAAGTTTAGACGAATGGGTAGTGTGAACAGAGAATATAACGTGCAAAAGGAAGGGAAGGAGAAAATATTCGTGACTGGATGTCTCTGTTTGTAGCTCCTGGACACAGTGAGACTCTGCCTAACCACATCTTCATTACTACCGCCACATTTTTTAACCCTTTAAACCCTGAGATTAAAAGTTGAATTCTCGTTTGTTGCCCCCATTCATTTCCTACCGAAATAGTGGGGAGAAGTTGATAAAATAGCAAGCAAATTCATCTTGTGTGATCATGTCTGTTTGTAATTCTCATGACTACTCTGTTTTACAAAGCATTGATATTACAAGGAGAAATTTTATGCTGATCACCCTTAAGGCTGGTTTTCACTAGCGACAGCGTCGGAGTCGTAATCAGAAGCGTAGAGCGTATGATCTAGTGAAAACAGCGTTCCGTTTCCACTCATGACTCCGTCGCTTACGTTCCGCTTATGATCTAGTGAAAAACATTTTGTCGGAGTCGGAAGCAGAAGCAGAAGCAGAAAACCGAAACCAATCACAAAGCGTGGGAACGTGCATTGTGATTGGTTATCCTTCCCCCTCTGCTTCCCACTCTGACAATCTGGTTTAGCGGAACGTAAGCGACGCAGTCGTAAGCGGAGTCGGAAGAAGTGGAATCGTTCTGATTCTTCTGACTCCGATTCCGTCGCGCTTATGATTCCGCTTACGACTCCGATTTTTGATTTTTACTTTTTACTAAGGCCCAGAAGGGTCACATATGCAAATTAAAAATGTTTCTGCAAACTAAAAATTTTACCTGCAAATTAAAAATAGGACATGCAAATTAAAAATTGTACATGCAAACTAAAAATATTACAGACATGAAACATGAATGGGCCGACGGCTGTAAGGCCAGGTCGCACGGCTCGAACCAGTTCCTCATCACTCATACTGCGCGCGCAGGACTTTTTATTTTTAGTTTTCTATTTTCAATTTGCAGCACAATTTTTAGTTTGCATTAGCCTGAAATTCATCCGATTGCTTCGAGTCGTTTTCTCCTCTCAACAACGTCCGAATCGACCAGCCGTTAATGCCGTCCAGTGACGTCACTCACTACCCGAAAACCGGGTAGTGATTTTGATTGGTTGATTGTCTAAACATTCGCATAATTATGTATAATTATGAAAAATTTTAGCGGGATTGTCATTTGATATTCAGCGGATCGCATCCCGTGGCATTCTTTCGGTTAGTTCAAACATTTCTATAAGCTTAATCTTTATCTTAAACAGCAAAATTGCCCTTAGCTTGCCATCGAAACTGAAATGCTAAATTGAACTGCGAATGAAGAATCGTCGCGGAGAGTCGGTGGGTGAGTTTTCATTCAGAGCCGCTTTGTGGTTTGGGTGTCTGTAAAACGCGGACCGGATACCTGCGGATGGCGGATGCGGATGGGAAAATGCGGATAGAAAAATGCGGATGGAAAAAAAAATACGGATAGCAAAAAAAGTAAGAAGGAAAAAAGACAAGAAATGTGGATGGCAACAAAAAAAATAAACAAACAAACAATAGGCCACTTGCACTAAGAGGTCACGTGACCATTGCTTCCTGTAAACAATGAGTTGGAATCCTGCTGATGCCAAAAATTGACAGAGCACATAAAAATTAGCTTACAGCCGAAATTTGAGAGGAAACGCATGTAAGGGAGATATTTTATGGCACTTTGATTTTTCAACAAAGCAGTATGATTTGTATTGGCCGCCATGTTGGAGGGCATACTCTTGCCCTCCAATATGGCGGCCAAAACTACTTTTTGCTTATATCTTGTTAAACGTTTAATAGTTACGCTCAGATGTGCTGTAAACGTTAGCACATCATTTTTTCAACATCCTCCTTGAAATTTAAGTGCAAAGCTTGTGTTCAGAAAGAAGTAATTCATAATTTTAAAAATCACATTTTGGTCACGTGACCAGCGAGGAACTTACTCATTTTAAGAAAATGGTGCGGGCTTGAAAAACCAAATCACTATTATTATGTTTAAGATATGACCCACTAATCGTTTTTCGAAGGCAAACTCATATAGCTTTCATTTTCATGAAAACTATGTCACATGACCTCTTAGTGCAAATGGCCTATTAAGGAAAAAAATCTTTCTTTCAAGTCGCTGTCACGTGGTTGAACCCTTCACTTACGTACAGAACGTGATGCCAATAGTTGACACAGTTATTTTGTACCCTGTAATTCCTTTCATTAATGTCACAGAAATAAGGGCGCTCCGTTCCTCCTCCTTAAATGCACACATACTTGGTACACTTCTCCTGTGAGTGTTTAGCCTAAGGTTTGCAGGCAAGGTAAACAGCTCAAAAAATCGGCTAGCAAAGGTTCGCTTATTTTGCACTGGCCCCGTTTAATATTCTTCTCTTTACCAAATAAGGAGCCAGTGGTCCCTGCAATCACGGGTCAGAATGCAGAATATTACCATACCAGCATCCTAAAGCGGTGTAATTCACGAAGCAGTCTGTCTTTACTTTCGGGAGTGATTGCTATTTTTTTTTTTATTAACATTTAATTCATTAGGAATTTCATTATTATCAAGAAAAGAAGGGGAGGCATGATTTCTTTGCTCTCACTGGATATAGTGTACTCAACTTACAGAAAGAATATTCTCAGGGCAATCAAATCAAGACTTATTTGTTTGAGCGGCTCAAGACAGAAAAAATTGCAGTATCAATTAGAAAAAATGCCGAACGTTCCGATTTGGCAGATGCCAATCAACTCGGCCTGATCCGCCTATCATGTGGATTTATTTTTTACAATTTCTACCCTTTGGAATTTATAAGTGCACGAATAATGAGTTCGAATTTTTAAAATTGCAAAATATACTGCAGATTGAAAAGAAAAAAACAGACTTCTTGATCAATCGCAAAAATTATTTCCCGAAAAGGTGTAAAAATAATCTGCAAAATTAAACTCCCGCAAAGAAGTGTCGCTTGGAAACGCATTAATGAAGGCTACTTTCTGTTTCATTTGTTTTTGTTTCGAATTTTTCTGCTAGCAAAATAGTTTCGAACACATATCCTCAGTGAGTTTTTAGAACGTCTGTATCGAGCAACTTAAAACTCCTTTTTAAAAGCGTGAAGGGCAGAATTCGGAATCGAAAATAATTATATAATATTCGAATTATTTGGCCCGCTCCCGGCTATCTGCGAAGCAGCAACCAAACATACTTTTCGACATGGAAAGATGTTTAATTATTACAAATCAGAAAAAAACCAAGCTGCTTCTTAAGAAGACTATATAAATTTTTTAGCTATGTCTACACCAGATCAGCATTCTTTATATGTTGATGGAAGCTTTTCGTAAAACTGTGAAAATGGAACGAAGGCCAGAAAAATGACTCCGTTGAGGGTGGGGCATATTGCTTGAAAATGAATTTCTGTAGAAAAACCCTCATTAAACAAGACCGATTCACACAAAACCGAGAGGAAATTGTGTAACAGAAGACCACTAGTGTAACAGTAGCTTAGCTTTTGATCTCAAAAACGGGCTTCTGCAGGTGTCTGCAATCACCCTCTGAACTGTCTGCTATGGCAGAGTTAACCAGAGTCAAGGTAGAGCGAAAGTTGATTTGTATTATGAGCCCTTTTGAAAATCAGGCTCCTTTGTGAGGAAACATGGCGATTTAGCAGAGGCAAGCGTGAAATAGGCGACGCAAAGCACGCCGATTTTTTCGCGTAGTTCACCCTATTTTTTGGTTTAGTTTGTTTTCTCTAATTTTCTTTTAATTTGAGGAAATTTAGTCCTTTTTTGTTCTTGTTGTCCGAACAACGTTATACACGTTTTGTTTGGAGGAGGAACGGAGCGTCCTTATTTCTGTGACATTAATGAAAGGAATTACAGGGTACAAAACTGTGTCAACTATTGGCATCACGTTCTGTGTCTAAGTGAAGGGTCCAACTATGTGACAGCGACTTGAAAGAAAGATTTCTTTCCTTTGTTTGTTTGTTTATTTATTTATTTATTTTTTGCCATCCGCATTTCTCGTTTTTTCCTTCATACTTTTTTGTTATCCGCATTTTTTTCCATCCGCATTTTTCCATCCGCATTTTCCCATCCGCATCCGCCATCCGCAGGTATCCGGTCCGCGTTTTACAGACACCCTTGTGGTTTCGGCGGCCGGTGATTTTGTTTACGCGAAGTTTTCTGAGATCAATGTTATAATTCGACCTTCTTGCTATTTTTACCGTCAAGTGTGATGATTCTGTTAGCTTTTCTTTCTTGTCTCCTTGTTTTTTCTTCGTTAAGGACCAAATAGCTTCTTTTTAATTAAAGCAAATCATTGTGTTTTTGAACTAAGTGTTCCGTGTGTGTTTTTATTTCATTGCGTGATTGCGACCGAGTTTGATTATAGAATTTAGTACAACCGGTTCAGAGTTGTACCGCATGCAGTTGATAGTTTGAACGTTAAACATGAACTACAATCGAAAAAAAAAAAGCAGTTCTGTATCATGCAGACATTTCCAAACGATATTTCTCGGTTTGCCACTTGAAAATCGTGTTTTGCTTTTTGCATGAATTAAAGCAAAGGTCAAGGAGTAGTGACGTCACTGGACGGCATTAATGGCCGGTCGATTCAGACGTTACTGAGGGAGTAATAACGACTCGAAGTAATCGGATGAAATTCAGGCTAAGTTTGCATGTACTATATTTAATTTGCAGGTAATATTTTTAGTTTGCATGTACAATTTTTAATAATATACATGAAAAAATTACTCAATTCTGATTGGCTGAGAAAGGAGTGCAGCTCTTCTGTAACACGGGTGCAAATTACAAATGCTTTCTGATTGGCTGAAAACACAAAAAAAACCAACAAGAACCAATCAGATTAGAGCTGTTTTAACAACAAAGAATCAAGAAAATGGCCATGGTTTTCAGCAGACGACGACAGGATTTAATTTTGTGAGCAAAACAACAATAGAAAAGTTAAAAAAAAAATTCCAAAAACCCGAACACAGTTAGCCTGTGTACAGACGTCTCCCCTCCCTCAGGAAAAATCGGGAAAGGAGACGTCTGTGAATCGCCGACGATAATCGTTTTCCCGTTTCCCCGGAATGTTGGGACAGCCTCTGATTGTTTGTAATGTTAATGCCATGACGCAAATAATTTTCGGTGTTGTGATTGGTGAAAGAATCGGGGAAAAGCTCAGCCTTTGTGGGCATTCATATTTGTTTACCGGTATTTGTATTTCGGCTCTCTCGAAAAGGCATGAGAAGTTAAGGCCACCGATGTTTGCTGCACCGGTTGCAGTTGCGTCTGTCTGTACCGGTCGGTATTGTGAATAAAAGAGAATACAACGTTAACTGCTAAGGCAGGTCAAGCTTACCTCAAAAAGATTCTACTAATGTAATGATTACTTGAAAAAATGAATCCGTTAGTCGTTCCCATAACTGGTGTCA
This sequence comes from Porites lutea, assembly GCF_958299795.1. Classification (NCBI taxonomy): domain Eukaryota; kingdom Metazoa; phylum Cnidaria; class Anthozoa; order Scleractinia; family Poritidae; genus Porites; species Porites lutea. The sequence goes on from NC_133210.1 coordinate 15,251,167, forward strand.
AATTCAAATCGGCATTCCTGTATGCGTAATGAGCAGTGAATATTTTAAAAGCACTTCTCTGCACATGGTCAGATTTAAAATCTTTGAATGGATTAAATGTCTTCGAAAACAAAAAAAAATAGAGAACAAAAATGGTTGCAACCACACGTAAACCATGACAGCTACACTCTTCAGGCATTTAAATGAACAAGGATACAATTCCTTGATAACAACAGAGATTTCAAGTCATGTACGTTATTTGTTGCTGTCTTTGAGTCTTTTGTGGAGCGAAGACCTCTATTAAAACATCCATGCGATGGTCTGTTTTTTTTTTCTACCTCAGTAGCAAACGAAACCGAAAATTTAAACATCTGGTCCAAACTAAACCAATGGGCGAAAATACCACAACTCACATAATGAAAGTATCCGCAGCTGGTACTAGCCTTAAAGAAATCATTGTGCAAGAAAAACAACAGTCAGGAAGCTGAAGAAAGCAAACATTGTAAGTTCAGAACATATCGTAAGTGTCACAGGCCACAGAGGTATAAATTTCCTTAACGACTACGATGAAGCCGTCGAAGAAGAGCTACGATGACTCTTGCAGTAGGCCAAATAGATAATGAAAACTCCAGCGCTGAGAAAAAGCAAATATTATATTAATACTGGCAGTTTCCGACATCACAACAACTGTGGTTCCACTCACCCATCGATGGCAGCGTCGAAGGAAAACAAATTGCCTCCTTCATTTTCGGGTTTTAAATCTCAAAAATTTGTCCATGAATCCAGCTATGATGGGGTCTCAGGAACAGACAATGATAAACAGTCGTTAAAAAACCTTAGCAAGTGTCTTTCATCTTTGGCTGCGCGAAGAGCTCTCCTGATTTCAAAACGGCAGTATACTTCTTGAAAACGCGTCTTGTAAACGCCGAGCTCTCATAATCGAGGATGAATTTAAAAACACTTACTTTTGCTGATTGTTGTAAACCAAGTTATCTTTAACAGGCTGGTGACCCTATAAAAAAATCCTTGCACATTTCCAAGTTCTTAGCTGAATGATTTTGAAAGCGTTTCTTGAAAAAGTTTGAATTTGACAAAGGTAGTAGTCTGTTTCAGCCAATCAGTTGAATGAACTAAAAACGCGCGCGCTCTCAAAATTTGTTGTTGTAGTTATGTTTTTCGTGTATATTATTAATAAGTAATCACATGATTTTTCTCGTGCAATTTGGAATAAATAAGCACTTGTAAATTTTTCAAAGACCACAAAGTGCACTCGCCCTACGGGCTCGTGCACTTTTGTTGGTCTTTGAAAAATTTACTCCTGCTTATTTATTCCAAATTGCACTCGAAATCATGTGAGTACAATTTTTAATTTGCATGTACAATTTTTAATTTGCATGTACTATTTTTAATTTGCAGCAACATTTTTAATTTGCTATGGGGCCCTTCGGGGCCACCGTAGATTTTCACTAGGTCATAGCGCTCTTACGACTCCGCTTTCGACTCCGACTCCGACTTCGTCGCTAGTGAAAACCAGCCTTTAGGGCTTAAAGGGTTAAGACTAGTGGGGTAGCCTGCAAAAACAGCCGACATTTTGTGCAGTCACCACTGGTTTCCCCGCGAAATGACGTCTGAGATTCCATACTGATGACGTGTCACTACCCAGATCTGTGTAGTGCCACTGATTGGTCGTGCTGCATGAAATATTCGCTTCATTTAATCAAAAGTTTAATCCAAGATCTGGGAAGTGCTTCTGATTGGTTGAAGAAAATTTTCAGCCAATCATTAGCACTACCAAGATTTGGGTAGTGAAATGATGTTTGAATCTGAAAACTTCATCTTAGCCCGTTGGGAACCTGCATCGGCTCACTGGATGGCAAGCCACTCTAGATTTGACTTAGATCACAAAGGTTTGAGTGCGTTCGGGTGAAGCCTGTTCCTAGGTTAATTCAAGCGTCTTTTCAGTCTTTCTATCCAGTCATTTCGTATGTAACTTAAAGGGTAGTGAAGTAGGGTGAATTTTTTTCATTGCAGTCGTAGGCCTGGACACCTCGTCTTCGTTTGAAGACCAGTTCAGGGACTTGACCTCGCTTATAACCTTCTTTGAGCAATGCTCGCAGGACACACAAAGTTTTATTGACCTGATGAGGCAGCAACTTAGTGACAGCATAAAGGCAGACCTGATTACTGACGCAGAAAAACAGCGTCTGTCGTCGTATTCCGCCAAGAAATCCACTCTGTTAGTGGTGGGTCAAACCAACAGTGGCAAGAGTTCTTTTGTGAATGAACTTCTTGGTGGTTCGTTCATGCCAACTTCTGAAGTTCCCTGTACGTCTCGCATAGTTCGTCTAAAGTATAGTGAGGAGAATTACTACCAGGTACAGTTAACAAAATTCTTGAAGCAAAGCACAGTAGCCGCCTGAAAGTTTTTAATTCCATTTCTTCGAACACCCAAACCTTAAAACAAAAGGGAACCAGCAATAGTTTCTGCAACACCCAGAAACACCCTTAATTTATAATTAGTATAACTATGCATCCAAGAAATTTTGGTTTTGACAAAATCGTCCGCCCCTTCGTGTTAGCGGCTGTAAAAAGTTTTTAACTTGATATTCGACATCCGTCCATGTTATAATCAATTGACAGCTGTAAAAGTAGACTATCCGGCTGATCAATGTCACATGACTGTATGGCGGGCTCAGGTGTACAACTCATTGAGGCCACGTGTTTTTTAAGTTCTCCTCTGACCACTTATGACATTCAGTTGATCGTAGGCTCAGAAACTTTACTTTAAAAATACATTTCTTTTAAGTTCCATCGAGAGCTTCGCTTTTAGCCTCGGCTAAATCTATATATATGTTTATTGTCTTTGTTCACCTGTTTTACGTTGGGTTTTCTCCTTTTGTATTTATCGTTTAATACCTCAGGTGTTGAATAGCTCTCAACCTTCGGAAGGAATCCAGAAGACTCCCTTCAGTAAGAAGAAGCTCCCTAAAGAGGCGATCGAGCTGGACGAGATCAAGAGAGGCGACCCATCATGGATCAACTCTGTGGTCGAAGTGGGACTAAACAACCCGCTCCTACAGAGTGGCCATCTGGAAGTCATTGATGCACCAGGGATGAGTGAAAACGAGTCTTTGGACAAAATCGTTAACGAGTGCATTCAGGGAGTCTTACAGGTCATCATTTATGTTATAGATGGCAACTCATCTTTAAGATTACAGGTTAGTGTGAAATAAGGAGATCCTGCCAGGGATTTTACACCTGGTTGAAGAGACAAAGTGGAATAAAGTTCCTTGCTAAGAAAAAAAGACGCGACGGGCGAGGCTCAAACCCCCGGACCTCTAGATCCGGTGTTAAACGGTAGGCCACAAACGCCTCCACCGGCGACATACTGCTGGGCCCAGCTGTTCGAAGGCCGATTAGCGCTTAACCCGGGTTTCTTTTTCTTATGTTCAAAAGCATCTTCTCGGATAATTTTCTCTGTAATTTTTAGAACTTCCAATAATCAACTTGTGGACAAAAAGAATTAAAACTAAAATGCTTTTTAAGCTTTCAAATCTGAATTCAAATCTCGCACTAACCCTGGGTTATCTTAACCCAGCTTTGAACAACTCGGCCATGGAGGGTAACCCCGCGATGGACTAGAATCCCGTCCAGGGGGGGGGGGGGAACAGCAATACTCCTTGGTATGCTTCATGCAAAGGCAACCGGGATAAGTTCTGTTTAGGAATTTGGCTCGGGAGTGCCTTTACCCTTACCTTACCTCCTGCCTTTATAGGTGCGGTCACACTAGTCGTCTTCCCTAAGGCTCCCCATGGGAAAATAGCTTGGGTTGGGCTCTGCATTTTGATCACTGTCATGTTTGCGGCCACACAGCGACAAATTGCCCAAGGGGAAGAAAAAACTTGGACCCGGTTTCGTGGGAAACGCCGTTGTAAACATTGAAAGGCTGACATAAATCGTAAACGGTTTCGACCATTTTTACCCTTTTAATAAAACTGCCACATCAATTACGCTTGATCACACGAGCGGTTCAGCCCTTGATTTTGAGACTGAAAAGGAAGAAAAAGAAAAGCTAATTCTTGCCTAAATTCTCGCTCAGAAGTAAAGTACGGGTTTGCTAAAGTGGTTGCAACGACTTTAAGAAAGGAATTCTTATAAAAAAAACATTGATTTTATAAAGAAAACTCGCGAGTGTTTCAAGATACTTTTGAATATGTTTAACGTAAAATCCTGAAAAACATTCACGGCAGTGCTCAAAATCCTGCTGAGTGTTCGAACTTTGTGTAGGATTTTGCGTCAAGACGAACATAGGACGTAAACAACACATGATTTCTACCACCTGGTACATTTCACTTTCTCGTGATTTGTAAGGTTGAGCCGCTTTGGGTTTTATTTAACCCATAGAACTTACCTCGGGAACTGTCATGGGTAATTCTTTTGTTCTTTTTGCCGTCTCCATGGAAATTTCCGCGAGGTAATTTCACCTTCGGGAAATCGGTTAGACACCAAAAATTGCTTCCCCACGGGCAACAGCAATTAGCTCATGGGTAAAATCGCTAGTTTGACCGCACCTAATGCTTAGCCGCTTATCTATCCTCTTTATCGATCAAGGGAGAGGGTTTTGGCAACTGTCAGAGCAACTGTGATCATGGGAACAAACAACTCATCAGCATCAGGATCCATCAGTGCAGCAGCTCCATAATAGGAAGCTTAAGCAACAACGACAGCGACGGCGACGGCTACGAAAACGTCACTTAAAAAGTGAATTCGCGCTGCCTCAAACTTTATCGCGCTTATTCCAACTGGTTCAGTGCGTCAAATGTTGCAATTTTTTTCTAGAGTTGAATCCTTAAAGACTGTCTCGAAGTGCAGGAAACGAAAACAAAGTCGTTGTCTTGTGTTCAAGTCCTCCACAAAACATGAAATTAGGCATTTTCACGCCAAAGTCGCGCAGCGACGGCAAAGAAATGTACATAAAAGAATGATGAACGTGCAATGTTGTTGTTTTGTCAATCTAAACCTTCTGATTTTTTGACGTTCTCTTTAACGTCGCCGTCGCCTTTGCTTAAGCTTCCTAATCTCTCCTTCGTCACGCTTTACAGTTCTCACTTAGCGCCGGGTGGCTGGGGGCCTGGACCCTCCAAGGATGCAGTCTATTTGCTGCGGGATGGTTGGCATTTTTTACCTTCTGTATATTTTGCACCTTTTTCCTGTGAGATGGGGTCACTGAATGGGGCGTATCTCACCCGTATTCGATAGATGTTTTACATCTTCTACTTATCAGACCCCAGTTGTTTGAAAGGAGGATAACGCTATCCACTGGATAGATCTCTAGCCAGTGGATAGCGCAATTGGTTTCCCTAATACTTATTCCCTGGAGAGTGTTTTATCCGGTGGATAGCGTTATACAAAGTTTGAACAACCGGGGCCAGGTCAGTATAACTATGTGCCAAAGTATAACAGACATTAGGGCCATTTATACGAGGGAAAATAAGACGCGTCTTTCATTCGACGCGTCCTAAATAAGACGCAAACTATAAACGGCACATTAAGAGGCGACTTAGCAAAGACGCATCTTATCGAAGAATGGGTGTTTGGGGCTGTTCTCAGATAAGACGCGCCTTAGCTAAATTTCAAACGAAATGTGCCGTTTATACGGGATAGTTTGAGTCTTATTTAGGTCGCGTCCTATGTAAGATGCGTCTCATATTTGCTCGTTTAAAAGGCCCTATTGTAGTAAAGTGAGGAAAACTCGCTGATCAACAGGTCCTCTTCACTCAAGTTCTGGTCTAAAACGGAGTATGCAATCTATCTCTTAAACCTGAGATGAGGTAGCAAATGTAAATGTTTTTTTTTTGGTCCTGGGTCCCAGCAGAACCCACCAACCCAAATTTTCTAACTACCTCTTCTTCCACGGGAATGAACATAACACAAAATGGCTGGTGAATTGACCAATCCTTTTTTTTCTTTGTGCTGAAGGAAAGAGGCTTTCTTCTCAAATTGAAGGAAAAAGTTGGCAACTTGCCCATATTCTTCGTTTGCAACAAGGTGGAGAAAGACCAAAGAGCACTAGAATTTGACCGGGACTCCGAATCAGAAGGCGATTCCGACTCAGAAGACGATAAGCCAAGTGGGAAAGAAAAAGGAAAAGAGGATGTTGTCTATCAAGCTCTAGCCAAGTGCCAAATGGTTCCTGAAGACGTAGCTTGGGAGGACTGTGCGTTTTTTCACGGGTTGTCGTCCAAGGAAGTAAGGAGTGCTCGTCTTAAGAAAGAAACAAACCAATTCACCGAACAGTTTGAAATTCTCAAATCCAAACTGCTTAAATTCGCTGCCGTTGGAGTAAATTCGCATTTGAAATCTGCCACCGAGCTTCTTTGCCAGATCCAAAACAGAGTTTTCGATTTGTTCCTTACTTGCGATTTCCAAAAACCCGTCCAAAGTGGGTTGTTCGATTCCCTGGAATCGAAGGAGCAGCGTTATATAGAGCAGACAGTGGCATACATTAAATCACGCAGATCTAAGATTGCAAAAATTATTTCTAAGGCTATCAATGACAATAGAATCAAAATCGAGACCGACGCATGCGTAATGCAGTTTGACTCCATTAAAATAGGGGATGTTGTTGGACGAAATGAAGTTGTCGAACAGTGCCGAAGACAAATCAAGGACCTGGTGCTGTTTAAAGTTATGGACATTTCCATGACTAAAGTGAGAGAAACAGTAACTCTAATTACGAAAAAAGTGCGTGCATCTCTGGAAGAATCTTTCTGTGAAGTAGTAAAACAGGATGATCGTCTTGCCAATCTGGTAAAGAGACAGCTTGAGTACAGCTTTCTGCAGCATTTCCATCAGGAAGACGTAGTACAGCATTTTGATTATGCTTTGATGAGAACTGGAATCAGAATGAGGGATGAAGCTATGAAGGTAGTAAGCGATGTGTGGTCTGCCCTCAGAGGAAAGGGGACAAAACTAAACCGAGAATGGAAGCGAAGCGTCGCTAAGGATGTGCTTGATAGCGTCGATACCGATGCAATAGCTCACAGAATATGCCAAAACATTTTGGACGATCTTGATAGTGGTCACAGTCTTTTTCAAGGAAATCTGGGCTACATGAAAATCATGTGCGAGGCCGCAGCAAAGCAGACTGACGCTCAGCAAAAGTTTGCAGAAGCAAAGGCACCACATTTTGCAAGCTTAATGAGTAACACAGCAGCGCTCAATCAAACCCTCGTATCGCCAGTTCCCAGCAGAGCAGCCTTGGGTGCTCGACTGGGAAGGAGAGGACACAGAGGCGACGTGTATAAAGTACAGACCGAGGGGGATCTTGTTGCCAAACAGCTAACCTGCGACAAGGAGGCCACCAAAGAAGATTATCTGTTCGGCTTAATACGTTCTTATAGAAGGTCAGAATTGCATTGAATCTATAAGTGCCAATAAGAGACAGACAGACAGATCTGGTTATACTAGCGCTCAGACTAAGGCCTAGCGCTCAAAACGTCAATTCTAGTGGGCAGTTAAAGCGATTTTCGTATGACCTTGAAAAATGGTTCCGGTAAGTGTTCGTTACTTGTTTTATCAGCCAATGGATGAAAATATCAAAACATGGACTCTTCGTTTTCCCGCAATGAAAACCCTAATATGGAGAAGGCATTGTTCGATTGGCCAATCGTGTTGCAGTATGACGTCAAAGCGAAGTACCAATTGATTTCTAGGGAGTTCTTCGGTTTGTAGTTTGTATCCGTTCGATAAACCAATCAAGTCGCTCTATTTCCGTTCGTTTGTTGTTTCTGTTTTGTTCGCCCGTTCTCATTTCAAGGTCATACGAAAATCACTGTAACTCAGTGGATGAAATCAAACTTTTGCGTTCTTAATCTTGGTCACTGTCACTGAGCCTAAAGTGGATGGATAGTCAGAAAAGTCAAGTGGCCACCTAGGGTAAACCCTATATGCAAATCAGACCAATTATGAGGTGACTCCCCTCAAAAAAAGAGCGCGAAGATTTGTTCAATTAATCCAACATAAAACATACATGGGGTTTCCCGGCATTTTCTGTTGGTGTTAAAGAGTGTAAAATTCCGAAAATAATCCTTCGGGTCTACTTTCTCAAAGGCCTGGGCGGGCTTTCATTCGGTGGGTGCTTAGACTGCGGAAAATCTTTTTATTTTGCTCTTAGAATTTGGGAGGCATTGATTTAGCCTGCTGCGCCACAGACGGACTAAACTTCTGGTCAAGTCCGTCTGCGAAACAGACGCTGAAATCCTTGCTCTGGTCCCCAACCTGTGTACTCGGATTTGAGTACGCAGTACGATTGGTATGTTTTAACAATGGATTTTTTTTTAAAACTTGCCATTGTTGATTTGCCAGTCATTTTGAGGGACAAATTCGAAGCACATTTCCGCTAATTCGTCCGTTGGGGCCCAGAACAAGGATAACGGCGCTTTTTCGCAGACGTTACTAACCGGGTGGGTTAGATTACATCTGCGACACAGGCTAGCATTTATTATAAAGAGGATTAGAAACGGATGGGTTTACTTTTAAACAGTATCTTCTATATTGTTTTTTTTTTATCCTTAGGATTCAAAACGACCTGTCCACAGTTTTGAAGCCCGTTTCGTTGCTATTGGATAAGCGCAAGCGGGTCACCGTGCTGCTACCACGACTGCGCATAGACCTGTTTGATCTTCTGAACAGGGATGGCATTCCTTTTCGGCATGGTCTCAGAATAGTTCAGCAGATAACGGCTGCTTTTGAAGAATGCTGGGATAGAGGCCTTCATCACGTGGATTTGAGGATTTCAAATGTCCTGGTATATATTTTTGGAAATCCTTATGATTTCCTTATTTATTTATCAATGTTCGATTCAATTAATTCAGGTCCCTAGCCATTCCTTATCGGTAAGATTTCTTATGGCGATCTCTTACTACAGTTTTCGGATGAAAACTTTCGACTTTTTCAAATTGGAGCATATTCAGCAACTGAAGGTCTCTTATAGATTATCAATGGCTGAAATTGATGTAAATTATCATTTTGTCTTCTAAAAACATTTTATTGCGTAGTATAACGCAAAATATAGGGACCGAGCGCCCTAAAAGGAGACTGGAAACTAGACTTTAAGAGGCGTTTTTCTTAAAAACCAGCCGTACGACCCTATCTGAAAATTTCAGGAATTGCTAGTACTTACAAATACTGGTTTTAAGAGAGAGACAGAAAACTCCTATTGACAGAATTTTTGCAAAAGCCAAAAATGTGTAATTTTGTCTCTTTTTCTAATAACTAAAAAATTGTTTATAGGATTTGTTTGAAACCTGTTTACGGTTTCGACTTAACGTTATCTAAAAACTCTCAATATTTCAACCCAGGTCGTACGGCTAGTTTTTGAGAACTTTAGCGGGGAAATTTTCGGCTTTTTACGACCTCCATCGACGAGAGCATTGCGCATGCGTCACCTTTCTGGGAAAATCCTGCTCGTGCTCTCGAGATCGCGCGTGCACTCTGTTTTCCCGCCTTGAAGCTGCCTTTGCTCCATTTGTCAAGCTAAAAATGTGTTATGGAGTTGGACTATCCTTGCACGATCGGTTACAGCGTGGTTACCACAACCGAACATTCACCACTAAAACTGAAGGGAATATGGTGACGTTTAATACGATTTTTTAAACCTTACTTCCATGATCCTGGCCGCCGTGCAATACTATCTGTAGATGTAAGGTAGCTTTACTATTTGACGGCGACAATATTACCGACAAAAAAACTAACACAACTCAACTTAAGTAGACTGCGAGCAGTCTCTTATTTTTCTTTGCAATGTTACTGCACGCGAAACCCCATCACGCGAGCAAGCTTGAGTTATTATAACATAACGTCGTGATTTGCAATCGCGCTGGCTGAGATAAAAAGTAGACGGGTTTCAAGAGAAAAGGCGGACTGCAAGCAGTCTACAACGGTAGATACGTTGGTACAACCTCTACATTAATCGTGGCTGCTCTGTAACTTTCTTTTTGTTTTACGGCAGCTGGACGAAAACTTGAATGCCAAGCTAAACGTCTCCAAACCGAGAGACGATTCCATTTTGTATCCAGACGAAAAAGCTCCGTTTCACTTGCCCGACATCAACCCTGGTGTTCGTGCGTTTGATTCAGCGGTAGTGTGCATCCTTAAAAATCACTGTGTGTATAGCCTTGCAGTGCTGCTCTGGCTACTGTCGGAGGAGAAATACTCCAGGCCTGACTACGCTGAGACGAGTGATGTCAGTGACGTCTACGGAGCAATCGCACAGGGAAGGGACTCTGAGTACATTTTTAAAAAGCTGGAAAAAGGTGATGAGACGTCAGGAGGAAGGATCGAGGGGCTAAAAATTGTAAAGTCGACGTTTAATTTTCAGAAAGAGGGGCCGCTTGCCTCATGGCTAGATGATTTCAAACTACAGGTCGCTGAAGTGCTTTCTTCTTATGAAACTACGGAGACGAGAGTTTAAGAAGGTTTTGAGCCAACGTGATGGTGGAAGACAAAGGAAGATATTTAAGGAATATCAGTGTTGAAGTCAAACTGCTGTTAAACAGTTACCCTTTCCCGGAATTCTCTCTGTTGCGGAGGGAGAGTCGCTACTTAGATCGATTGGAGGGAAAACATGGCTGTCTTATTAGAACGCTGCAAAAGTAATGCAATAGAATTTCTGACGGTATGCAGTGCAGTATCCCATATATAACGTGTAGGTCAGAAATGTGTAGTAGTTTAAAAGAAATGAGTTGTTTTTCATGGTATAAGTTTTAATTGCTGGAGTTGTACACAGTAAATATTTGAAAGGTGGCCAGAAAAAGGACTGGATACTAAAGCACAATGTAGCCGGGAACGCCAAGCGCGAGTCGTTAGACCTCGTTCCACCAGGAGATATGTCAAATTTTATCACTTTACTTGTGGATTGTCCTGCCAATTTACTTAAACCTATCTTAGCGTTTGAACTTATTTGAATGTAACTATTGAGACACTTTGGCAGCGGTGGGGCGCAATGTATGATAAAATGCATGTATCACTTAGCAAGACCTACTCCCACAGGGTCCAGAGGAGATGTGTTTGTCGTTAGAACATCAAAACCCGTCGAAAACCTCTGAAAAAATGGGTTATTTTGATCGCGTTACAGTTTCGTTACACATTCTATAGACCGCAAACCAAGAGACTGAGGGCTCGCAAGACCGGCTTCTTGATTTTCAAAATGGCGAACAACCAAGTCGATCTGGTCAGATAAGAAGCGAAGAAATCGTTTACAGTAGATTCATTAAGATCCCATTGGGCTAATTAATCGTACCAAGCGACAGGTATAGACATTTCTCAAGGTGAGACTCAAAATAATTAATTCATTTATTCACACGAAACTCCTCTGGACCCTGTGCTACTCCTAGAGATAAAAGACCGAATATCTAAACGATATAGTGTCGCTTATGTATCGGTCAAATCGAAGCTTCAACATGCCCCCCCCCCCCGGGTAACCCCCCGGGCATTTGACTTTTTTGAAAATTATTGTTCAAATTCCCCTCTACCTGGGCCAAAATGCCGTTCAAATGCCCCACACTGGGGTCCATTCAGGTGATCAAATGCCCCCACCCCGGGGACATTTCACAGGCACAAAAATGACAGAAGGACGGCGGAAACGCCTTCAGTTGTCGAACAAAATCTTTATAAATATAGCAAAAACTGAGAAACACTGTTAGTGTATTTACTACGAACAAAAGTCTCGTGCAAAGCGGCGGAAATTGCTGCTACAAGGTCACTGAATGCTCAGCTTTTCTTTCTCATGCAACATACAAAGCGTTCTATAAAAAAGATCCCTCCTATTGAGATTACTACATCATAACCATTTCACTAACATGCATCATCGCTCACTTTATTAATCAACATACTTGCAGTAGGTCAGTAAGTAGTTGACCTGAGCTTTTTATTTTATTTTATTTTTATTGTTGTATTGAATCGCTGCTATAGGTATTGTATTTCATTGTAAACACAACAGTAAAATACATTCATACATTCAAAGCCTGAATCCAATATTAAACATTTTAAATTTAAATACTTCAGATATGCTACAAAGCTTGTTTAAGTCCTTTCCTCGTAACCAATTGGCCACAGAGGCACAATCTTTTCCACGAAAATCCACTAACACCGCGTCCCCCATAGCTCGCCACACCAAAGATTTTACATGAAATCGAGGGTGCAGTTCAAATTCCCTACCCCTAAAGCATGGGGATCAAATTCCCTACCCCCTGGAAGACTCTGATAATCAAATTCCCTCCTCCCCGGGACGGCAAAGGTGTCAAATGCCCGGGGGGGGGGGGGGGGCATGTTGAAGCTTCGATTTGACCGATACATTAGGCTGCAGTTTAAGGCAACCTGCAGACCCATGCATATATTTATAAATGAGTTAGAGGATAGAAATGTACTTTAACCTGAGCTACTCTTGATATTGCTCAAAGTAAACAGTTTTAATCATCAGAGTGGGCAAAATTGAAAATGGCTAAACTCCGTTTTAATTATCCACCCTGAACCTTCTGGTAGGCTATTTGTAAGTTAAGTTCATCATTTTTGATATGGAAAAGGACAAAAAAAACAAATATATATATATATATATAAATTCGTTTTCTGAGTAGAACGTATTTCGTAGAGCGCTCGACTCAATTGATTGAGGAGCATCAGCTATAACTTCACAGAAGTTCAGGTTTCACGAGTAATCATCGTTTTATTGCTACAGAACTGTTTCGTATGGTGCAAGGACCACACTCATCAGGCAATTTTGACGACTCGTGAAACCTGAACTTCTGTGAAGTTATATATATATATATATATATATATAAGAAGATATAACGAAGAGACAAATAGTGTATTGAGCACTGTTTAACGGCTTTAGCCACTTTACTACACGTATATATATATATATATATATATATACTAGAATGAAACAGTAATTTTAAAGAGCAAGATAGTGACTAGGCCATGTGATACCGAGACAAAAAATTCCCATGTTAGAATGTTTATTTCAGATATTCATTTAAAGAAACACTACTCACTAACTCCGCCAGTACTCTATAATGGTACATTACTATACAACATAACGAAGAAATACATTAACTGGTCAGCATAAAATTAGCTTTGGGTGTTGTACAAACGAACCACCAACGATCATCGAAACTGTGAATTAAAAAACAAAGATAAATTCAGTGGGGAGCATGGGTGCCGCAGTGGCGAGAGCACTCGTCTCCCAACAATGTTGCCCGGGTTCGAATCCTGGCGTCGACGCCATGCGTGGTTTAAGTTTGTTGTTGGTTCTTTCCCGTGTTCCGAGAGGTTTCTCTCCGGGTACTCCGGTTTTACCCCTCCTTCAAAAACGAACACTTCGAAATTCCAATTCGATCTGGAACGCACGGACACAATTCAACGAGTTCTTATGAACTCCTAAGTGCTCCGTGGGTAAACACATTACAATTTAATACGATAATACACTTTAATGATTTAGCTGAAGCAATTGAGGCTGCTGTTACCACAGAATGGATTGTCATTCACACTTTTTTTCTACAGTTTGATTGGTCTGGAGATCACAACGTTACCTTGACATGCCCGCCAATGACAAACCACGAAAAACTGTTGGTAACAGCCGGTTGGTAAGAGAGGATAATGGGACCATTATCTTCTTCTTTTGGCTGGAGGATGTTTGCCTCACTCGGGCACAAAATATTGTCAATTGCGGATCTACTTCTCATAGGAAAAATATAATAATTACGTTTTTAATACTGTCAAAAAGGCTATGGTTGATAAAGACACATTTCTAGATTTGCTTATCAACTCGCTGGAAAAAAAAAAATGAAAGAAATGATATCTCTCTTTCTAGTTTACAAAATCAGTCTATTTTTTAACTAGTTGTAAACGTAAATGATACCAGTTTTCAAACATTAAGAAAACAAACAAACAATAGACGGGGTAAAATAAAAAACCCTCAATCTCGCGCGCTTCTATTGATTAAGCAAAATTACAACCATTAAGTCTCTGAAAAGCATAAAGTATGTAAGTGTTGCACATTAATTAAATGTTTCAAATATATACAAACAATTATAGCTATAATTCTGGTTTAAAGCTTCCAAACGCGCCCACAAAAAAACTAAATTGCAGTTATTAGCTCTTCATTGAACAAATTCTCTCTTCCCACACTAAAATTTTAAAAAATTGCGCAACCCTAGACTCAGTGAAGCCGTCTTATTTGGAACCGACCCATTGCGAAATTTTTTTTATAACATTTGCGTATACACCTTCAGCTAACTATGGTTACTCTCAGCACATCTACAAAGGCAAAGTAATAAAATGCTTCTAATCTATCTAAAGCGCGATCCTTCAAAATGTAAAAACTATTATGACATTAACCTGCGAGCGTATAGTATCGCAGAAACAAGAAACAATTTTGCCACATATACCCAGGGTACGCAAGGGGACCCTGACAGACCCTTCGAGCGCTTAGCCTTCGTTAGAGCAAACCAAACATTTGTGAATTTTTATGCAGTGTATTCAACTCGGTGGAATTATTACCGAAGCTTCTAATGAAAAGTTAACAATAAATGAAAGGCTTGTCTTCTGTTCCACCATGAGCACTGTAGCTTCGCCTTTGGATTTATCTATCACAGTCAACCCACAATACGCTAATTTGCTGTGATGAACGGCTAGCGCTCGATTCGTCAGTTTCTGCCGGTTTCTTTTATGATGACTTAGTTGATGATAATAAATTTGTGTCTATCACCCTGCAACTGACGTTGGCCTATTATTCTAAATCTTTTCTCACTAATTTATACGTGTCAAGGACGCACCATATTGACACCACAATAAAAAGTGGTAATTGACGGTACTTAAAAAACAAAGTGAAGTACAAGTAGATTATTAAGTTCCGAACTCTTACAAAGGGATCACACGTGATCCACAAGTGAGTGTAGAACTAGCCAGAGATTCTCAAATGGTCAGAAGTCTCTGGCTTACACTTCCAGCATGCGACGTCAGACCATCTGAGAATCTTACCGGAGAACACTTCAGGCGTCATTTCCTTGTTTCAAGCATGGACTGTCTGAATGCTCCAAAGCAATTTCTAAGATTCTGCCCAACATCTCCTCTTTATTCCTTCCATAATTTCGACAACACTGTCCATACGAATAGTTTCTCTTTGATCCCAACAACTCCACATCAAATCCCAGCATGCATCGGTAATCCCTGGGAACCTCTCTGGAAAGATTTCCTTCTCCACTGTTTCCTTCATCTCCTCGATAGTTTCCAGGTGCCGGTACACGCGTGGCCGTGTCTCTCCCGATCCCTCACAAAGCACCCATAACAGAATTCCAAATGCATAGACGTCGTACGACGGGTAACTCAGCTGGCCTGTACCATGGTGCTGGTACATTTCTGGTGAGATATGGAATGGGGCGCCAAGTGAAGTCATCTCGTACGGGAATTCGGGTTTGGTGAGGTTGATCTTGGCTGTTCCATCAGACGTCAACTAAAAAGATAAAAGAACCTTAAGTTATACGTTAATTACCACTAACATCAGTCGATTGGAGGGGCGGGGTAGGGGAGGGACAGGGTGTCCAAACCTCTCACTCCTTTTTCCTTGGCTTCCTCCCTTCAGCCCCTTTTCGATTATGAAATATTTAGCATAACGTTGAGTAATTTCCCCCTATTTCTTCCGCTTCCCACCCAATGAGAACTTCCACCTCCTGCCCTTTTCCCTTCCCCATCTCTGTCCGCTCCGACTCGTTTGGGTCCCAAGGGTGGCGCTATACGTGGTTAGAGCAGCTCCCGTCCTACCGTTTTGGACCAGATTGCAACTTCTTTTTAGTTCTGAGAGATTTTTCTCCCAGTACGCCGATGCCCCTCTCCCTTTAGAAACCAATATTTCGAATTCCAAATCGATCCAGAAACGCACAAACACGTCTGAACGACTTCTCAAAGGCTCCTGTCTGGTCCTATATCTACTAAAACCTTATTATGAATGCGTCTCCTAATGCAAGCTCAAAGAAAAGCTTATTCATTTCACTGCTAAAATCGAGCTAAAATGACTTAAGTCGAGATATTCCGTTATTCTGGCTTTTGAGTCTACCGACGAATTTCTATGGTGTTATTAATTTAACTCAAACCCATTGTGGCAAACTTTTTCATGGAACTTATTATTTTGCTATCGAGGATTTTACAAAACAAAACGTTTTCCTTGAACTTTGACCATTATTAGGAATCAAGAGCTTCTAATCTTACCAAGACGTTTTCAGGCTTTAGGTCCTCGTAAATGTAATTGATCTCATGGATGGCCTTTAGACCGTTAGCTACATCCACCGCAATGTTCATTCTAATGGGTAGTGGTAATCCGCTCTGGAGAGCGGACAGCAGACCTCTTTCTGCCTTTTCCATAACCACGTGCAGCACATCAGGCTGAGGGAAGACCCAGCCAAACAGGCGTAACAGGTTTGGATGAGATCCGTGGCGTTTCTGAATCATGTCCCTACAGGAACAAGAAACGAAATGGAAGATTTCCAAAGAACAAAAACATCTGTCCCCAGTCGTTCAAAAGGTGGATAGCGCTATACAATAGATTGGTGGTGGATAGGGCTATCCAGCTTTTCACCGGGGCCTGGTGAATATGTACATGTAGAACCAACTCTAAGCTCAGACCTCGGCATTAAATGAGCTTATGTTATTTAACAATTTTTTATGTATCTACTGTGCTATTGAGAAGACTTTGGTGTCTCATTAAGACAGCCCCTTTCAGGTGCTCAACATAATGTATTTTTATGAGAGCACCACGTGGCAATTTGTAATAGTAAATGGCAATGAGAGGATTACACTCTAATCATTCTAGGAGAGTAATTTACGGGTCGTGACAATTAATTGTCAACAATTGCGAACGTTCACTGAATTAACAGTAATTACCCCTTCACAATAACATCAAATTACCAAACTCTTTGTAAATCTTTCCAGCTCTAGGACAATGCAGAGTAACAATGCAATTTAAAGGCATAACTTACATCATATTGACTAAATCCACGGCAGTCTGTTTCCAGATAGCCTCGCCCAAGCTTCGTTTTTCTAGCACCTTTACTGCGCATTGTCCACTTGGTGAAACCTTGCACCAGCGCTCACTTATGCAATCATAAATGACTCCCTTCCGTGTCTTGGCAATAATTGAGCCCAGTTCTACAGGCCCTCTATGATGCATGTTCTGCAGAGCCATTCCTTCAACAGCCAGAGTGCGTATCTCAGGTGTATAACGGACACGAAACCGTTCAAGCCGAGATGCCACCGGGCAGTGCGCAAAATTTCTCTGCAAGGAGGAAAGCGAGGACACGGCTGTGCTAAACAGCTCGTGCATTTTCGTGAGACGATTGCAACAGGCCTCGTGGACTGCTTTTGCCACTCGCTCCTCGTCAATTGTCTCAAGAAAAGATGACACGATGACTTTACGAGTCTCCTTTTTGTTAACGTTTCCGTTGGTGTAACTTGACGTATCTATTGCACTGAGGGGTTCAGAAATTTCTCGTCTCAGAGCAATGCTAACGGCCTCTTTAATGGAATCAAGCAGTCCGTTTAAAACATTTTGAATCAGTTCATCAGCTTCTGCTTTGACTGCCAGGAACTGAATGTCATAGCTCTCTTCTAGAATGCGAGAGACCATGGGATGGGCCAGTTCTTCATTGAATGCAATTATATCCTCGGTCAGGTCACTAACCATTTCATTCATTGTCGCCTCAACAAAACGCCCAAGTGAATTACACATCTTTTCCAAAATGCCTCCTTTCATATCACTCAGGAATCGCTGAAAACCGATGTCGTTTGTACTGAGTAGTGTAGTGAGTTCAGCCGAGAGATCAGGAAGGTCTGTTTTAACCATCGTTTGGGCGTCATTTCTAAGATGTCGGAGGTTGACGGGTTTGTAGACTTCCGCGTCTTTAACACATTCTGCTTTTAGAAGTCCTATACTATCCACGAGTCTTTCTTTGGCAGCATCTGAGGCGAAAGTAAGCCGTGAAAGTGATTTGAAAATTTTCGTTTCTATGTCATTGCCTTTCTTAACAACTTGCGGCAAAAGAGACGCTTTCTCTGTGATGACAGTTCTTTGCTCCTGGACTATGTTTACAAAGCTTTCTTGAAGAACAAGAAGTTTTTGAACAACCTGCCTGGTCTGTGTCTTCATGACTTTCCCAAGATGATGCTGCAAACACGACGCAAATCGGTTAAACCTTTCGGTTGCCTCTGACTTTTGAGAGCTCCTTCTTTCATTTCTCACTGCCTTTGCGGAAATCGCGTGATATAAAGAGCATGTTTTCGATGAATTTTCCGTGAGAAAGTTGCTTTTTTTCAACTGACTGAAAACTACCTCTCCTTTGTCAAGTCTGCTTTCTTCGTCATCGCTGTCGTCGCTGTCATCGGAATCTTCGTCAGATTCTTGCGCTTCTTTAGTGATGTCTACTTTGTTGCATACAAATATGATGAGACACTGAGGAAATTTGTTTTTCAAGAAGCTGAGGGTTTCTTTATCCTTAAATAAAAAAAATGAAGAACAAAATGTTATTACTTAAAGCGCTTTCATGCGGCTTTTTCTGCGGCCTCTCTGATGCACCTTAAAACGTTCCTTCCTTCCACCACTCACTCAAACAAAATACACATAAAGCTATAATTTTTAATTAATTTTTTGAGTTACGGTTTGTGGACAGATTATCAGCGACGAATTCGAAAGCAGAGACGGAAGTGTCTCCATTTTGTTAGCAACCCATCGCAGTTCTTCCTTCAAATTGTGACCACCGTTTTTGCGTTTCTTACTGGAAAAAGGACCGCCATTACTTAGTGGTCATCCGAGCCACACAAAGACCAAGCCGTTTGCTGGGCAAAAGGGAGTTTCTTTAGAACACCGTGGCCGACCAGGATTCGAGTCGGGATCCTATCTTTTTCTTGGTTTTCTGTGGTATGTATTGGATAAAACTAAACCGAAAAGTCGCCCAAAATAAGGTTATCGGGATTCCGGATATCCCGCTATTAATCGGAATCCAGAATCCATCTTGCACTGACAAAGATTCCAAAATTTAGTATCTGGAATCCAGAATTAACGGCTGCCTTGGATTACCTTACACGAGCAGCGAAAAGAAACAAGACAAATTAACAACCAAACAAAAACCAACGGACTTGATGACCTCGACACGGTGTTTTATGGACAGTTGAGCTAACTCGTTTAGTTTATTTAAAAGCTCGTATTCGATACCTCGTCCCATGTAAGGGAATCCAAGCGGTTTTGGATTCTGAATTCCACGCAGTGGATTCCGGACTCCAGCTACTGTATTCCAGTCTTTGTCAGTCGAACTTGGATTCTGGATTCCAATGGTAAGTGGAACTCCGGATTCCACGAGCTGTATTCCGAATTTCAAAGCCCACGATTCCGGATTCCACAAGCAAAAATTACACGCTTTCTTTTACATGGCGCGAGATACCGCCAGAAGAGCGCCTGTGCCATAAATGACGCAGGGTACGTATATATGCGAGCCACTGGACGGTTGAAATTGTTTTCCTTGCTTTGGTCTTTCATAAATTCGGTTAAAAGTGTCTTAGGCTAGGGACCGATAAGACGGAAAAGTTGATTCACCGTAGAAAACGCTTGACCTCGAAAACCAATTTTGGGTTTTGGATAGAATAGCATGCGCTGTGAGGACCAGGCAGCCAGATCGTAGAGTTTCCCATTCTCGATCCCAGTGCTCTGGCCTCCAAATTACAAGTGTCATTCTCGGGAATGTCCGGGAGTAAACTGCGGGAACCCTGTGTACGCATCACTGACGCAAAGCCAAACATCTGGTGGTACGGACCTCACACCGCATGCTCTTCTTTGCTTCCAGTACTTTTTCTCTGTTTTCTCCATTACGGAGCGTCATGTGGCTTCTTAAGAGAACTGACGAATCGAAGTTTTTGAACAATTTGTATTTGCTCAGCCGAGGTTTTTGCGTAGACTGCTCTACGAGAGGGTAAGTGTAACCCAAACTGCTTTTGAG
>NC_133210.1:15276181-15348681 GCF_958299795.1 Porites lutea
ATGAAAGATTTTAGAGGTTGGTTTATTCTTGCCCAGTTTGCAAATTATTTTTTCTCTAAAATCACCCAGCCCCACCCTTAAAAGTCATATGGACCTCCCCAGTTAACTGATTTGTGGATTACAAGCCTATATATTGTTTGATTTAAATTATAAATTTATTAACTGGAGCTACGCTTTTAGCCCTGGCTAAATATATGTATTATGTTTTTTCATGCATAACGCTTTTGAATGTGCAATAGTGCAAGACAAAAACAACAAATTTATACAGGTTAGGCCCGTTTCAAACGTCGTGCTACTGCCCTGCCGAACTAAATTGATCGAATTAAATTCGACTTTAGCACGTTAGTAGCGTGGCGTTTGAAACCAAGTCGTGCTACTGCCGTGTAGCACGGCAAGCTTCAGCATGAAACTTTGCCGTGCTGCACGGCAGTACCTCGACTTGGTTTCTAACGTCGCACTACTGCCCTGCCAAACTCAATTCATAAATTATAAATACATTAGAACTGATACATTTAAAAGTTTGCTAAACTCTTTCTTTATTTTTGTGTTTTGTTTTCGGCAACAGCCGTTCTATTCGACTGAATTAAATTCGAAGTATGAAACCACGTCGTGCTAGTGTCGTGCTGCAGTCGAGCTACAGTCGAGCCAGCTTAGTACGGCAGGAGCACGACGTTTGAATCAGGCCTTACGCTTTTCTCGCATTGTACACGCATCAGCTCCGGCCCGACAGATGTTGATAAATTTCCCCTTTTTTTCCCTTACAAGTCTGTTTCTCAGCTGGTTGTTGACAAGTGAACTAAACAAACAACGGGTTTCAAGCAAAAAGGAAGTGCATTCTGAAGATGATCTAGGTGTACTAGTGGTACTTCCGGGATAAATATCACTTTCCAAACGCATCTATGATAATAAATTACCACAAATCCTATCCAAGTTCAAAACATCATGAGACCATTTAAAACTGACGCATGTATGTTGGCCTTTCTTGCGGTGCAGTCAATACTCTATTGCTCTATATAAACGTACGTAGCTTTTTACTGTAATGAGTACTGTGAAGAGTTTAGTGTACCGCCGAGTACAGGAATATTACTTTATATTGTGAGTAATGTTTGAAGATTCAGCTCAGACTTACCGAATTTCTCAGGTGTACGTTTCCGTCAATAACGTAGACAAACAAGGGCACACTGCCTTTCTCCAGGTATTCATTCAAAACTGTGTCCAACACGTCCGACTCACCCTTGCCAGGCGAGTCAATCAGCTCGATTCCACTTTGGAGGAGTTCGTGCTTCAGTCCCACCTCCACAGTCGCGTCCAATGCATTTTCATTCTCTCGGTCCTGATCAGTGACTACTATAAGTTCCTCAGGAATTCTTCCCCTTGTTGGCGCCTTTCTGCCGACTTCTACGCCATCCGATCGGAGAAGAACGGCATATGGTTCATCAGAGTATTTGATCTTAACGATTCTTGCCGTGCATGGATTTTCGTGCACGGGTAAATAACTCTGTCGAAGGAGCTCATTAATAATGGAGCTTTTTCCACAGTTTCTTTCGCCAATGAAAAATACGGAAGGGCTTTTGCTTAGCTCTCTTTCTACTTCGTCCAGTTGAGAAAAGGGAATCAATGTGTTTGAGTCTCCTGCTTCAGTCGAACCGATGTCCATACTTTCCAAGATCTCTTGAAAACAAGTCGAGGTCCGCCGAAATAGCGATGTCGTACGATCATTATAGCACTTATATTCACTGATGGCGTCTTCAAGAGACTTCTGTAGGCGATGATCAGCCATTGCAGAATACCATTCAAGTTCAAAGAAGCTGTGCATTCGTTCCTCCGCGATCAACAGTTTCCTCGTGATTTCTGGGAAATTTCCCTCGGAATAACTTCTTTTTGATTAAATGCTGCACCAGGGACTGGACTTCAATTAAAAGAAAGAATGGAGCAAGTATTATTACTCCAAGCAACCTTTCCTGCCTTCTTTTCACCCGAATTTCATTTCTGTCGGGAAGTACAATATAATTTAACGAGTAGCCATTTGTCTGAATGTATATTCCGTATTACTATTGTATAAATAAGTGATTTACTTCTAGGCACGTCACGCAATCTAGTTGTGACAAGTTCAAGGAAGTACAAGTTTGTTGCTGTCTGGATCCAGATACAGAAAAAACAAACTGTCTTCAATAACTGATACCAAATGCTACAGTTTCCTTTTATATAAATTAAAACACGAGATGCTTGGTCGCATACAACCTCGTTCCCAGGGTTCTCTCTCTCTCTCGCTCCGTAGGGCGGGTAGGAGAGAACCCTGGGAACGAGGTTGCGTCGCCTACAGTGTTTTCATTGGGTCATGTTGTCAGACAGCAATGAACTTCCTCATACTTTTTGGCCGGGTGAAATTTGGCGGTTGCCAGTGAGGGAAAAACTGCAAGGGGTATTTTTAATCTCGACACGACAGACAAAGTAACCAGATACATCATTTTACCCGTAAAAGAAATTTTAATAATCAATGACTGGCCGTTTCTAAGCTGGTTTATTTTTGCGTTGCAAATGCACAACTGCAAATGCACAACTGCTACAGACAAATGACATGAAACAAATGAAAGAAATCGCATTTGAGACCTCTAAGAGAAAAACCTATAATTAACATAAAATAAAAGCTTTTAAAGCTTGTAAAATATGTCGATCTGTCATTAGGCAACTTGCGGAAGTCACGAGCCCAATAACCCGGAGAGTGCAATTCTCATACTTAGCCTATGCAACGGTTTTTTCACAGATCAAGTTATTTCTAGCATCATTTTTTAGCACTTTTTCACGTGAAAATGGAAACACCGTTTCATATGCCGTCGCATCCATAGTAAATTACTTACCAAAAGAAGAAGTACATGCAGTCAGAAATACTTTACGTTTTTATGCCTGTACGATTTGTAAGAATTACAATCAAAACTCGCTGGAAAACGGCGTTCTAAAAGTAATAAACTGGGCTTTGAAAACGCCACTGAATGGACACAAGGGAGTTGCTCGCTCCGGGTTATCAGTTATAGCACTTGCTTAAGGCCCGATAAAAAGTTTGAATCGTTGTAGTCCAAAATATAATTTTTATGAAATAATTTTATGGTCTAGAATTGTGCAAGGGTTTAAGAAGACGCAGCGTTTACAAATTCTGGACTGCAACTGAGTAAGAGCAGCCTAGTCCCTAGGCGTTCTCTCCTGCCCCGTTGTCCGCGCGAAGTCTGAGAAAGAGCGGGCGTGTATCTCTCGGTGACGTCACTGCTCACGGTAGAATCCAGGATTGACCGAGCCGAGAACGCCTAGGGACTAGACTGGAGAAAGAGTAATCGTGCAGAAAAATGCCGCACGCGACCACCCAATATCCATGTCATTTTAACTCCTTGGTCATACTACATGAGAAAGTAAAGTCTGTTGTAAGGTTGTAAGATTTGTAGCGGATTCTTTAGATTTAAAAGACTACTCGTAGACTATAAGATTTATGGTACAACATAAATTTCAGCTGGTATCATTGACATGTCCCTCTCTAGAAATTTACGTGAATGAATCACAATGCAGAATGACTATTTGTAATTGTCTTTATGTCCTAGAATCATTCTTCTACGAAGTCGTCTATTATAGGTACATATAAATTCGTTAATGGCCATAGGGTTACGTTACAACAAGAACCACACAAGAAAACCCCCAGACATGAACAAGCCCCTGGTTATTGTAAGCCTCGATGTCCCTGACAGTGCAGACGCCTTTGGTCCCTCTCCCTTGTTACACAAGTCGTCTTCGCAGCAGGAGTCGCACACAGCTGTTCCGTCTGGATCAGGGGACGCACACTTGTTTGAACATGATGCAACTGCAGAACAACTTCGCCTAAAGGTGGTCACAGTTCCGTCTTTGCGAAATGTTTTTACGATGATGCAACGATCTTCGTCCGATGAACAGTTGACGACTGTGTTATTGCCAAGCCCAGATTTCGGTAACTCGCAGTGTTTGAGTGCATTAGGGTTATCCTCGAGGGTACAACTATAGCATTGCAGTGAATAAACTGCAAACGATACAAAAAGAACATTTTACTCAGTTAATGTAATTCTTTAACTGGTTATTTTGTTGTATTGTTGAATTGAAAGGACTTTTAGAAAGTCTAGGAACCTGTTAGTTTGCTCAATTTCATTTCATTTCCGAGCTTTCCATTGGGAGAAACTAGCTGGATTACCATTACATTTGATTGACGTGTTACCAGCTCTCAGCCAATCAGAAACTCCCGTACGCCTGGTTTTCAGACTATTCAAATTACCCAAGAATTAGGACTGGCGGGATTTCAATTTGACTTGCTCCCAATCTTCACGCGGCTCTGGCCGCCAAAATACTACGGCACTTGCCTGCTAATCCCGCCAGCTACGCAGGCTAGAGAACACCATTATCCGATTTGGCCTTCTTTTGACTTATCAAAGGCTCAGAATATGACCACGTGAGTTCACCTTTTTGGTTTGACAAACAAAGCCACGTAACCCGAGTCTTGAACGTCTGGCGCAGAAGTCAACTGTTACGCTTATCTCTGAATTCGCGGTCTACCACAGGCAGCCCAAGCGCACTATTTGTGGGTTCGGGCTTCAGAGGTCATTTGGTCGGAATATACTAGAATTATAAGTGTATTATCTGATGCCAAATAAATGCAAAAAGTCTTAAAGATATGAAGTCTTCTTGTTTGTCTATCTGTACTAGTAGCCTTTAAGATAACGAAAATCGATATTTCTTGCATTATTACATGTGATTCGGGCCCTTATTGTTCGAATTTTATCACATGTATTCGAATCTACAACGCTAAAAAAAAAAAAAAAACCATGATCACGCGAAATATTAATTCAAAAAGCTCCCTTACCTTTAGTTCATAGCCACTCTGTGTCCTACGGTCGGTTTAAACGCCGTTTAGTCGACTTTCTTTCCATCGAATACTGAACACTATAAAAGAAGGGAAGGCTGGAGACCTTCCAACCGACCCTCGCCGCTCGAAGGCCAATAAATTCCAAACAAAGCGACCGATCTCCCTAAAATTGCCACCAGCCAGACCGAAGAGTGTATACCTACCCGTTCGACGAGCGCCAGGTTCTAAATTCGGCTGCATGAGCTCGTGGAGCGCTGCATTTCGCATCGATTCTAGCCAGCTTCGCTTCGCCATGATGCGCAATCTGAACTGTTATCCTACGAGATTTGAATCTTGGAGCTTGGCGACCGCGTCAGATCGACAAAACGTCACTCTCGCGGGGGAGGGTCGTCACTTTTGCCCTATCGCAAACCGACACCAACATAATTATTAGAATTTGTTTCACTTACCATATTTTCCACTCTTCTCAACAGCCAAAAGATTTTCTTTTCTTCTTCGGAGGAAAATCCTCCTATTGTCTGGCTACTTTGATCACATCGTTATCAACAGACTTTCTTCAAACGCTAGACACACGCGATCGCCACAGGAACCGAAATACACGTGATTTTTACTAACAAACAAGCTACGTGAAGAAGAAAAAGAAATTTTAGGGTAGCTCTGAAATGAACTGTTGTTAAAATACGAAAGAAAATATCGAACTTGAACAGAACTACTGATCCAGACAACTGACTGCCACGAACTGATTTTGCAACCGTTATTGGCAAGACTTAAATCTCAAATCGGAGAAAAGACAGTTGGGGACGTTTTTGGGTTTTATGTGTCATACACGCGTGAGCTGTTTCCGGCCGAATTAAACACACCGGCTCCCGGACGGTGTCGGTTTGCGATAGGGCAAAAGTGACGACCCTCCCCCGCGAGAGTGACGTTTTGTCGATCTGACGCGGTCGCCAAGCTCCAAGATTCAAATCTCGTAGGATAACAGTTCAGATTGCGCATCATGGCGAAGCGAAGCTGGCAAGAATCGATGCGAAATGCAGCGCTCCACGAGCTCATGCAGCCGAATTTAGAACCTGGCGCTCGTCGAACGGGTAGGTATACACTCTTCGGTCTGGCTGGTGGCAATTTTAGGGAGATCGGTCGCTTTGTTTGGAATTTATTGGCCTTCGAGCGGCGAGGGTCGGTTGGAAGGTCTCCAGCCTTCCCTTCTTTTATAGTGTTCAGTATTCGATGGAAAGAAAGTCGACTGAACGGCGTTTAAACCGACCGTAGGACACAGAGTGGCTATGAACTAAAGGTAAGGGAGCTTTTTGAATTAATATTTCGCGTGATCGTGATTTTTTTTTTTTTTTAGCGTTGTAGATTCGAATACATGTGATAAAATTCGAACAATAAGGGCCCGAATCACATGTAATAATGCAAGAAATATCGATTTTCGTTATCTTAAAGGCTACTAGTACAGATAGACAAACAAGAAGACTTCATATCTTTAAGACTTTTTGCATTTATTTGGCATCAGATAATACACTAATAATTCTAGTATATTCCGACCAAATGACCTCTGAAGCCCGAACCCACAAATAGTGCGCTTGGGCTGCCTGTGGTAAATGCGAAAGTATTAACTGACTTCAGTCCGTATTTCAAGGACGTAATCCAATACCACTATTGTCAATTCAGTCCGGTGTCCGCTTGATAGAGGTTTTTAACGATAGAAATTAGCCAAATACTGTACACCTTATTTAGTGTCCGCGTCCGCTTAATAGAGGTGTCGGCTGAATAGGGGTTCGTTATAAAGGGAAATATCAGACGCTCATTTCAGGACCCGGCTTAGTGTCCACTTAATAGAGGGTGTCCGCTTAATTGGGGTCCACTTAATAGAGGTTTCGCTGTAGTTAGTAGAGGGTAACTATGGGTAGTATTATTGTCTTCCCAAAAGCCGGCCCGTTGCACTCGTCCCCAACCGAGTGGTGGTGCCGGGCTCGAATCCCGCAGGGGATCGCAACAAAGGATTTAAGTTTGTTGTTGTTTCTCACCCATGATCCAAGCCAAGTTCGAGACTTTTCTCCTCGAGGAGAAAAGTCTGGATCCTCCGGTAAGGCAACATCCATAAAAAATGAGCCAGGATTTCAAAACATGCAAGACCGTAAGTCACCAGAGGAATTTTTTAATCGAGGATCTATCAGAAAATAATTAACATAGAGCCATATGTTTTTAGCAACACAAGACTCCCCGGCTTTAACTTTTTCCGATTGCGACTACCTTCAGTGGTAACCTCTATTGGATAAGCTACCGCCTTTTTTTCTGGCGTTTTTCTGTTTCTCTCATAGTGAATGAAGTTTGCCTACCATGTCACTCTACTGTTGTTTGCTGTATCTATTATGGTAATATTTGTCGGGTTTTTGCAGTCTTTGAATGGCTAATGAATTTCAAGGTTACCGGTAAGCAGACGGACGAAACTTTTAGCTCCGTGTTTTAAGAGGTTCGACCAAGGTTTTCAAAGAGCAATTCACGTACCCGTTTCACTGTTCCACTGACCCCTGTACAGAGTGAGTGCCCACATGACGCCCTCTATAGCTCTATAGCTAGGCGAAAACTTTCCGCTTACGTTTTAGCCATTCGGCACGTCCTTATAAAACGAGTTAACCATATCTTCTCTAAAACCACTAGATAACCAACTTACAGTACTTGACTCAGTTGTACTGATTTGAGCTTATTAACTTATTAAATTTGAACCTTAAATCTTGTCGATTTTTATGACCTTCAGTTGAATTTCTGTTTGTCTGAACCATTCTTCGCCCGCTCGCATTGATTTATTCGCGAAACATATCCGATTCTACGCAGATATTTCTTTACAAGTAAATTCAAGGCATTACCTGCTGTCACACATGAGAAGAATAACAGTACATGTAGTCCGCTTAGTGATATATTGCCCATGAAGAATCTGAAGAATGCTACCGTGAACCGTAACGTCTTTGTAAATTAAGAGATGCCCGCAAGGACCCAAGCTAAAACAGAATCGAACAGAAATTGAATTGCAAATTAAAGCGATGACTAATGTTTGTTCGTGTTTTCGTATTTGCACAAATCTGGTGGTTTCTGTCAAGAAAAAAAATTCAAAGTTGTAATAGCAATCTGATCATAAGACAGATATTATTGGTTTTTGATATTTTGACCGTCTTTGATGAGACCGAGATTATAAGCGAATTTATAATGACTGCTTTTAAGAAACGTTGAGTGTGAATGTGTGAAGTGGTCCTTATCACCTCATCCTCTAAGCAATTTTCGAGATCAATGTTTTTCTTTTATGTAGATTGTCTACAAAGAAGATTCCAGATTAGCAATTCACAGCCAGTCAAACTGATAATAGGTCATAAAATAGTTTGAGACTAGCAGACCGCACAAGACCTGGCACCAGTTGTTTAAAAGGTAGATAACGCTTCGCTGTCAACTGGACAAAGAAAATCAGTGAGTGCAGTGGATCATGGGATGGGCTTCCTCAGGGACGGGTGAAACCTCCTTAGACCTGTATTATTCTTTATATCATACCCAGCCTCAGCTAATAATTGCTGAACATAAGACCACCATCGATGACATACCTCCGGTTTCACAGGATACGAGGAAATAATTCAATCAATATCACGCTATAATGATTATTAACTCGTAAATGATCCGTAAAATATCTTATTTAATTTACTCTCTTACTGGCTGACTTGTTGTAGTTTGATCCCCTGCATCAAACTCTGTCAGTTTTTATCATCTTACAGTAGCATGATTATTTTAAGAACTTCTGGCTCCGATTTCCCAAACATGTTCACGCTATGCACCGGATAAATCACTATCCAACGAAAAATTCCGTCAACCTCCCAGATCTGCATTATTCTTAACATCATATGAAAGCCGAGTTTGTCCGGTATTTCTTTGGTAGCTTTGTTCCAGATACATAGTTCATCTTGAACAGTTTATCGAAAAGCACACCCACGTCCCATTCTCTTTGCGGCTTGGCCGCTCGCTGGCGCTTTCAAAACCGCCAGTTACACAAGGGAACGTTAACTCACTTCTGCCGCATGTGTATTGGGCCAAGCCTCAATACAAGCAACATGACGCTGTCATAGCGACATCCCTGCGTTTTGGGCATCCCGATTCCCTAAACCCTGGTGATATGGGCATCCCTTGTAACCCTAACCCTAATCCAAATCGCTAGAGTAATAAGAGAAGGGGATGGCCGTATCACTAGGGTTTTGGAATGGGGCTGCCCGAAACGTGGATGCCCATATCACTGTAACAGCGCTGCATGAAAACCCAAACGACTAGAGAGTTGGGACTTACTGATCAATGTCATAACCCTTTCCTTTTGAGTTCAGAGTGATATTCAATGTTGAAAGTGCCTTAAATCTCAAAAAGTGATATACAGTCCAAAATTTTATTGTTATCAAGCAAGAGATAACGGACTAGTTCACCCTTTCTTGTAGACTAAGAGCAGTCTCTCTCTTTTTTCTTGGTCCGTCGGTCAAAACGCCCGAGATACGCAAATGACCACGCGCATGACTGAAGGCGCGAGACGGGACCTTCTTCTGCATCTTGACTCTCACTGAATGTTGTGTTGCAGGGAAAGGAAATGTTTACAATTAAGGCTCAAAAAAATGCTATAACTTTTCAAAATATCAAACAAAAAAATGATTTTAATTCCGTGGAGTTTGATTACAATTTCAATACTGGAACCAGAGAGCCTACGAGCGCTGACTTATTTCAGTTCCGGGTGTCGCTCGTCTCTTTCCGAAAAGTGGGAGAAGCGGCAACCTGAAATATGTCCGCGTTCGCAAGCTACAACACACATCACATAAGGGTAGGGATGTTTACTTCACTAAGAACAGAGCAGAATTTAAAATTCAATACCCAAGACAAGAAATCGCTATTGAATTATTTCCATTTTTAACTGCTCTACTGTTAAATTAATTTTAACAGACGGCCATTAAGGTAAAACCATTGATCAAACTTACAGTTAAGAAATGTCTTTCTATCGCCAGCTGCGTTTCAGGTAGTCTTCCTCCCAGCCGTGTTTCTCTCGTCACGCAACGCTCCTGTTGACGAGACAAAAACGGCTGCGAGAGAGGAGACTGGATCAGACTGCTTTTCAGGAAATGACTCGGTGAGCCTTAGCTAACCAACCACCGAGAGCTAGTGTGCGGATTTGGTATTCTTTATATTTTTTACGCACGCTCTTAAGAAAGCAACAATTTATGGCACATTCTTTTAAGCTGTATTACAAATTGACAAAAACGAACAGAATAAGAAAACCAAGGCGCAAGCTTTGGTACAATTCTTTACAAGTACGTCAATCAGTCTTAATCCTATAATTGTAAGTCGTTCTTCGATTGAAGCCCGCTAGTCAATCAGTCTTAATTTTCTGACTCGTCATGCGATAAATAATGCTGTCACGACCGGGATCCAGGTACCACATGACCAGACTAATGACGTAAAGAGCCAGGGCTAACACCACCAAAAGCCACAGACAGATGTTGAATATTACGGGATAGTCTGCCGAGTAAACTGGTGCCAGGTTTACCTTGCTCAAGTCGACACTACTGTTTGCAGTCTTGAGATAAAAAAATAAAAAAGTAAATATTATTATAATAAATAAAGAAATACCGTAAAATTCCGAAAGTAAGCCCCGGGGCTCATATTTTTCAAAGGCCCTTTTTGAGGGGCTTATGTACGGAGGGAAATTTGCGTTTCAAAATCGATTGGGCTAGCTTGTAGTGGGAAGCAAATTTACCATTTTTGCTTTGTCTTACTTTGTATTCGAGGGCGAATTCCAAGTACAAGCAACTCGGGGGGCTTATATTCGGAGGGGCGATTTAACGGAAGGTTTTTTGCGTTACGATTCTGGGAGGCTTATATTTGGAGGGGCTTATACATGGAGGGGCTTATTTTCGGAATTTTACGGTAAATATATAAATAAGAACTAGAAGACTCTCAATATGAACGCCAGTGCTGAGGTTTAATTAAGGGAAATAAAAGAGCACATGACTTTATCCATTCGCCATTTTCACATAGACCATAATGCACCTTGTTTACCTCCCAAAATTTTGCATAACTATTCTTACCAATTTACTCCTGTTGTTCAAAGGCCGATTAGCGCTTAACCCGGGGTTAAATTTAACCCCGGTATCCTTTTTCTTATGTTCAAAAGTACTTTCTCGGATAATTTTCTGTTTATTTTTAGAGCTTCCAATCATCAACTTGTAGACAAAAAGAATTAAACCTGAAATGCTTTTTAAGCTTTCAAATATGAATTCAAATCTCGCACTAACCCTGGGTTATCTTAACCCAGCTTTGAACAACTCGGCCTTGGGTGTTACAGCCGTTCCAAGAGAAATCGAAGACAATGGTTATGCAAAATTTTGGGGGGTAAGCAAGGTGCATTATGGTCTTTGTGAAAATGGTGAATAGTGCATTTGTTCGCTCGCTAAGTTGAGACAACTAACTATTACAAGCCCCTCTCATGTTTTAAAGGCAAGACCCAGGGGAGACGGTTGAAAAAGACCACCTCAAACGTTCGTTTTAGAAGGGTGACCGCCACCCGACCCTTCTCTAACCCAACATTTGTCTTAGGTGAGAAAACATGTTAACGTTGTATTAAGGGACGGGTAGGTGGACAGTTTCCTATGATCTCAAACTGATCCCTGTCTTTTAGAGTTGTCCGTATAGCTTAATGTGTGCTTACCACTCCTTCTGAAGCACCGACGGCTGCACGCCTTGACCTGTGCCCTCTACCACAGGTTATCTACGCAAAAAAATACAATGAGCGCCAACTAAAATACGAGACGAACCAGAAGGAGCCAGCTCATTTCGTACAGGAGTAGCTAACCACTGATTAGTTTGTTACACTTCAAGGTTTCATTCACCATAAAGTTATGTTAACATCCCCCTTTCATAGAATAAACATCACCACAGGAATTTACAGCTCAGTAGCTTTAATTTATATGGTCACATTTACGGATTTCATCTACAGCTTCGAAATTTAGAACTACCTGGTAAAGCATAATAAGCACTACCACAGGAAAGTACTCCTCGGTTACTTTCATTTCAATGGTCACACTTGATCGTCTCATCCACACTCAAAAGCAAGAACCACTTTGTACAACATAATGAACAGTACCAAAGGAAAGTACTGCTCAGTACCTTTTATTTCAATGGTCAGACCACACGATTTCACGCATACACTCAAACTACAGAACCACCTTGTTCAGCATAATAAACAGTGTCACAAGAGAGTGCTGCTCAGTAGCTTTCATTTGAATGGGCAAACTTTAGGATTTCATCCACAGACTCTAAAATTATAATCACCTTGTACGGCATAATAAAATTTACAGGCACCACAGGAAAGTACTGCTCAATAAATTTCATTTGAATAGTCACACTTTAGGTGGAGTTGCGTTGCTTCTCGAGGACATTTTTCCTGAGTTTCCGAGTAAGATTGGTGAGCTATTAATAACTTACAGTTTTCTGTTGAGCAAGTTATCACGTTTTTACTG
Source organism: Porites lutea (assembly GCF_958299795.1). Taxonomy (NCBI): domain Eukaryota; kingdom Metazoa; phylum Cnidaria; class Anthozoa; order Scleractinia; family Poritidae; genus Porites; species Porites lutea. The sequence goes on from NC_133210.1 coordinate 15,288,587, forward strand.
TTGGCAGTGTTTCAAAGCAAAAATTATCTTTTTTCCATTGATGATCTCTTTTCACGGTTTACGCGATAGCTTTTTTTTAAATATAATTGTCATCGGCTCACTAACAAACTTGCGGTGATCTTGTTATCACACAATTTTATGATATGGCTACAATGGTACGCGCGCTCTGATTGGCTGTTTTCTTGTAATGAGCGGGCAGTACTAGCTAGGTTTCCAAAAGATATACAATCTGTGTTTAATTTGATAGTGGACATCCTTACGGACATGTATGTTACGGTCAATTGACAGCTGTCAGAAAGGGCGTACGGTGACCACTGTCACCTGACTGTATTGCGGGCTCAAGGGTACAATTCATTGAGGTGCCGTGTTCCTTAGGTAGATACTTCATATATGATTCGTATAGTGTACCGATATATAGATTCTTATAGTGCAGTCTTTCATATATGAAGTACCTACCGTTCCTTAAAGTTATCCCCTGGCCAGTTGTTGGTTTTAGTTCATCGCAGGTATCAGGTCCATAATGAAAAGGCCATATATATCCTTCGCTCAATACATCAAGGCCTCGGTCTGAAATTTCCCTGTAATGACCTCACTGTCGGTTTCTATTAGTGGGACCTGTCCCATTGCTCTCTCTTGATTCACCGTAATGTGTTCATGCGCTAAGCTTCTCCCGTTATGCTCTAACTGAAAGACAGTAGTTGAAGTTCACGCGGGGTTAAGTTTGAATGTAACCCACCCAACCCAGGAAAGGTGGCGACAACACCGAGGTCTGGGTTCTTTTCCGTCCCACAAGAACAAGATAAGTGAAACTGCTGTGAGATGGGACCTACGGTTTTTCGTCCTTATCCGAAAAGACTGAAAAATCTAACCGTTTGCAGATGTCATTACAGAGGCAGCACTTTCTTCTCATTTTTAGCGGAGCTCTCGCGCGCGCGAAGCGCGCGCTTGCGGAGCACCATGGGTAAGAAAATGTGGTAAACTATCCATCCGAGAAAATTGGGTTATGACGTAGCGTACGCCCACCCGTACACACACTTCATGTAAGCTGATGTCAAATGTCACATCTTGGAGAAATTGACACTTTGTAAGCTTTCTCGTATGAGGATGAATTGTTAGCTGTCAAAACCAGACATCCGCTGACAGTAATCACATGACCATCTCGCGGGCTCAGATGAAAGATCAGTCGTTTTCCCTACATATAAGCTGATGTAATATGTCACACCAACATAAAAATGAAAATGAAATGAAACTTCGCTTCACCGGCCAGGGCTGTCAGTTTAAAGTTATACGCACTAGCCAAATTAAGGTCAATTGACAGCTGTCAAAATGGGCCAGGTGAAGACCACTATCAGATCACTAACAACGTGGGCTCAAATACACGACATTTCGCCCCATTAATCCTCCATTACAACCCCGCAGACTAACACTCGCAGTCAACAGTACGTATTTGAAAATTCGCCATTCTAATGAAGTTCAATTGACAGCTGTCAAACTACAGCATCCGCTGACCATCATCACCTGACCGTATCGCGGGCTCAGGTATCAGCCCACTTAGTTCGAGTTTTTTTGAAGTTATCCGCTGACAAGTTACTACTTTTCAAATGATCCAGGCTCAAGTTCAATTTTTTTAACGCATAGGAAATAGGAAGTTGTGTTTATGAGTCGCACTATTAAAACTTTTAATTTCAAACTAACCTCGGACGCGAGAACTCAGCCAGCTTTTACAGACAGGGAAGTTGCTTTTGACCTCTCTGACCATGGTAACGCGTTGGTCACGCTCTACGTCCAATTTTTATGTTCTGATTGGTCAAAAGTTGACAGGTGAGTTCATGAGGAAAATTTATGCAGCATCTTGAAACTTGTTTACTTTGAAAGCTGAAGCTGACAGAGTTTTTTGTATAAACGTTGTGAAGCTTTTAACTGTCTTTTTCTACTGGATGCACAAAATGAAATACAGATGCTAGCACGATTCTTAAGTTATTCATGGCTCAGTTTGTTTATTGGGTTTTTGGTTGAGAAATGCGCCGCTTGTCAAAGTCATCGGAAATCCGATTTCGGATGGATCGCTTTTACTCACTTCCCCTTGCTTGATGCGAATTATAAAGAAGGTTCAAAAAAGTCTCAAGCGATTCTGATGGCCTTCAGGAGCATCTTGACTGGTAAGCCTGAGTTATTATTGCATTTGATGTATTTTTTTTTTCTGGTTTCCTAAAGTCGAGCGTAGTTTCTGCGCCTAGTTTATGCACAAGACAATGATCTACAATAGCATCAGATTTGACATAACCTTACAGATTTTTAAAAAGTCTTAACATTTTCTGACCACAAATTCAAAGAAACCGTTGCGATGAATGCGATGTATTGAGTTATGCTTTTGGCTGTAAAAAGAAAGCTCTGAGCGATATTATTGCCTCGCGGTTAATCTTGAAGTAAACACCGGGAAGCCGGCTTAAATCCGCAAGGTTTTTGAAGTTTATGAGCTTATGCTCATGATTTTCAGAGACACTTACTCTAAAAACTTATCGTCGTGAATGAAAATTGTTGTCTCTGTACATGTTTCACCGAGTTATATTTATTTTACTGATTGTTAACAGTCTCTTTCTCAATTTAATCGCTGCGCAGGTTGTTTTCAGTCGAACATATAACAAAACATCGCACGCAGGAGTACTCATAATGCTGCGCGTAAATATCACATAACAAAACCATAAATAAAGGGAAATAAAACCTAAACATAGTAAGTTCTCTATCAAGTTGAAGCTTAAATGTTCATTCAAACAGCTCCGACAGCTCGGACTGCAAATTTGGTGCTTGACAATTTTTTGATCGTTCTTACTAAAAGCCCATTATTATTACCCTACATATCACATAGGAACAGATTTTTCCGACTAAACAGTCCCGGTATTATTGGAAAATTGTCTTAATGAAAACGTTTTATAATGTGGTCAATTCTATAATTTTTTGCTCAAAGGAAGCGTGCGCTTCAATCGTCCTGGATATTGAATGAGCGCAATTTCTCTTGCAAAATTGTGAAAACTGCAGAATTATAGGTTTAAATAGGGCCAGGAAAAACGAGGTCTGTATGATCAAAAACGGGCACACAGGCGCGCATAGCACTGTTTTCATCAGATTCTATGTATAAAAACGCTGATAAAAGGTATATTTAAAATATTGGTTTACACACCACCAGATTTGTCGCCAAGAGTTACTTGTAGAGTAAACCTGTAGAACACAAATCTTTTTCGAAACACAAAAAGACCGGCCTGATTTTTTTTTCTCTTTTGGCCTTCCATTTAGACAGAGGAATGCAACGTGTAAATTGGCTGCAACAGGGCCCCTAGGCCTGCAACTGACGACTCTCGTGTGTTGCTTAAAATTATGTTTCGGAGATATCCAATTATCTCCACAGTCTCTACGATCTCCAACGGAGTGGTTGGAGAAACTATGAATTAACCTTATAAAATAAAGGCAGTGTATACGTAGTTGGGTGACTGGGCTTAACTTCTTTTGTTTGGGAAGAATTTGTTTTCTTGGCCTAATCTACTGTGATCGAAGAAGATTGCTATTTTTCGGTGTATATATGAGACTATTAACTCGATGTAAAATTTGTTTCACTCTTGGACTGTCAAATTATTCTTCTCTAAGGAATCACTTTCCCTCAAAAGTCTCATGAATCTACCTTAAAGTTAACTGATTAATGTTTATTGTTTTATTTAAATTATTAATTTATTAAAGTGAGCTTCGCTTTTAGCCTTGGCTAAATCTATATATTATTTTAAGTGTCAGCCCTGAGTGTTGGTCCGGCCAAAGGGTTTGAACCCACGAACTCCCGTTCAGCAGACCGGTGGAATAGGTGAGAAGACGGTCACAACAGCGTGCCACTGCTTGAGTTGTATATACACTTGTTTGCAAAGAAGCAAGCTCTTCATTTCGACTGAAGAGGGAAGTGTACCGCGAGGAGAAACGAATGCTGGCAACGGATCAAACATGATTTCTAGCAACGCTCAATGAAGACCGCTTTCTCTGTCTGTGAGAGATTACGTACTGCCGAATGCGTGGGTGTTTTCAGAGGTTTAATTTAGAAGCCTTAAGCTAGCGCGTTGGAAATGAAAACTTAACCGTCAAAGCAGAAGGCTGTGTAATGCAGAAGTTGTCAGTAAACTGCCACGATAATGAAACTAACCGATAGGGACGAGTTTCCCCACAGTGAAAACAGAATCTGTTTCTAACATTTAGCTACACTTAAAGAGTCACACAAGCACTTATTGAAATGTAGCGGCCGACGAAAAATTGTATTTAAGTTTTCGAACCGGTCTTGCAGTTGAAAGAACACTGAGGAACTTCATACTTGCGGGCGTTTAGGGCTGAAACGTCATCATTACTAAACGTGTGGCCCCTGCTCAACGAGATTTTTTCTGGTATACTACAAACTGCATACTTTAACCATAAGTACTATCCATCCTTTATTATATACGCACAAGCTACGAGGATGCCTCCTTCTGCTGGGGCGCAATTTAATAACTTGTTATAATGAAATATTGGATCTTGCCCTGAGCGATCATTCGGAGTGTCAGCATGCATGTTTTCCAAGAGCAAAGCGGAAGTAATCAGGGATGGATTTTACCATAGCTGCTCAGAGATATAGTGCAATGTAGCACTAACATAAAAAAAGCAAACAAACAACAACGAACACCAATAAAACGAAATTCTGATCGCCTTTTAAAAAAGAGCAGATTATCTATAATGACGTTTTAGCAGTTTTAGTTTTTTGTTCTCACACTCTTACATAACATAATTCGTTGTAATTCGTATAATCCAATATACATGTTTCCTAATGAAAACCAACCTTGCAGTGAAGCACTTAGTGCTTCACCAACTTTAGGTGGATACTACCATCATTTTAACACTATTACCGTAAACTTCCTCTTATACGGCCCCCTCTAGTAATAGGCCCATGTAAACAAAAAAAAAAAATTTCCGGTTGTAAGGTTCCCGGATATAAGCCCCAGTCTAGCTTGTATTCAGTCTTCGCGAAATTAAAAAATTAAACAGTTCAGAGTTTTTTTGGAACAACACTTCCACGAACAAACTTAACTGCAGAGGTGAAGGAGGCAAAAATCAAGGTCTTATAATCTTCCTTCTAATTCCGAACTCTTCTTTAAGAAACGGGTCTGGATCCCAAGATTAGGAGTTGCGTTCTCCTAGCGTCTAACGCAGTAATGTGACTCTTACTTACTTATCTTTCTTACACCTTGAGGACCCTCGGCCTTTATAAGCATTCATCAGACAAAAGCCCAGTCTAACCTAGATTAAAACTTGTTCCCAAGGCCTTTTTAGTTGAGTGAGAACGAGGTTAACTTGGACCGTGGTTATCTATTGGTTAAATATATACAAGAAGTGCGTTTGTTCATGAGATTTGTAAATTTGAAGCGGATAATTTCTTAGAAATTTCTTTGTGGTTACAGTTTTCAATGCTGAGATATTAGAGTTGGATACTGAATCGATAATAACGCTGAACATGTTTTAGTTAAAATTAAAATTAAAAAAAAAAAAAAAAACATGCTAAACTATCTTGATACAACCGGCCTTGTTTTGGAGTCACTACTTGTGGCCGGTAGTCTACCTGGAGAAGATTCAGAAATGGATTAAAACTCCACAAAGACTGAATCTGTTGTTAGACCATCAATTCGGATCTCGAAGGATCTCTTCCAGGTCTTTTACCACGGCATCCATCGAGGGACGTTTTTCGGGATCACTTGCCCAGCAACGCTCCATAAGTTCCCAACAATTCTGAGGAAATATATCCAGCCTCTCCGGCGTCTTGTTTTCGACGGCGTTTAACATGAGCATCACCAAAGGGAGAAAATGTTTGTGCACGTTTTTCGGTTGGTTGCCTTTCCCTTCGCACACTCTCCATAACAACATGCCGAACGCATAAACGTCGACGGTTTTGTCGTACTGTTGTTTGATCATCTCTGGTGCCATATTTATAGGTGTCCCTACAAGCGAGTTAGAAGCGAGACCTTCCGGCTTGCAGAGGCCCATGTCTGTCAACTTTGCCCTGTTGGAATTATCCAACTGAAAGAAGAGCAAAATGAACAGGTAGTTAGTCCTACAACCCTGAATTATTCCACTTTCTTTATAGGGCTAAGTACAATAGTACGCGCGCTTTGGATAGGCTGCTGAGCGGGCAAGATTTTCTTGCAATGACCGGGCATTATGAAAATTTTTTCTGGGCTCGGCGGCTGTTTTGAGTTGTGAGTAAACGCTACGAGCGCGACCGCAAAAACAACAAAAAATACCGACAAAAAAATATAACTATCTTTTCATAAACTGAAAGAAAAATACGTGTATACCGATACTTCTTTGAGCGACGGAGAGAGTCGCAGCGAGAACGAGATTTTTATTTGTATTCTTTTTAAGAATAGCACCAAACAGGACATATACTAAATAGTTTATTAACCACGTCAATTCGGTCATTACAGGGAAATCTCAGAGTGGTATATAATCCTACTGTATCTGCTTTTTTAAATATTTTATTGCTCCACTCACCAAAACATTCTGCACTTTGACATCTCGATGGATCATGTCTTCTGCGTGCAGATACTGTAAGGCTTTGGCGACGTCAAGAGCAATTTGAAGTCTATCCCTCAAAGATGAGATGGTGGGCAGACCTACTTGGAGATCACACACCATTCGTTCCGAGACAATTGATACAGAAAAACCACGAGCTGGACTGACTTCCGCGATGCTGCAAATTATGGGCAGAATGTTCTGATGTCGCAAAGACCTGCGAATTAGTCAGAGGTGTTTCAAGACAGGCGTATCTGAAAAGCACAACGTCATCTTGTGTAGCTTTCACTTCTTTTATCATCAGGAGAATCTTACGTAGTTTTTTCTCACTGATACAACGCGTGGACGGAAAAAAATGAGAGGAAAATTATAATGCCCATGACATAGAGATGAAGTGAACTCAAATGCGAGGCAAAAAGTTGATATCAGTTACCTGCAAAGAGAAAGTCCCTGAAAATTTTTTTTTGCGGGGACAGCTAAAGTGGCCTCCAACCAGAAAATACAGAGAAAAGATCGATGAGGAAAGATGAGGTCCGCGCCATTTAGACGCGCACAGCGTGTGCAGAAAAGCGTAATAATATTGCTTTTATTACGCATTTTAACATTAAAAGATATGATCAAATTTGTCTTACCTGGTGTTGTGCAATTCCAGGGTCAAATCCTTAAGTACTTCTTCTCTAGCAACTTTTACCACCTTTACTACACAAGGCTTTCCCTCAGGTGTCTTTATGTTATTGCAAGCGAACACACTTCCTTGAGCACCATCGCCAATGAGATCACCGGTACTGGGTGAACCAAACTTGAACTTATCCATGACACCATATGCCCGCATCTCTAAGAGGGCAAGGTTTGGAGCAAATTCGAGAATCTTTTCCCTCTGTTCGTCTTTGATGGTCTCTCCCCGATGAAACAGGCCTTGAACTTTCTTTATTTCTGCAACAAACTCATCATGGCACGTCGTAAAGTGATGGGTTAAGCTCCTGATGATTTCCTCAGACATCTTGGTTGAATCCACTTTCTCGAGAACGCCTGCAGCAACACTCTTCTTCCACTCAGGGGATCCTACGCGGACCTTGCCCTTTACGGTGTTGATGATAGTCTCAATTGGTGAACACGCAACGTCATACATCCATGTGGCAAGTGATTTAATAAATCGAGCCAACACTCCTCCTCGCTTTGCACAGGAGATCTCAGCCTCATACGAAGACAGAAGACTTCTACCTAAGGCTAGAGCTGCTGATGGGAATTCTTCTCCTGAGGCTATCTCTTCTTCAATTCCTTCGATGCGTTCTTTAATTTGGGCCACGAACACGTCTCTTGAGCAAAACATCATGTTTAACTTTTCTTTGATTTCTCCTTGTAGCTTGTTGACCACCATTCTTTGTAGCTGGTCTTTACAGTGTGCCACGGCGGCTTTCTCAGAGACAAAACCATCACGTGGAATTTGGTATTCCGTCAGAGCGTACTCAAATTTTTCTGCTTCCTGAAGAATTCCCTCTCGAGCTTCATTGAAAACTTCAGATAACAACTCCTTAATTTCAATAGATCTCTTCTCCAGACTCGCTGTGATGTTGTTGTGGACTTCCTGTTCCTCGCTAAGGAGAGTGTCTAGGGTCTTCATCATCAACTTCTGTCCCTTTTTCAGCAAATTGGCCTTCTGGATGAAAAAGTCCAAACACCTTGACAGGACACGGATAAGAACTTGGCATACCTTCTCAACTCTTTCACGCAACGACTCCTCCGCAAACTTCTTCAAGCTGTTTTGAAACCTTTCGAAGGCGTCGATGTATCCTTTAAACTCACCGGTTGGCGCGTTTGGGTTGTTCTTCTTCATCTCATGGTACCTCTGAAGCCTCCAGGCAGAGAGGCCGTGGAATCGGTCGTTTTCATTCATACACCTTATCGGGCTACTCTCTTCTGAGAAATAGCCGTGCTGAACAAGGCGCTGGTACACACGTGCTTTTTTTCTTTCCTGTGCTTTGGCTTCTTGTTCTAAAGGACGTGCAGAAGCACTGTGACCTGGCTCTTCGTCCTCGTCTGAAGACTCTGCACGATCTTCAGGCTCCAGCTTACTCACCACAAAGAAAATTTGCAAATCAGGTCTTCTAGATGTCATGTCACTTAACACTTCCCTGTCCTACAAATGAAACACGACGTCTTAGCAATTAAGTACGTAAAACAGGAAGTAGGTGAGTAAGTAACTAAGTAGCTTAGTGAGTGAGTGATTGAGTGAGTAATGAAAGTAAAAGAGTACGTAAGTAAGTGAGTGAGTGAGTGTGGGTATTGTATTGTCGGTATTGCATTGTACTGTATTTTATTGCATTGTATTGAATTAAATTGTATTGAATAACGTAATTTTTCTACAGTAAAATAATTATTAGGCAACAAGGGTTAAAAAATTAATTTATTAAATTAAAGCTAATAACAATTCTAAGAACAGTAATAACAATGGTAAATAATACATTTTTTGCATCAAATGAAACTCGGAAAAAAATCCCAGCCCAAGTATAGATTCGAACCCACGACCCTCCGTGATCTAGCGTTCTACTTCTTCAAACGAGACTAACAGTGGTAATGTTAATAATAAAAATGCAAGGTGCCTACTTTCCATGAATGCCGTGCAAAATGGTTATCGTCTATTTCTAATAGAAATTACTACAGCCGGATTTCAGAGGAGGAAAGAGTTCGCTCTTGGCATAGTTCCACAGATAAACTACTCCACAACACCGAACGTCTACAACTAAATCCGCTTTTGACGTAATTGGTACGAGGGCGGTGGAGTAGCTACAATTGTAGCTTGCCCTCGGAATCCCTAAGAAAATAGCTAAAGATTTCATTGCGAGTTAACATGGAATGTAATGTTTATAGTGAGTGAATGAGTGCGGATTGTGTCAGTGGGTGGTGAATGGCTAACTAAACAAAATCTATTGTCTATACGCATAATCAGTCTAAAAATGAATCTAAGTTATCAAGTTCTGATAACAACATTTTACTCTGACTAATGCCAGTTCAGTAGCCCGCGTCGCAGAGGTAATTTAATTAACCTCGGTAAGTAACATCTGCGAAGCAACGCCGATATCTCAAGTAGTTTAAGGCTTGGGACTAAGGCGTTTACTTGCGGAAAATGAATTATTGGCTATAACTTTGGCATAGATGATGGCGCTGAATCAAAATTTGGCACACATAAAGAACTCATCGTCCTTAACATTTTCAACCATAAACATTGCGTTAATAAGTCACGTGATATGTCACGTGACTATTTTGCTAAAAATCGTAAATTATTGACCAATTGGTGGCCGGTTTTAAGAAAAGAAATCGGGAAAAAACACTTTTCTAATTCATATTAGACATTTCTAACACTTCACGTTTCGAATGATCGTCCATTGCACTTCAATAAAAAACTATGAGGGAAAACATCATTTTAAATGCCCAAATTTAACCTTGAATTATTTAAAACTTTAATTTTAAACTTCGCGTACATTCATTCCAAACGTAGAAAGTTTGGTATGTTTATCCTCTTTCAGAAATACCAATTTGTTTTTCGAAACAAAGTAAATTCGCCACCAATTTCCTTCATTTTCAATTTTTGGTCACGTGGCATGTCACGTGACAGTAACTAAAGTCTAAAGCACAAGAAAACCTCCAGATTTACTTTTGGAGAAAAGCTCATTTTGTTCTAGGTCTCCTAGCGAGAGATATTGCCAATTATTCATATGCTCAAAACACATCTTTGACCCAGGCCTTATAAACGCCTTGAGATTCTTGTTCTGGTGGCCCTCAACGGACTCGATGAATTACCGGAAACGTGTTTCGAAATTCCTTTTATCTTGACTGGCAAATTGACAATTGCATTAAACAGGCCAATCATGGCGCCTACTGGTACACAGTTGGGGGCCCAGACAAGTATTTCGGCGCTGTTTCGCAGACGGACTTACCGTATTTATTCGATTAACCGCCCTGGGCGCTTATTAAGTTTTTGGACCTTGAGAGTGGGCGCTAATTCGAGGTGGGCGCTTATTCGGGGCTGGGCGCTTATTAAATTTTCCTGCCCTTAGGATGGGCGCTTATTCGAGGTGGGCGCTAATTCGAGGTTGGGCGCTTATTCGAATAAAGACGGTAACCAGAGTTAGTTTCGTCGGTGGCACGTCAGGCTATGGTTTCAGTGGAGATACATCAATTTGTCTTTCTTCAAGGAAACGGTAGAGATAAGAGCAGTCTGCACGCTAAAAACAAACCTTTTTCAATTTGTCTTGAAACGATATGCTAACCTGTGCATGGCTGTGCTGCAGTCGTAATTTAATCCCAGTTACTTACGTCTTCGAATCAGTGCCGATATCCTTGTTCTGGGCCCTTGGCGGAGTCAACGAATTACTTGAAATGTGTTTCGAATTTCTCTTCAACCTAATTCGAAAATCGACAATGTCTTTTTTAACAGGCCAATCATAGCGCATACTCAAATCCTGGTACAGAGGTGAGCGCCTAGACTAAGGTCTTCGGTGCTGTATTCCAGTCGTTCGAAGGCCGATTAGCGCTGACCCTGGGTTAAAATGTTTCTTTTTCTTTTGTTCAAAAGCATTTTTTCAGAATAATGTTCTCGATTCTTTTTAGACCATCAAATCATCAAATTGTGGACAAAAAGAATAAAACTGAATTTTCTTTTTAAGCTTTCAGATCTGAATTGATTGAAATTTTGCAGTAACCCTGGGTTATCTTAACCCTGCTTTGAACAACCCAACCCAGCCAGATGTTTAGTCTGTGGTGCAGGCTAACGACATGCGTGTCAGTCACATGTCACAAGTTCCTATACAACGTCATGACTTCCTACCTGCTTCGTAAACAAGTTATGTCCATCGACCACGTAAATCACAAAAGCCAGAGGGTTTTCCAGTTTCTCTTTGACAAGATTATCCAGAGCTTCATTTTCGTTCCTCCCAGGGGAGTCAATGACGCTGACACCAGACTGTAAGAACTCGATGTTCAGCCCGGTCTCGATGATACCCTCTACCTTGGATGAGTCCTCCCGGTCCTTCCTGCTCAGCTCGATCTTCTTCCGTGGAATTTTGTTCTTGCCTTTCAGGTTTATGTTCTGCAAAATAGAACTATAAATATAAACTACCTCCATCGAGACAACCATTCTTCCACTGAAGACATTCTTAGAGGTTCGTCACGCTTTCCTTCCTTCATCACGAGTTCCTCTCCCCTTCGTCACGCGTTCCTTGGCGGTCGTCGGGTGAGGGAGGGTGGGGGATTTTCGAATATAGATTCAATACTGAGAGGGTATTCTTCTCTAACCAGTCTGCTACAAATAAATCCTCAAAAATTAACAGTCCTGGGAGTCTTCTCCATTTGGTCTGGCGAAATCATGGCGTACTTCACGAGAATGACGAGAAGTTATTTTAATTTGTTTTGTCTCGCCCAGGTATACCTCCAGAACAGGAACTTTCCAAATATATCTCACCCCCCCGCCTTTCAATCCCAAGGTAGGCGGGAGGCGGGGGGGAGGTACACTTGAGATTACCCACTAAAATATATTAAAAAAATGTTAAAACATTTTGAAGAGAAGCGATAACAAAACTTGTTAATTTGTTAAATGTTTTGTGTATTGGGGTGTGTTTATAAATATGAACCATACCTCTAATATTTTTCCATCCTTGGTAGTGAGACGACAGAATGGTTCGTTGGCGTAGCGGACTCGCACAATCCTTGCGGTGCTCGGTTGTTGCGAGGTAGGAAGTGACTTGCATCCAAGGAGCTCGTTGATGATGGAGCTCTTACCGCAGTTTGTCTGACCGACAAAAATCAGAGCTGGCTCCTCGGTGAAAAGCGACTCAACTTCCTTTCTTTCCTTGGTGGTGTACAAGAGTTCAGCCAGAGCGTTGTCGAAGTCGCATTGGATGTCACCGAGTGCCACCGTTGGAGATGAACAAAAGTGAACATCGCTGATTAAAGCCGTTGCTTCCGCTACATCTCCTGATCCAGCTCCGGGCGAGTTTGGTGGAGACGTCGCTTGAGTCATGAACTCCACTTTTAATTCTGCATCGCGCGGTCCAGACAGCTTTTCAACGAGTTGATTAAAATACTCGATTGTATCGCAGTGTATTTTTTGTATAGTGGCCTTGCTTTTTTTGAAATCTTCGAAAACATCTTTAAGCGGCATGACGAAAAGCGAAAATGTGAAGGACGCTTCTGATCTTTAGCACTGGCGGAAGTCATTTGCATAAGCCCTTTCGATTCCCCGAAACACAGGATGATTCATGCTGCACTTCAAGGAAATGTTGTACTAGTGGATGGACTCTTGAATGGAGATCACAGGAAACTGGTTCTCTTTCTTGCGCGAACATTGGGCATTTTATCTTATTCATTTATTATTCATTTTTGATAATAGTCATTTAAGGATGTGAGACAATGCTATAATTTACCTAATATTAAGCTAGCTCGTTCTACTTCCTTAAAAATGATGTCTCGACCGGCCGTAGGTCGAGGGCAGTGTTAGTGTTCCATATTATTCGACAATACTTCTTCAAAGATAAATAGAGCCATCAACATGGTTTTCAAGGGGGGCATGTGATATTTTATGTTAGAAATTACTGATAAATAATTAGTTTACTGTATAAGTTCATGCCGGAAGATTGAAATCTATGTTAATAAGCTCCATTGTTCTCGGGAAGGGGCTAGTGTTCGAAACGTTAGCTTTCAAATATTTTTGCGGTGGCTGATTAACAGCGTTAACTCAGTTGATAAAGCCTATTTTCCTGTTTCACTCGGTCACAGATTCTTTTGAAACTATAAACACCTTGATATTGCTTTCAAGCAATCTTGGCGGATTTAATTGCGTGACGAGCCCACGTTAGGTCTGCAGTTTTTCTCTGTCGGTCACGCAACATTGGTTTTCGGTTTCATTTTTCCGGGAATCGACATTACTATTCAAAAACTGTGTATGGAAACGTGCTTCGGAGACTCGTATGCACAATAATCCCCTCAAGCTACGGTAGGAAATATTTCTGGGCAGATTGCTGCCAACACTTGTCAAGGTTTGATCAACATGGCGCAAGATTCTCAAGAAGGTGGGTTCCATTTCCGTGCACGATCGATCTAGACTTATAAATATCTAAGATGTTCTATTGCAAATAGCCTTTTTTCTTAGAATAGTCACAGCATCGCCCCTTCCGTATGTTCTTAGCAATATATCGGGTTGTCTATTTCGTAAAATGGTTTTTGAGTAGTTATTACAGGTTTTCTGTTTTGTTTTTATACCAACGAAATACTAATTTAATGGCGTGGGATAGAAAGAGATGCCATTGTTATGAAAAATGTTCCTAAGTAACCTGTTGCTTCGCGTAGATTGTCTTATCTATGAGGATTAAGTGTTACTTCAACAAATAACTTGCGGAAACACTAAAGCTTTTCTAACATGCTTTCTATCGGCTTGTCAGTTGGAACCTTGCGTGGACTAAATTATGGTCATTCAATTTCTTTTTCGAATACGATTAAGAAACTTATTTATTCTGATCGCATAACAAGTATTTACTACAAATGGTTTTTAATGGTAGAATATTGGACTATGATTCAGGTTCAAATACTGTATGGTGTCACAGTAAATAATGTATTTACATGTTGTATGTTAATTGTGCATTAATGTAGAGCGTACCCTCCTTTTCATTGGAATGCATTATTGTGCATATAAATGCTGAACACTGGGCAAGGCTTTGGTTCTAGAGTCAATCACTAAAATTTTAGGTGGGTGTGTGCCATAGGGACCCTGTAACTATGCCAACATTAGCCTGAGTCTAGTCTACAGTGAAACCTCAATATAATGAAGGGCCAAGGGACTGGCAAAGTATGTTTGCTCAAAGGAGGATATTTTCTGTATATTTCACTATTAATGGGGAAAAGAACATTGTCTTTTATTTTAGGACTTCGTTATAAAGAGGTTTGTTATATATTAAGCTTCCACTAGTATATCAGTATGCTAGTCCAGCCTATATCGTTACTTATTCAGCTGCATTTTGCAACCCTATTCCAGACTATGAACAACCAAATCGTTACCCTGTCCCAGACTATGTACTCTAAACTTTTAGCAATATTATTGAATGACGGTGAATAGGATATGAAGAATTCCCTGCCTTGTTTATAGACGATATTTTGCTGTGAAACGAGTAAATTCCGCTGACTGTTCAGCCATTTTGTTCTCACTTGATCACAACAACTGAACCTCGTCCCCAGGTTTTCTCAGTTAATGGTTCAATAACCTGCAACCCGGCCGCACTTTTGATGTCATTTTGGTCAACAGTCTTTGGTTATGGTGAATTATGCGTGTGGTTATAACCAATCAGAAACAGAGAAATATTTTGAATGAATAATAATAATTTTTCCTAGCACTGGACAATTGTTGTCCAGTTGTTGATTATTTTACCTTATTCTTGGAAATCATGCCTAATCTCCCTGATAGACATTTTAAATTCTGCAAGCAGAATACTGCAATGCTGACTGTACTACATGAGAATTTACTTTACAAGACATCAACACGACACCGAAAGAACTCAAAGCAGAGCAGGATTGTAACCATAGACAGCTGTTTTGCTACTATTGTAGCTTATCAGTATGGCGTAACAACCAGAGAAAGTTCTGTTGAAAAATATTCACACACTCTGATTTTAGCCCTAACCAGGGGCGGATCCAGGAATTTTTGATTGGGGGGTCCAAACTTTGGTTCGGAAAGGACTGTTCAACTTTTTTGTGCCAAATTACTTTTTCCCCACACCCCATTCCACCAGTCGCTGAGAAGGCAGAGATGACTATGAGTTTCTCAATCTGTGAACTTTTCTGGAGGGTTTCACTATCCCTGGAATTTAGTTTAGTGGCAAAATGCAACACACATTTCATTAAAAAAAAACAGCCAGTTAAAAAGTGATATACGATCCTGTCGATTTAAGAATTTTAGTCTCAAACAAGCGTCAGGTCTGATAGGGGTGCATCTGGACCCCCCAGACCCTCTCCATGGATCTGCTACTGAGGCCCTGCCAGGGTAAATTTCGACAAGTGGCATGGCCCAAACAGTAGCAACAGCGTGTAAAATGAAATCGCGACAAGAGACAACCTCCCTCGGCCAAACTGCAACAGTGACGGCAAAGCCAACAATAAGCAACAAGCATTTATAAACACCAACACAAGGCGTTTTAAAATTCAGACGGGCGACATGGGACCCCCCCCCCCCCCCCCCCTGGCAGGGCCTCGCTATTGCTAACCCAGAACTCCTAACACCCACACAATCATGCCATATCACGTGTCTTCTGCAGGGCAAGTCGATGTCTTGCAAAGAAAAATAAGGAATTGACCAAAACCAACCTCAAAAACATGGCCAGAACTGTGCAAAAATTGCAGCATATCAGGATCTATGATAGATCTACAGCCCCAAATACATGAAGTACAAACATTAACCACAAAGGACTGCAAAGGACCACAAACGAATATGCTGAAGAATGTAGGATCTATATAAATACCTCGTAAAGTCCTTTGTGGTTAACCTTTGTAATCTCCCATATGATATTATTTTAATATGACAGAACCCTAGGGGCATAGCTACCTGTATGCACGGTATGCATGTGCATACCTGAAAAGGTCTAGGCTGGTTTAAAAAATTGAATAGTAAGAAAAGCAAATAAATATAAGATGATTATTTTATTATTATTTATTATTATTTTATTATTATTATTAGATTATTATTTTGTGTTAAGCCCCGTTAGGCCCCTTACTCTCATGGGCAGCAGTTATGCAAATCTATAAGAACAAAAAAAAGTGAAAAATTTTCAACATCAGGGACTTTCCAGGGAGGTGGGCAGGTGGATTGTGAAAATTGTGTGTACCTCTCGAAAAATCCTGGCCATGCCACTGAATGTACAAAATGGTCAGGCTCTCTTAGAATAAAAGTAATTTATTTTCTCTCCAAGCGTTTAAACTCACTAGTAAAGCTATGTGCAATGAGCAACTGTGGTAGATTTTATTCAGGATCATAGGGTACTCAGGTTCATATTTAGAAAAACCATAGGATTTGTGTAATTGCGTCATTTATTGATTATTTGGTCAGTGGCTGAACAAAAAAAATGTCTCAGATTTCTACTTGACTGGTCTTGAAGGAAGCCTGGTAACCCTGTGGTGAGATCTGTAGACAAGGCTGCCCTTCATCCTTCTTTAACTCTTACTTAGGAAGGCATTTGAATGAAAACTTTAGTGTGGTGTCTATTGTAGCATTGCTGAGTTACCTTTGAAAGCAATCCCTAGGCATTCTCCGCTGTTTCCCCCCAGTCAAACCTGGACTCTACTGTGAGCTGTGATATCATCATTCCCCAGACTTTGTGCAAGCAACAAGATAAGAGAGATCACTTTAATAGTAGGCTAGCAATTCAGGAAGCACTCTAGGAACGTGGGTTTTACAACACAGTTTCTCATCTCTATAGATGTGTGGGTTTTTGGGCAAAAAAGCTCTCTACATGAGTAGTTTGTCCGTTATTTTTAAATCTACAATGTTGGTCAGGCTACGAAAAATTAATATTATATAATCATGTAAGTTTTTTTGATATTAGGGGTGATATCCCTACTGAAGGAAATTTTGTGCCCAGAACACCATTCTTTGAAGTTAGTGCCGAGTTAAGCAAATCGAAATGTTAAATTTGGAGGCTAATAGTGCAGTGGGAAAAGACAACTTTAGACGAATGGTTTGCGGTATTGCGGTATTGGGTTATTTTTGGTGCGGTGTTGCGGTAATTTTTATTTCAAAGTACGGTATTGCGGTTTTCAGAGTCCAAGCGGTTTGCGGTAAGTTTAATTTTTACGTCGCGGTAGTCGGTGAAAAAATCGTTGAGTCGCAGTGATCTGCTTCTTTTTCATGACAAGAGGATACAAATCCTAAGAGGTCTCCCTGGCTAGCCTGCGTGACCTGTGTGCACAGTCGGGGATTGTATTGCGCAAACAGTGCAGACAAATCGTATGGCTTCTAATTTCAGTTAAAACTTTTTTATCCAATGATACGTAAACATGTCGCATTATTTATGACTTCATGGACCTTGTGGGAATAGTCAGCTTGTTAACCTCCTTTATACCAATCTTATAACCACTTTCGTGCCAGTCGCCAAACAATAGAGAGCGATCCAGAGGGTCAACTAAGTGATCAGTCAGATATTCCAGCACATAGCGAGGTCAGTGAGATCGTTATAAATTGCGTAGTGTCAAAAGATAATCTATGAAGATAGTGTGGTCTAAAAACTAGTACTTGTCCTTCTTGTTGTGCATGCAGGAATATAGAATGTACTAGTATTCGTGTGTGCTTACCCTACGTAGCATAGCGGCCCGGGGATGGTGGGGGGGGGGGGGGTACTTCCTGATAAGAGGCTAATGAGGATGTGCCGCTGGATGGGGTCGCATTTTCACGACTGGATTGACTATAATGGGGTCGCATTTTCAGAGAGTTACTAGAATGGGGTCACACATTTTCTGCTTTTTTTGGGTAAGACAGTTCTTCATATTTACGGTTAGCAAAGGTACCAGAATGTTTGTATTGTAGATGAAAAGTAAAGTGTTCTTCATTCAATCTAAAACAAAGTCAATTCATAAAAATAGAAAGTAACGAAGTTGGGATCGCGAAAATTAAATATTTGTTCAAAAGTGACTAAGATGGGGTCTATAATTGGCCTCAGAATAGACCGTAATGGGGTAGGGGCTCTGAGATGCCAGCGGCACATACCAACCAAATATTAACCCAAGTACCCCCCCGCCCCCACCCCGGGCATGGCAGTTTTACACGGTTTTGTCGGCAGCACCACTGTGAGCGGCGAAGCAGCTCCTGCCCCAATCTCCTCGCCCGCGCCCCCTTTATTATTTAGCGCGCCCAACCAAAACCGCCATGCTACGCAGGCTAGTGTGTACTGTGTGCCCTTCGAATCCAAAAGGCAGCCCGGGTCGACGTTTTGAAACCCTCAACACAGAACCGAGTTAATTGTGAATCTGAAACAACCTCATAAGAGTCAACTGTTTTCCGTCCGTTTATGATCCAGGTCAGTATTATATAAAGTACAGTGTGAAAGTAATACTAGAAAGCTCCTGTTATATCATTTGAGAAAACGTATACATGCAATGAACAAAGATAAATGAGTGCGATGATCTTATGTTTATCGTACGCTTGACATCGACGCACCTTGATTTGGAAACACTGACATAAAAGTATTATTTCTTTTTGAAAGGAGGATTTGTAGTATTGACAACGTCAACTTTTTCCCATTTGTAACTGCGGTTTCGGTATTTGGTTAAATTTTGATGCGGTATTGCGGTATTCGTATCCCCCCCCCCCCCCCCTTACGTCCCCCTCATATAACGTGCAAAAAGAAGGAAAGGAGAGAACATTCGTGGCTGAATGTCTCTGTTTGTAGCTCCTGGACACAGTGAGACTCTGCCTAACCACATCTTCATTTTTACTACCGCCACATTCTTTAACCCTTTAAACCCTAAGATCAGAAATTGAATTCTCGATTGTTGCCCCTATTCATTTCCTACAGAAGTAGTGGGGAGAAGTTGATAAAATATCAAGCAAATTCATCTTGTGTGATCATGTCAGTAATTCTCATGACCACTCTGTTTTACAAAGCATTGATATTACAAGGAGAAATTTGATGCTAATCACTCTTAGGGCTTAAAGGGTTAAGACCAATGGGGTAGCCTGCGAAAACAGCCGACATTTCGCAAAGCCACCACTGGTTTCTCCGCGAAATGACGTCTGAGATTCCATACTGATGAGGTCACTACCTAGACACTGTGTAGTGCCACTGATTGGTCGTGCTGCATGGGAAATTTGCTTCATTCAATCAAAAGTACTTGCCAGATCTGGGTAGTGCTTCTGATTGGTTGAAGCTAATTTTAATCCCATCTGTATCACTACCCAGATCTGTGTAGTGACGCGTCATCAGAATGGAATATCTGCGCTCGTTTCTCAGACATCATTTCTCGGGAAAAGCCCTGGTGGCCTCGCAAAATGTCAGTTGTTTTCTCAGGCTACCAATCAGGAAATAATGTTTGTATCTGAAAACTTCATCTCAGCCCTTTGCAGAACCTGCATCGGCTCGCTGGATGGCAAGCCATTCTAGCTTTGATTTAGATCACAAAGGTTTGAGTGCGTTCGGGTGAAGCCTTCCTGGGTTAATTCAAACGTCTTTTCAGTCTTTTAATCCACTCATTTCGTATCTAACTGAAAGGGTAGTAAAAAAGGGTGAATTTTTTTCATTGCAGTCTCCAGCCTGGACACATCGTCTTCGTTTGAAGACCAGTTCAGGGACTTGACCTCGCTTATAACCTTCTTTGAGCAGTGCTCGCAGGGCACACAAGGTTTTATTGACCTGATGAGGCAGCAACTTAGTGAGAGCATAAAAACAGACCTGATTACTGACGCAGAAAAACAGCGTCTGTCGTCGTATTCCGCCAAGAAATCCACTCTGTTAGTGGTGGGTCAAACCAACAGTGGCAAGAGTTCTTTTGTGAATGAACTTCTTGGTGGTTCGTTCATGCCAACTTCTGAAGTTCCCTGTACGTCTCGCATAGTTCGTCTAAAGTATAGTGAGGAGAATTACTACCAGGTACAGTTAACAAAATTCTTGAAGCAAAGCACGGTAGCCGGCTGAAAGTTTTTAATTCCATTTCTTTGAACACCCAAACCTTAAAACAAAAGGGAACCAGCAATAGTTTCTGCAACACCCAGAAACACCCTTAATTTATAATTAGTATTTGTATCTCGCAGCGGCGCACCATGGGTAAGACAATGTGGTTAACTATGCATCCAAGAATTTTTAATTTTGACAAAATCTTCCGCCGTTAGCGGGTGTAAAAAAATTTTAACTTGATATTCGACATCTGTCCATGTTATGATCAATTGACAGCTGTAAACATAGGCTATCCGCTGACTAATGTCACATGACTGTATTGCGGGCTCAGGTGTACAACTCACTGAGGTGGCGTGTTTTTTTAGTTCTCCGCTGACCAGTCATGACATTCAATTGATCGCAGGCTCAGAAACTTTACTTCAGAAAGACATTTCGTTTAAGTTCCCTCGAGAGCTTCGCTTTTAGCCGTGGCTAAATCTATATATATGTTTATTGTCTTTGTTCGCCTGTTTTACGTTCGGTTTTCTCCCTTGTATTTACCGTTTGATACCTCAGGTGTTGAATAGCTCTCAACCTTCGGAAGGAATCCAGAAGACTCCCTTCAGTAAGAAGAAGCTCCCTAAAGAGGCGATTGAGCTGGACGAGATCAAGAGAGGCGACCCATCATGGATCAACTCTGTGGTAGAAGTGGGGCTAAACAACCCGCTCCTACAGAGCGGCCATCTGGAAGTTATTGATGCACCCGGAATGAGTGAAAACGAGTCTTTGGACAAAATCGTTAACGAGTGCATTCAGGGAGTCTTGCAGGTCATCATTTATGTTATAGATGGCAACTCATCTTTAAGATTACAGGTTAGTGTGAAATAAGGAGAGCCTCCCAGGGATTTTACACCTGGTTGAAGAGACAAAGTGGAATAAGGTTCCTTGCTAAGAAAAAAAAAAAAACGCGACGGGCGAGGCTTAAACTCCGGACCTCTAAATCCGGTGTTAAACGCTAGGCCGTAGACGCCTCCACCGGCGACATACTGCTGGAGGGTAACCCTGCGATGGACTAGAATCAAGGGGGGGGGGGGGGGGAATAGCAAAACTCCTAGGTATGCTTCATGCAAAGGCAACCGGGATAAGTTCTGTTTAGGAATTTGGCTCGGGAGAGCCTTTACCCTTACCTTACCTCCTGCCTTTATAGGTGCGGTCACACTAGTCGTCTTCCCTAAGGCTCCCCATGGGGAAATAGCTTGGGTTGGGCTCTGCATTTTGATCACTGTCATGTTTGAGGCCACACAGCGACAAATTGCCCAAGGGGAAGAAAAAACTTGGACCCGGTTTCGTGGGAAACGCCGTTGTAAACATTGAAAGGCTGACATAAATCGTAAACGGTTTCGACCATTTTTACCCTTTTAATAAAACTGCCACATCAATTACGCTTGATCACACGAGCGGTTCAGCCCTTGATTTTGAGACTGAAAAGGAAGAAAAAGAAAAGCTAATTCTTCGCTAAATTCTCGCTCAGAAGTAAAGTACGGGTTTACTAAAGTGTTGCAACGACTTTAAGAAAGGAATTCTTATAAAAAAAACATTGATTTTATAAAGAAAACTCGCGAGTGTTTCAAGATACTTTTGAATATGTTTAACGTAAAATCCTGAAAAACATTCACGGCAGTGCTCAAAATCCTGCTGAATGTTCGAACTTTGCGTAGGATTTTGCGTCAAGACGAACATAGCACGTAAACAACACATGATTTTACCACCTGATACATTTCACTTTCTCGTGATTTGTAAGGTTGAGCCGCTTTGGGTTTTATTTAACCCATAGAACTTACCTCAGGAACTGTCATGGGTAATTCTTTTGTTCTTTTTGCCGTCTCCATGGAAATTTCCCGGAGGTAATTTCACCTTCGGGAAATCGGTTAGACACCGAATTGCTTCCCCATGGGCAACAGCAATTTGCTCATGGGTAAAATCGCTAGTTTGACCGCACCTAATGCTTAGCCGCTTATCTATCCTCTTTATCGATCAAGGGAGAGGGTTTTGGCAACTGTCAGAGCAACTGTGATCATGGGAACAAACAACTCATCAGCATCAGGATCCATCAGTGCAGCAGTTCCATAATAGGGAGCTTAACCAACAACAACGGCGACGGCTACGAAAACGTCACTTAAAAAGTGAATTCGCGCTGCCTCAATCTTTATCGCGCTTATTCCATTTGGTTTAGTGCGTCAAATGTTGCAATTTTTTTTCTAGAGTTGAATCCTTAAAGACTGTCTCGAAGTGCAGGAAACGAAAACAAAGTCGTTGTCTTGTGTTCAAGTCCTCCACAAAACGTGAAATTAGGCATTTTCACCTCAAAGTCGTGCAGCGACGGCAAAGAAATGTACATAAAAGAATGATGAACGTGCAACGTTGTTGTTTTGTCAATCTAAACCTTCTGATTTTTTTACGTTCTCTTTAACGTCGCCGCCGTCTTTGCTTAAGCTCCCTAATCTCTCCTTCGTCACGCTTTACAGTTCTCACTTAGCGCCGGGCGGCTGGAGGCCTGGACCCTCCAATGACACAGTCTATTTGCTGTGGGATGGTTGGCATTTTTTACCTTCTGTATATTTTGCACCTTTTTCCTGTGAGATGGGGTCACTGAATGGGGCGTATCTCTTTTATCCGGCGAATAGCGCTATACAAAGTTTGAACAACCGGGGCCAGGTCAGTATAACTATGTGCCAAAGTATAACAGACATTAGGGCCATTTATACGAGGGAAAATAAGACGCATCTTTCATTCGACGCGTCCTAAATAAGACGCAAACTATAAACGGCACATTAAGAGGCGACTTAGCAAAGACGCATCTTATCGAAGAATGGGTGTTTGGGGCTGTTCTCAGATAAGACGCGCCTTAGCTAAATTTCAAACGAAATGTGCCGTTTATTCGGGATAGTTTGAGTCTTATTTAGGTCGCGTCCTATGTAAGATGCGTCTCATTTTTGCTCGTTTAAAAGGCCCTATTGTAGTAAAGTGAGGAAAACTCGCTGATCGACAGGTCCTCTTCACTCAAGTTCTGGTCTAAAACGGAGTATGCAATATATCTCTTAAACCTGAGATGAGGTAGCAAATTAAATGTTTTTTTTGGTCCTGGGTCCCAGTAGAAACCCACCCACCCAAATTTTCTAACTACCTCTTCTCCCACGGGAATGAACATAACACAAAATGGCTGGTGAATTGACCAATCCATTTTTTCCTTTGTGCTGAAGGAAAGAGGCTTTCTGCTCCACTTGAAGGAAAAAGTTGGCAACTTGCCCATATTCTTCGTTTGCAACAAGGTGGAGAAAGACCAAAGAGCACTAGAATTTGACCGGGGCTCCGAATCAGAAGGCGAATCCGACTCAGAAGACGATAAGCCAAGTGTGAAAGAAAAAGGAAAAGAGGATGTTGTTTTTCAAGCTCTAGCCAAGTGCCAAATGGTTCCTGAAGACGTAGCTTGGGAGGACTGTGCGTTTTTTCACGGGTTGTCGTCTAAGGAAGTAAGGAGTGCTCGTCTTAAGAAAGAAACAAACCAATTCACCGAACAGTTTGAAATTCTCAAATCCAAACTGCTTAAGTTCGCTGCCGTTGGAGTAAATTCGCATTTGAAGTCTGCCACAGAGCTTCTCTCCCAGATCCAAGACAGAGTTTTCGATTTGTTCCTGACTTGCGATTTCCAAAAACCCGTCCAAAAGGAGTTGTTCCATTTCTTGGAATTTAGGGAGCAAGAGTATGTAGAGAAAATTCGGTCGTACATAAGAAAGAACAAATCTCATTTTGCCAATATTATCAGTACGGCTATCAGTGTGAAAAGAAGCAAAATCGAAACAGACGCATATGACATGCAGTTTGACCCTATTAAAATAGGGGATGTTGTCCGTCGAAATGAAGTTGTCGAACAGTGTCGAAGACAAATCAAAGACCTGGTGCTGTTTAAAGTCATGGACATTTCCATGACTAAAGTGAGAGAGACAGTAAATGCAATCACGAAAAAAATTCGTACGTCTCTGGAAGAATCTTTCTGCGAAGTGGTAAAACAGGATGACCGTCTTGCTAATTTGGTAAAGAGACAGCTTGAATACAGCTTTCTTCAGCATTTCCATCAAGAAGACATGATACAGCATTTTGATTATGCTTTGATGAGAACAGGAATCAGAATAAGGGATGAAGCCTTCAAGGTAGTAAGCGATGTGTGGTCAGCTTTCACAGGAAGGAGGACAAAACTAGACCAAGAATGGAAGCGAAGCGTCGCTAAGGAAGTGTTAGATAGCGTTGATACCGATGCAATAGCTAACAGAATATGCTGTAAAATATCAGGTGATCTCGAAAATGGTCACAAACTTTTTCAAGTAAATCTTCACCACATGGAAATAATGTGCGCGGCTGCAGCCGAGCAGACTGATGTTCAGAAGAAGTTTGCGATAGCAAGGGCACCACATTTTGCAAGCTTAATGAGTAGCACAGCAGCACTCTATCAAACCCTGTTATCACCAGTTCCCCAGAGAGTAGCCTTGAGTAATCAACTGGGAAGGAAAGGACACAGAGGCAACGTCTATGAAGTACAGTCCAACGAGCGTCTTGTGGCCAAACAGCTTACCTGCCACAAAAAGTCAACGAAAGAAGAGTATTTGTTTGGCTTGACACGTTCTTCTAGAAGGTCAGAATTGCATTGAATCATTTAGTTAATCACTAATCAGTTAGTCCTTCATCTTGGGAAAGAAAGTTAGTTTCTTAGATTGTGATGTAGCGCCAATAAGAGAGAGAAAGAGAGAGAGAGTGGGGGCGGGAGGAGAGAGGGAAAGAGAGAAAGACAGAATTCTGGTTATACTAAGGCCCAGTAGCGCTCAAAACGTCAGTTCTATATAGTGGGCAGTTAACCCAGTGGATGAAATCAAACTTTTGAGTTCTTAATCTTGGTCACTCTTAGTGAGCCTAAGGTGGATGGATACTCAGAAAAGTCAAGTGGCCACCTAGGGTGAACTCTATATGCAAATCAGACGAATTATGAGGTGACTCCCCTCAAAAAAAGAGCGCGAAGATTTGTTCAATTAATCCAACATCAAACATACATGGGCTTTCACAGCATTTCCTGCTGGTGTAAAATAATGTAAAATTCCGAAAATAAGCCTTCGGGTCTTCTTTCTCAAAGGCCCGGGCGGGCTTTCATTCGGTGGGTGCTTATACTGCGGAAGATTTTTCTATTTTGCTTTTAGAATTTGGGAGGCATTGATTTAGCCTGCTGCGCCACAGATGGACTAAACTTCTGGTCAAGTCCGTCTGAGAAACAGACGCTGAAATCCTTGCTCTGGTCCCCGACCTGTGTACTCGGATTTGAGTACGCACCACGATTGGTATGTTTTAACAATGGAATTTTTTAAAAAAAATGCCATTGTTGATTTGCCAGTCATTTTGGGGGAGTAATTCGAAACACATTTCCGCTAATTCGTCCGTTGGGGCCCAGAACAAGGATAACAGCGCTGTTTCGCAGACGTCACTAACCTGGCGGGTTAGATTACCTAGCATTCATTTGAAGAGGATTGTAGCGTCCACTCATAGCTACTTGAAACTGTACTTTAATCAGTTGTTCACTTGCTAGTTCGTTTCTAATCTGCACATAACTTGTATTCATTCCATTCACAAATTGCACGTGAAAGAGAAAGATTCGCTGAAATAACAACAACGCGGCTATTACAAAGATGATATTGACCGAATAACCAAAAATACTGCATACTTACAAGTTATTAGGCCTTCTTAATGGAAAGGAAAACTTGTCCTAACGAAACGACAGTATAACTCCATAACAAAACATGTGCTTTTCGTGGGAAAGAGCGCCCACGATATTTTGTGTGCGGTCACCGAAGGCCACACCATATAACGTTTATTTTCTGTCTCTTACACGCTCCCCCCCGAAAGACGACTGAGGAGTCTTTCTACTTTAGCACAAACTAGTACTGAGCGTACAAAAAACTAGTCGAAACTATCCGATCAGTACAAAGTTCCTCAAAAGGTCCCTCAGTTATCTTAACCTTTCGGAACAGTTCAGACACTTCTCGGTGCCCTTCCTACACACATGAACTGGTAGCTTCAAAGAGGTTTTGGCTGCTGTTCCAAGCCACCTAATAACTGTTCTTCCAATAGACAGAGCTTCCGGACATCTCTGCGGTACGCTCCGTCCGCTGTTCTGACGACAACTTGGCGTACCATGCCTTCGCTATCAGGAAAGGTTTGCTCGACCAAGCCCTTTGGCCACTGACCCCGGGGCAAATTCTTGTCTGCAAGCAACACTAAATCTCCTACTATAAAGTTTGGCTTAGGTTGTAACCACTTCTGGCGTTCTTGGAGCGTTGGCAGATATTCCCTTGTCCACCTCTGCCAAAATTCATTTGCGAGAAGATGAACGTGCTTCCATCTGGCTTTGAATCAATCTGACTCCTCGAATAAATCTGGGGACGAAGACGGGTTTCGGCGCAACAGAAGGATATGGTTCGGCGTCAGTGCTTCCAAATCCTTTGGATCATCAGAGACCGGCGTGATTGGCCTGTCATTCAAAATCTTCTCTACTTCAATGAGGAATGTTCTCAGGGTTTCTTCGTCTACGAGGCGTTCTCCCACCATAGAATGAAGGATCCTTCTGATAGACCGTATAAGTCTCTCCCATACGCCGCCTTGGTGACTGGCCGCGGGTGGGTTAAATTTCCACTCAATTCCTCTCCTGGTCAACTTCAACTGAATCTTCTCCTGATCCCACACCTTTAAAGTGTTGACGACGTCCAATTCAGCCCCTCTAAAATTAGTACCGTTGTCACTATAGATAATACCTGGGGAGCCTCTTCTACCAACGAAGCGCAAAACGGCATTGATAAAACTGTCGGTGGAGAGGTTGTTAACTAACTCTATGTGAACTGCTCGATATCTTAAGCAAGTGAAGATGCAGCCGTAACGTTTGTTCAGAGAAGGGTCTCTCCTTGATCTTGTGTTAGGTCCTATCTTCACGTAGAGGGGCCCGAAGTAATCCAACCCAACTGCAGCAAATGGATATACGAGCCTGTGACTGTCCGAAGACACTCTAACAACTGGAAGTGGTGCTGTCACTTGTTCTCCTAACTTGGCGTTCTAACGTTTGCACACATGGCACTTGCCAAGAACTTGCTTTATCGTGGAAACTGCACTCACGATCCAATAGCGCTGCCTAATTTCGGCCAGAACTTGATAGGTTCCTACGTGTCCATTCAAGTGATGATAGTGGCGAATTATCAACTCAGACACGGGGTGCTTTGCTGGCAGTATCATCGGGTGCTTGGCATCATATGGCAAACTCGAGTGATTCAATCTTCCGCCGACACGTATGATTCCTTCATCTTCGAATGGCTTAAGTCTGGCTAGTCTGCCTTTGATTACTGTTTCACTTTTCTCATCAGCAAATAACTGTTCCTGGACGAACTTCACAATTTTCTTCTCCGCTTTGTCCACGTCATGGATCGATAAGGTTTTAGGACTATACTTCACACTTCTATCTTTGTCGTTCTGGCACTGGGACTGCATCGGTCTGTTGAAGGCTCTACATAACCACCCAACTATTCTTCTCAGTCGATCCCACGACGAATATCGTTAGAACAAAATGCTCCAGAAATCCGCATGAACTGTGGGTGCTCCAACAGTGACTTTCTCCTTTTTCACTCCTTCGTCTGTATCTAGGAGGTCTCCCAATTCCTCTGGAGGCTGCGGGGGCCAATCTTCAACTTCTCTCCACAAGAATTCTGGACCACGGCGCCACCTTTCCAGTTTTCCAGTCTCTGAGGCCTTGATCCCTCGGGAAGCATAATCCGCGGGATTGAGCTCTGATCGTACATGCCGCCACTGCCGTGGATCTGATTGTTGACGTATGACAGCTACCCGGTTTGCGACGAAGGTTACAAATCTTCGTACTTCATTGGCAATGTACTTGAGAACTATCATAGAGTCAGTCCAGTAAGTCACACTGTTAATCTTCAGTCTTCCTTCTAACTCTCTCGTTATGACCTTGTTGACTTTCGTTGCTAGAGTAGCCGCTGTCAACTCCAGCTTTGGTACTGTTACAGCACTTTTCAAGGGTTTCACGCGAGACTTCCCCTTTACGAAACAGCAATGAATTTGCCCCTGACTGTTAACAAGACGTAAATAAGAGGCTGTCCCATAACCATGCTCTTGGGATGCGTCGGCGAAATGATGAAGCTCTACATGTTTCACTTCACCGAAGTCCTTTGGCTTAAAACATCGAGGAATACTGAATCCTTGCAAGCTCATAAGCCCTTCTCTCCAACTCTTCCAACGTTCACACAATTCTCTTGGGAGCTTCTCATTCCAATCCAACTTTAGTTTGCACAATTCCTGATTCATTTCTCTTCCAGGTAAGAGTAGGGGGCTAGCGAATCCGAGCGGGTCATACACCGTTGCAATAGATGATAAGACACCTTTCCGATTCTCTGGACGCTCCTTGTCATTCACAACAAAGTCAATGGTGTCATGTTCAACATTCCAGTGGATTCCTAGTGCTCTATCTATAGGCAAACTTTCTGATTTCAAATCTAAACTCTTAATGGTGGGTGCTCTTTCCTCCACCGGGAACGCTGACAACACGCTGCGAGAATTGGAAATCCATTTTGTCAATTCAAAGCCTCCTCTCGCAAGTAACTCCTGGAGCTGCTTACTGACTTGTACTGCGCGTTCTGAATCAGCAAAGGATTTAAGCAAGTCATCTACGTAGAAATCCTTAAGCACGGCGTCAACTGCCTCTTGGGAGAAGTCTTTCTCATTATCCTTGGCCGTCTTTCTCAGGACGTATCCTGCTACGCTCGGCGAGGACTTTGCTCCAAAAATGTGCACGAGCATTTGGTAAGTCTTCGGTCCCTTTGACAGGTCACCATTCGGCCACCATAAATAACACAACGCTCCACGATCTTCTGGTGCTACGAAGACCTGGTGAAACATTCTCTTAATATCTGCCGTAACTGCAACGTCAACTACCCGGAATCTCAGGATCACTCCTATCAGGGTGCTGGTGTTTTCAGGGCCTCTCAAAAGTTGCTCATTCAAAGACGTTCCACCACTCCTTGAGGCACAATCAAACACTACCCGCGGTTCTTCGGGTTTTCTAGGATGCCACACCGCGTGATGAGGAAGGTACCATAGCGGCTTTGGGACTCTGTCATCAGGTACCCGTCGTGATGCTCCCTCGGTCAGGTACTTGTCCATTACGCTACTGTACTTTCGGTGGAAAACTGGATCCTTCCGCATCTTTCTCTCTAGCCAACTTAACCTGCTTGTGGCCGTCGACAGACTCTCAGGAAGGTCAGGCTTCTCTTGGCGAAAAGGAAGCTCAAGCTGATAGTGTCCGTTCACTAAGGTCGCTGACTGATCCATAAGTTCCTGTGCTTTACGGTCCTCAACAGACATGCCTTCCTCAGCATTGGCATCAGCTTCAACAAATTCCTCATCATACATGCGCTCTAGCTGAACGCTTAAGCTATCTTGGCCGGTGCGAGTAAAGTTTATGTGAACACGGTCCTTAACGGTTTCTCCAATCGGGCCGTGGACTGTCCACCCAAGGGGCGTCCTCACCGCAACAGGTTCGCCTTGGTCTCCTTCTTTCCGATCTAACTGCTTGTCAATCAGGTCTGGGCGATCGTTTCCTATCAAAATTGTCACTTTCTTATCTCCTGTTTCGGGTAAGCTAACGTCACAAAGATGAGGCCAACGCTTAATATCTTCGTTTGTGGCCATTTGTCGTGCTGAAACGGGAAGATTGCTTGTAGTCAAGACGTTTTCGAGTCGGAACTTTGCATCTCCTTCTAACGATTCAATTTCTAACTGGACTTCATGACCATGTCTTAGCTCCCCGTCCGCACAGTTGGTGGTGGTCATAGTATAGCTGATTGGCTTCATATCCGTTACACCTATTTCACGCGCCAAACTATCTAGACAGAGCGAGGCGTCTGAACCGCTGTCTACGAAAGCGTGTGTTATGATCTCTCTAGTGCCTCCCGGACATCTAATCTTGACTGGAACTACCTTAAAGCATACTCTGGGTCTGCCCGCTTCGAGCGCAGCAACCGTCACCAGATCCTGTTCCCTTGCACTTGCCATCGAAGGGCTGCTATCCTTCGTGTTGGGCGCTTGCACATTGCTACTGTTCGCTGAACCTTCCACCGCATTACTGCTGGGATTTCTAGGGTTCTTTTTAATAAACGCTCTCCGACGGGAAATGTAGCAGGTAGTGGTGATCCTTGCCGCAACCTGATATTCGGCAGGTGAATCCCCTACCACATTGTTTCGCAGTATGTCCTTGGTCAAGACAAAGCTTACACAGTCCACGTTGACGAACAGTCTTTAAATGGTCATTCAATGAGGCACTTCTGAACTTTCGGCACCTCCAAACATTGTGAGGTCCGGAACACTGAGCACACTTCCAAGGGGGCCTTGGTGATGTTTTCTGGCTTAGGCAGTTCTGGTCAGTTTGAGTCGCAAGGGTAGTAAAGTTGGGAGGCGGATCCTTTATCTTGTTTGGTTCCTTTTTTTCTCGGTTACCATGAGAAGAGGACCCTAATTCTTGCCCGTATCTATTGTTTATACGATCTGCAACTCTTCGAACAAATTCAACAAAGTCCGCAAAGTCCGCTCGACCTTTTCGGTTGATGAGATCTCCTGCTTTATCCACCCACTTCCTTTTCAGGCCCTCATCAGGGAGCTTTCGCATCAACGAGATTATGACATCTTCGTTGTCTAACCGACTCACGTAGTTGTGACCCATACTGGTCAGGACCCTCCTAGCATCTTCCAGTCGCCTTACAAACTCCATGAGAGTCGTCGCATCTGCTTTCCGCACTTGAATTTCTCTCAGTTTCTTCATGTGGGCTTCTACTATCATGTGAGGCTGGCCAAAGTTCTCGCTAAGAGTTCTCCAGGCTTCTGTGTACCTTTCACCCACTGTCAAATTAACACAACTCCTAATTGCTTCTTTAGCTTTGCCTGAGCACTGAGCTTAAAGGCGTGTCAGTCTTTGAGACTCATCAGACACCTGGTTCTCAATATTGTCTCTTAAGTTCGTAACGAACTCCACATACTCCAAAGGGTCTCCACTGAATTTCATCAACTCTACTTTCGGTAAGGATGGCCCTTGCTTGATTGCTTCGGCAACTGCCACTCAAGGATCAGGTTGCATGCGTGACTGCGGACTAGCTCGCTGCTCAAAAGGAGGGGCTGAATAAATGTACGTTGATGTGGATTGCTGAGGAGTGTCGGCAGGATAGAACTCGGTTGCTGATGCATCTAAACCTACAGTTCGTGGACTAAAAGACAATGTAGGCATTCCTGGTGATTGGTGCATCGACATTGGTGATGCCGCAACAGCTGTGGATGTTGCCCTTGGCAAATTAAAACGAGGTACATAACTGATAGGCGTGCTGAACTTAGTACAATTAATTGGAGCCTGGGTAGTTAAACTACTAGAACTCGTCTTGTGAATTGCAACTCTTCCTACGTTTGGACCAGAAGTCGTGACCACTGACCCTGATGTTACGTAACTCGCAGTCACCAATGATGAAAGTGAAGTTTGGGCAATATCTTGTGCTGAAGATGTTTGCATTTTTCCATTGTCAACAACTGGCTGGGATTCTGAAGAGGGTGTGGCACCACCCGTAACAGGCTGTGACAAATGCCCCTTCGCAGGAGGATAATTGGCACTATGCTCTTTTAAGTAATCATTCATCCCATCCTTCGCTTCATTCTCTTTGCCGCGCTCCAGCAATAAGTCAATTTCCCCCTGCTCCATCTTAGTTTCAGCACTCAACAGCTCTAATTTCCTGTTTAACTCTGCTTTACTTTTTTCTACTTCTTCTAATTTGCGTTCTAGTTCCTGCTTTTCCTTTAGGGTGTGCACTTCCAATTTAGCTTCTACTGCCACCCTTCTCTTCTCTTTAACACTGCTTCTATTTGACACACAACTTCTCTCGCTCTTGTCAGACCCATGGCTCAATCCAGATTCAGAAGGAGGGGTACCTACTCCCTTTTTCCTCCACTGATTTATGAGGATTTCTAACTGTAATTTCATTTCTCGTTCATTCTGATAACTGTCAATAATAAATTGTTTTTTCTCTTCATCATCTTCAAAGCTGAAGTAATTATCATGACTGACAACAAAGTTACGAAATGCTTCTTCATACCTGTAAATCTCGGCTTCCACTCCACTTATCTGTGTGCTAGGGCTTAAAATCAATTCTTGTACACAATTTCGCCGTTTCCGCAGTTCTCCAAGATACCAGTTTCGCTGACGCTTCGCATGAACCGCTTTCTCGACTCGAACTTCCAATTCATCTATTCTTTTGTTCGGCTCCCTTAATCTAACAGGCCTGGAACTACTGCCTTGTTCTACCGGATCCTCGCCATAGAAACCAAATTCCACGTTTCCACTTGTTAATGATGGCCCTACTTGCTCTAATCCACCATTCTCATCACCTTGGAACATGCGCTGAGGCGATTTCTCTGTTGGCGCCGAATCGGGAACATTTTCCTTCTGTGGAGTCACGTGAGTCGCTGCTTGCTCGTGTCCACCTTTCTTAGCACCACTTTTCGATTTCTTGCCCTTCGAATTCTTGCCAGTCATTCCGTTCCTTTAACCACAGTACTGCTTGAAATCAATAACTTCGAATGATGTAGCGTCCACTCATAGCTACTTGAAACTGTACTTTAATCAGTTGTTCACTTGCTAGTTCGTTTCTAATCTGCACATAACTTGTATTCATTCCATTCACAAATTGCACGTGAAAGAGCAAGATTCGCTGAAATAACAACAACGCGACTATTACAAAGATGATATTGACCGAATAACCGAAAATACTGCATACTTACAAGTTATTGGGCCTTCTTAATGGAAAGGAAAACTTGTCCTAACGAAACGACAGTATAACTCCATAACAAAACATGTGCTTTTCGTGGGAAAGAGCGCCCGCGATATTTTGTGTGCGGTCACCGAAGGCCACACCATATAACGTTTATTTTCTGTCTCTTACAAGGATTATAAACGGAGGGGTTTACTTTTTAACGGTATCTTCAATACTTGCTTTTGATCCTTAGGATTGAAAACGACCTGTGCACAGTTTTGAAGCCCGTTTCGTTGCTATTGGATAAACACAAGCGGATCACCGTGCTGCTACCACGAATGCGCATAGACCTGTATGATCGTCTGAACAGAGGTCACCTTCAATTTAAGGACGGTCTCAGAATGGTTCAACAGATAACGGATGCTTTTGAAAATTGCTGGAACAGAGGCCTTCACCACGTGGATTTGAGGATTTCAAATATCCTGGTAGATATTTTTTGAAATCCTAATGATTTCTTTCTTATTTTCTTTCCCTAGCTATTCCTTATCGCTAAGATTTTTTATGGTGATCTCAATATGAGAAGAATCCAATTAGCCCATGAGGACTAGGGCTGGGGAAGGAAATTTGTACTCTTTCGAGTTTTCCAGTTTTGGCTCGGCACCATCAGGTAGATATTCGGCGACCGAGACCACATCTACACGGAAAAATCGCGGACTCTGAACAGTCTTGTTGGCGCGTCTTTAAAACTGGTCTTTATTACATCTTTTTCAAGTATTGTCAGGTGTCCAATTTTAATTTTTCTTTGTTTGAGCGTCAACATGGCTGCCGTTTCATTCTTAAGGTAAACCAATATGGCCGCCGTGACGTAATGTGCAAAACTATCTGTAGATGTAAGAAAGCTTTATATTTGACGGCGACGATATTAACGACCAAAAATCTAACACAACTCAACGTTAGATACGTTGGTACAACCTCTGCGTTAAGCGCGGCTGCTTCATAACTTTCTTTTTGTTTTACGGCAGCTGGACGAAAACTTGAATGCCAAGCTAAACGTCTCCAAACCGAGAGACGATTCCATTTTGTATCCAGACGAAAAAGCTCCGTTTCACGTGCCCGACATCAACCCTGGTTTTCGTACGTTTGATCCGGCGGTAGTGTGCATCCTTGAAAACCACTGTGTGTACAGTCTTGCAGTGCTGCTCTGGCTACTGTTGGAGGAGAAATACTGCAGGCCTGACTACGCTGAGACGAGTGACGTGAAACAAGTGTACGCAGCAATCGCACAGGGAAGGGACTCTAAGAACATTTTAAGAAGGCTGGAAAAGGGTGATTTGAAGTCAGGAGGAAGGATCGAGGGGCTACACATTGTAGAGTCAACGTTTAATTTACCGAAAGACGAGTCTCTTTCCTTATGGCTAGAAAACTTCAAAGTAAAGGTCACTTCCGTGCTTTCTTCTTATGAAACTATGGAGACGACACTTTAAGAAGGTTTTGAACCAACATGGTGGTGGAAGAAAACGAATTTGGTTTTGCAGTCAAACTGCTGTGAAACAGTTACCCTTTCCCAGAATTGTCTCTTTTGTTACTGAGATCGATTAGAGGAAAAACCTGGCTGTCGCATTTTTAAACAAATAACCTAAAGAACGCTGCAAAAGTGATGCAATAGAATTTCTTACGGTATGCAGTTCAATATCCCATATCTAACTTGTAAATCGGAAATGTGCAGTAGTTTAAAAGAAATAAGAGTTGTTTTTCATGCTAAAATTTTTCGTTGCTGGAGTTGTACGCAGTCAATAGTGAACTTACGCAACAGGACGGGAGGGGATTGAAGACGGCAACCCTTGTGTGACAAGCGTGACAATAATTTCGTTTGAAATAACATTTCGCCAAACTTCATTTTCCATTAAACTGGTCTTTTTGTCAAGACCAGAAAACATTAATGTTAAGTAAAGATCACGACAAAACTCGCAAGTAATAGCAATGTCACGTTTGTCACACACAAGCGTTTTGCCGTCCTCTTCTTCGTGCCGTCCTGTTGCGTAAACTCACTAATATTTAAGAGGTGGGCAAAAAAGACTGGATACTAAAGTAGAACGCCAAGCGCGTGTCGATAGACATCGTTTCACCAGGAGATATTTCAAAGTTTATTACTTTACTTGTGGATTGTCTTGCCAATTTTCTTGAACCTGTGTCAGTGTTTGAACTTATTTGAGTGTATTGAGATGTTTGGCCGCGGTGGATCGTGATGTATGATAAAATGCATGTATTATCTAGCAACTTAGACCTACTCCTAGAGATAAAAGACCGATTATCTCAACGATATAGTATCGCTTGGGCTGCAGTTTAAGGCAACCTGCAGACTCATGAATATATATGAGTTAGAGGATAGAAGTGTACTTTTAACCTGAGCTACTCTGGATATTTCTCAAAGTAAACAGTTTTAATCATCAGAGTGGGCAAAATTGAAAATGGCTAAACTCCGTTTTAATTATCCACCCTATACCTTCTGGTATGCTATTTGTAAATTAAGTTCATCATTTTTTATAAGGAAAGGAAAAAATATATGTATATATATATATACTAGAATGAAACAGTAATTTTAAAGAGCAAGATAGTGACTAGGCCATGTGATACCGAGACAAAAAAATCCCAATGTTAGAATGTTTATTTCAGTACACTATAATAGTACATTACTATACAACATAACGAAGAAATACATTAAACTGGTCATGATAAAATTAGCTTTGGGTGTTAGACAAACGAACTACCAACGATCATCGAAACGGTGAACTAAAAAAACAAAGATAAATTCTTTGGGGAGCAAGGGTGGCGCAGTGGTAAGAGCACTCGTCTCCCACCAATGTGGCCCGGGTTCGAATCCTGGCCTCGACGCCATGCGTGGTTTAAGTTTGTCGTTGGTTATTTCCCGTGCTCCGAGAGGTTTCTCTCCGGGTACTCCGGTTTTCCCCCTCCTTAAAAACCAACACTTCCAAATTCCAATTCGATCTGGAACGCACGGACACAATTCAACGAGTTCTTATGAACTCTTAAGTGCTCCTTGGGTAAACACATTGCAATTTAATACAGTAATACACTTTAATGATTTAGCTGAAGCAATTGAGGCTGCCATTACCCCTGAGTGGATTGTCATTCACACTTTTTTTCTACAGTTGATTGGTCTGGAGATCGCAACGTTACCTTGACATGCTCGCCAATGACAAACCACGAACCACTGTTAGTAACGGCCGGTTGGTAAGATAGGATAATGGTCCCATTATCTTCTCTTTTGGCTGGAGGATGTTTGCCTCACTCGGGCACAAAATATTGTCAATTGCGGATCTGCTTCTTATAGAACAAATATAATAATTACGTTTTTAATACTGTAAAAAAAGGCTGTGGTTGATAAAGACACATTTCTAGATTTGTTTATCAACTCGCTAGAAAAAAATGAAAGAAATGATCTCTCTTTCTAGTTTACAAAATTAGTCTATTTTTTAACTAGTTGTAAACGTAAATGATACCAGTTTTCAAATATTAAGAAAACAAACAAACAATAGACGGGGTAAAATAAAAAACCCTCAATCTCGCGCGCTTCTATTGATTAAGCAAAATTACAACCGTTACGTCTCTGAAAAGCATAAAGTATGTAAGTGTTGCACATTAATTAAATGTTTCAAATATATACAAACAATTATAGCTATAATTCTGGTTTAAAGCTTCCAAACGCGCCCACAAAAGAACTAAATTGCAGTTATTAGCTCTTCATTGAATAAATTCTTTCTTCCCACACTAAAATTTTAAAAAATTGCGCAAGCCTAGACTAAACGAAGCCGTCTGTTTTGAAACCGACCCATTGGGAAATTTTGTTTATAACATTTGCGTATACACTCTTAGCTAACTATGGTTGCTTTCAGCACATCTACAAAGGCAAAGTAATAAAATGCTTCTAAAGCGCGATCCTTCAAAATGTAAAAACTATTATGACATTAACCTACGAGCGTTTAGTATCACAGAAACAAGAAACAATTTTGCCACATATTTCCAGGGTACGTAAGGGGACCCTGACAGACCCTTCGAGCGCTTAGCCTTCGTTAAAGCAAACCAAACATTTGTGAATTTTTATGCAGTGTATTCAACTCGGTGGAATTATTACCGAAGCTTCTAATGAAAAGTTAACAATAAATGAAAGGCTTGTTTTCTGTTCCACCATGAGAACTGTAGCTGCGCCGTTAGATTTATGTATCACAGTCAACCCGCAATCCGCTAATTTGCTGTGATGAAGGGCTAGCGCTCGATTCGTCAGTTTCTGCCCCTTTCTTTTATGATGACTTAGTTGATGATAATAAATTTGTGTCTATCACTCTGCAACTGACGTTAGCCTATTATTCTAAATCTTTTCTCACGAATTTTTACGTGTCAAGGGCGCACCATGCTGACACCACAATAAAAAGTGGTGTTTGACGGTATCAAAGCAAAAAAGTGAAGTACAAGTAGATTATGTTCCGAACTCTTACAAAGGGATCACACGTGATCTACACGTGAGTGTAGAACTGGCCAGCGATTCTCAAATGGTCAGAAGTCCCTGGCTTACACTTCCAGCATGCGACGTCAGACCATCTGAGAATCTTACCGGAGAACACTTCAGGCGTCATTTCCTTGTTTCAAGCATGGACTGTCTGAATGCTCTAAAGCAATTTCTAAGATTCTGCCCAACATCTCCTCTTTATTCCTTCCATAATTTCGACAACACTGTCCATATGAATAGTTTCTCTTTGATCCCAACAACTCCACATCAAATCCCAGCATGCATCGGTAATCCCTGGGAACCTCTCTGGAAAGATTTCCTTCTCCACTGTTTCCTTCATCTCCTCGATAGTTTCCAGGTGCCGGTACACGCGTGGCCGTGTCTTTCCCGATCCCTCACAAAGCACCCATAACAGCATTCCAAAAGCATAGACGTCGTACGACGGGTAACTCAGCTGGCCTGTACCATGGTGCTGGTACATTTCTGGTGAGATATGGAATGGCGCGCCAAGTGAAGTCATCTCGTACGGGAATTCGGGTTTGGTGAGGTTGATCTTGGCTGTTCCATCAGACATCAACTAAAAAGATAAAAGAACCTTAAGTTATACGTTAATTACCACTAACATCAGTCGATTGGAGGGGCGGGGTAGGGGAGGGACAGGGTGTCCAAACCTCTCACTCCTTTTTCCTTGGCTTCCTCCCTTCAGCCCCTTTTTGATTATGAAATATTTAGCATAACGTTGAGTAATTTCCCCCTATTCCTTCCGCTTCCCACCCAATGAGAACTCCCACCTCCTGCCCTTTTCCCTTCCCCATCTCTGTCCGCTCCGACTCGTTTGGGTCCCAAGGGTGGCGCTATACGTGGTTAGAGCAGCTCCCGTCCTACCGTTTTGGACCAGATTGCAACTTCTTTTTAGTTCTGAGAGATTTTTCTCCCAGTACGCCGATGCCCCTCTCCCTTTAGAAACCAATATTTCGAATTCCAAATCGATCCAGAAACGCACAAACACGTCTGAACGACTTCTCAAAGGCTCCTGTCTGGTCCTATATCTACTAAAACCTTATTATGAATGCGTCTCCTAATGCAAGCTCAAAGAAAAGCTTATTCATTTCTCTGCTAAAATCGAGCTAAAATGACTTAAGTCGAGATATTCCGTTATTCTGGCTTTTGAGTCTACCGACGAATTTCTATGGTGTTATTAATTTAACTCAAACCCATTGTGGCAAAACTTTTGCATGGAACTTATTATTTTGCTATCGAGGATTTTACAAAACAAAACGTTTTCCTTGAACTTTGACCATTATTAGGGATCAAGAGCTTCTAATCTTACCAAGACGTTTTCAGGCTTTAAGTCCTCGTAAATGTAATTGATCTCATGGATGGCGTTTAGACCTTTAGCTACATCCACCGCAATGTTCATCCTAATGGGGAGTGGTAATCCGTTCTGGAGAGCGGACAGCAGACCTCTTTCTGCCTTCTCCATAACCACGTGCAGCACATCAGGCTGAGGGAAGACCCAGCCAAAGAGGCGTAACAGGTTTGGATGAGATCCGTGGCGTTTCTGAATCATGTCCCTACAGGAACAAGGAACGAAATGGAAGATTTCCAAAGAACAAAAATATCTGCCCCCAGTCGTTCAAAAGGTGGATAGCGCTATACAATAGATTGGTACTGGATAGGGCTATCCAGCTTTTCACCGGGGCCTGGTGAATATGTACATGTAGAACCAACTCTAAGCTCAGACCTCGGCATTAAACGAGCTTATGTTATTTAACAATTTTTTATGTATCTACTGTGCTATTGATAAGACTTTGGTGTCTCATTAGGACAGCCCCTTTCAGGTGCTCAACATAATGTATTTTAATTAGAGCATCACGTGGCAATTTGTAAAAGTAAATGGCAATGAGAGGATTACACTCTAATCATTCTAGGAGAGTAATTTACGGGTCGTGACAATTGATTGTCAACAATCGCAAACGTCCACTGAATTAACAGTAATTACCCCTTCACAATAACATCAAATTACCAAACTCTTTGTAAATCTTTCCAGCTCTAGGACAATGCAGAGTAACAACGCACTTTAAAGGCATAACTTACATCATATTGACTAAATCCACAGCAGTCTGTTTCCAGACAACCTCGTCCAAGCTTCGTTTTTCTAGCACCTTTACTGCGCATTGTCCACTTGGTGAAACCTTGCACCAGCGCTCACTTATGCAATCATAAATGACTCCCTTCCGTGTCTTGGCAATAATTGAGCCCAGTTCTACAGGCCCTCTATGATGCATGTTCTGCAGAGCCATTCCTTCAACAGCCAGAGTGCGTATCTCAGGTGTATAACGGACACGAAACCGTTCAAGCCGAGATGCCACCGGGCAGTGCGCAAAATTTCTCTGCAAGGAGGAAAGCGAGGACACGGCTGTGCTAAACAGCTCGTGCATTTTCGTGAGACGATTGCAACAGGCCTCGTGGACTGCTTTTGCCACTCGCTCCTCGTCAATTGTCTGAAGAAAAGATGACACGATGACCTTACGAGTCTCCTTTTTGTTAACGTCTTCGTTGGTGTAACTTGACGTATCTATTGCACTGAGGGGTTCAGAAATTTCTCGTCTCAGAGCAATGCTAACGGCCTCTTTAATGGAATCAAGCAGTCCGTTTAAAACATTTTGAATGAGTTCATCAGCTTCTGCTTTGACTGCCAGGAACTGAATGTCATAGCTCTCTTCTAGAATGCGGGAGACCATGGGATGGGCCAGTTCTTCATTGAATGCAATTATATCCTCGGTCAGGTCACTAACCATTTCATTCATTGTCGCTTCGACAAAACGCCCAAGTGAATTACACATCTTTTCCAGAATGCCTCCTCTCATATCACTCAGGAATCGCTGAAAACCGATGTCGTTTGTACTGAGTAGTGTAGTGAGTTCAGCCGAGAGATCAGGAAGGTCTGTTTTAACCATCGTTTGGGCGTCATTTCTAAGATGTCGGACGTTGACTGGTTTGTAGACTTCCGCGTCTTTTACACATTCTGCTTTTAGAAGTCCTATACTATCCACGAGTCTTTCTTTGGCAGCATCTGAGGCGAAAGTAAGCCGTGAAAGTGATTTGAAAATTTTCGTTTCTATGTCATTGCCTTTCTTAACAACTTGCGGCAAAAGAGACGCTTTCTCTGTGATGACAGTTCTCTGCACCTGGACTATGTTTACAAAGCTTTCTTGAAGAACAAGAAGTTTTTGAACAACCTGCCTGGTCTGTGTCTTCATGACGTTCCCAAGAAGATGCTGCAAACACGACGCAAATCGGTTAAACCTTTCGGTTACCTCTGACTTTTGAGAACTCAATCTTTCATTTCTCACTGCCTTTGCGGAAATCGCGTGATATAAAGAGCATGTTTTCGATGAATTTTCCGTGAGAAAGTTACCTTCTTTCAACTGACTGAAAACTACCTCTCCTTTGTCAAGTCTGCTTTCTTCGTCATCGCTGTCGTCGCTGTCATCGGAATCTTCGTCATCGCTGTCGTCGCTGTCATCGGAATCTTCGTCAGACTCTTGCGCTTCTTTAGTGATGTCTACCTTGTTGCATACAAATATGATGAGACACTGAGGAAATTTGTTTTTCAAGAAGCTGAGGGTTTTTTTATCCTTAAATAAAAAAAATGAAAAACAAAATGTTATTACTTAAAGCGCTTTCATGCGGCTTTTTCTGCGGCCTCTCTGATCCACCTTAAAACGTTCCTTCCTTCCACCACTCACTCAAACAAAATATACATAAAGCTATAATTTTTAATTAATTTTTTGAGTTACGGTTTGTGGACAGATTATCAGCGACGAATTCGAAAGCATAGACGGAAGTGTCTCCATTTTGTTAGCAACCCATCGCAGTTCTTCCTTCAAATTGTGACCACTGTTTTTGCGTTTCCTACTGGAAAAAGGACCGCCATTACTTGGTGGTCATCCGAGCCACACAAAGACCAAGCCGTTTGCCGGGCAAAAGGGAATTTCTTTAGAACACCGTGGCCGACCAGGATTCGAGTCGGGATCCTATCTTTTTCTTGGTTTTCTGTGGTATGTATTGGGTAAAACTAAACCGAAAAGTCGCCCTATATAAGGTTATCGGGATTCCGGATATCCCGCTATTAATCGGAATCCAGAATCCACCTTGCACTGACAAAGATTCCAAAATTTAGTATCTGGAATCCAGAATTAACGGCCTGGATTCCAGAATCCAAGACTGCCTTGGATTACCTTACATAAGCAACGAAAAGAAACAAGACAAATTAACAACCAAACAAAAAACAACGGACTTGATGACCTCGACACCGTGTTTTATGGACAGTTGAGCTAACTCGTTTAGTTTATTTAAAAGTTCGTATTCGATACCTCGTCCCATGTAAGGGAATCCAAGCGGTTTTGGATTCTGAATTCCACGCAGTGGATTCCGGATTCTAGCTACTGTATTCCAGTCTTTGTCAGTAGAACTTGGATTCTGGATTCCAATGGTAAGTGGAACTCCGGATTCCACGAGCTGTTCCACAAGCAAAATTTACCCGCTTTCTTTTACATGGGGCGAGATACCGCCAGAAGAGCGCCTGTGCCATAAATGACGCAGGGTACGTATAGGTGCGAGCCACGGGACGGTTTAAATTGTTTCCCTTGCTTTGGTCTTTCATAAATTCGGTTAAAAGTGTCTTAGGCTAGGGACCGATAAGACGGAAAAGTTGATTCACCGTAGAAAACGCTTGACCTCGAAGACAAATTTTGGGTTTTGGATAGAATAACATGCGCTGTGAGGACCAGGCAGCCAGATCGTAGAGTTTCCCATTCTCGATCCCAGTGCTCTGGCCTCCAAATTACAAGTGTCATACTCGGGAATGTCCGGGAGTAAGCTGCGGGAAGCCTGTGTACGCATCACTGACGCAAAGCCAAACATCTGGTGGTACAGACCTCACACCGCATGCTCTTCTTTGCTTCGAGTACTTTTTCTCCGTTTTCTCCATTACGGAGCGTCATGTGGCTTCGCACTTTTAAGAGAACTGACGAATCGAAGTTTTTGGACAATTTGTATTTGCTCAGCCGAGGTTTTTGCGTAGACTGCTCTATGATAGGGTAAGTGTAACCCAAATTGCTTTTGAAATTAAACGCATAGTTTATATTGCAATAATATATAGATTTAGCCAGGGCTAAAAGCGAAACTCTCGATAATATCTATAGTTTGTTCAAAACAAATATAAACTCGTGTAATGCTAAGCGGCGAAGGCAACGCCGGAATACTGTGAAAAACAACAATATGTCTAATTAGCAAAAAAGCAACTTTCCACGTGCAGCACACTTTTTTGGTACATTTCCAGGCCGTCGTTTTGCACGACCACAACGTGAAACTTCCAGATGAAACTGCTTAGGGCCTGTTTACATGCAGTGGGGGACCCCGGTCTAGAAACTTACCCCACTAGACCGGGGTCCCCCACTCCATGTAAACAGGGTCTTAGTTACACGTTTTATGGAGGAAATGTCGTACTTTTTTTTTTCACTTTTTTTTCACTGCCGCTCATTTTCACTTTGCATTGGTGGCTGCTTATCACCGCCGCTACATAATTATCATGTTGTTCTTCCAACAAAAAAATGTCTCCTTTGTTATTCATCTCTCCCTCTAGACCTCTGTCACCCTTTTTCTCGTTTAGCTGCGCTGGCCTGCCACCTACTTTCTCTTTTTCTCTGTCTTTCTCTTGCTCTATTTCCAAATTTGTGGACATGACAATTAATCTAAGCTTAATACTTCAGACAACACGGATACAGAAACAATTTCCGCTTTCCGTTTTCGCCTTTAGTGTGACCCTATAGTTGTCTCTGCTTTACAAGACTCGGGTGGCTATGCGATTTCCCGCCAAAATAACCTCAAGTTGCATTTGGGTTCCCATACCTGATCCGGAATTATTGCCCCCGCAGGCATTTCGCCCAGAGGCGAAATCCCGAGGAGGTACCCTAGTAACTCGCGCGTATATTAAGGACAGTACTTACAGTTCAAATATACAGTCATTATACTAGAAAAAATCTCGATTTGCTCGAACTGGGGCCGCGAGGAATCGGTAGGTAATGATGACGTTTCTATTGTTTGCGCCCGCAAGTACGAAATGGTTAGGATGACGTAAAGACAGAAAATCCCGAAGGGACCGCTCAGGTAGATTTTGTGACATTTATCATGCAGTCATACTTCGATACTCTTTTGCGTTACGCAGTGACATTCTGTGGAGCAGTTGTTTTGAAAGTTATGGACCAAAAGACACTCGTTAAGCGCAGGGGAGGTTATAAGGTGCGTTTAACTGTGTATATATAAACACTTGGAGAGTTTGTCAGACACGAGTTCACAAATCTTTGATTTACATTGGAAACCTTGCCAGACTCTTTCTCTCTCTTTGACCGGAATAAGACTCAGCCCCAAACAAGCAAGACGAGTGAACAAGGGCTAGCTTATCACTAGCAGATTGATGGACATTTACAGAAATTCGCCGACAATCAAATTCTGTTGTGACTTATTCCCTGCTCACAGATGTCCTTCCGTTATAAAGTTTCAAATAAGACTAGAATGCGCTAGCGTGAATCGATCAAACGTCCTTTTAATTTCTAAGGCTTACTTTCCGGCAAATAAAATGAACTGAATGTAAAAAGGGAAAGAGAAATAGCGAAAAATTCAACTTCTAATTAAATCTTTTCTTATGGTTTAGAATAAACTATTCTCGAAACTGAGAATGTTTTGATCAAAGCTGTGTAAATCGAGCTGAAACTGTGCATGGAACCTTGCGTTTCCTGTATTTATCTCACCTATTGTATGGAATATGTGTCAAAATCTTCATTATGAATCGGTATATTTCAAAGAGCTACACAACCAGCAAGAATGCTATTGACTGACAATATACAGAACGGGGGCAGCTGTAGTGTCAACTATTACTAGTTTTACATTGGTATGCCTGTGGTGTGGAAGGACAGGTAGATTTACTTAGCTATGGGGCTCCGCGCGATGGGAGCGTGAGCGTGGAACTCCGCTAAAATGGCCATAGCTAAGAAAATTTAATCCGGAAAATATTGGTCGTGACATCAGCGTACGCCTGCCCGTACCGTACCCTCTTTG
The DNA here is from genome assembly GCF_958299795.1 of Porites lutea. Classification (NCBI taxonomy): domain Eukaryota; kingdom Metazoa; phylum Cnidaria; class Anthozoa; order Scleractinia; family Poritidae; genus Porites; species Porites lutea. The sequence goes on from NC_133210.1 coordinate 15,333,304, forward strand.
AGGGGGGCTGGGGGTGGGGAGGGAAGAGAATCAGGTGTTTTTTTGGTTTTTGGTTGAGAAATGCGCCACTTTCCAAAAAGTAATCGGAAATCATCGTTTTCAAAAATAAGCTTCTCTTAGTACTTCGTCTTGCTGGATGCGTAAGAGGGTTAAAAAGTCTTAAGCGATTCTGGCCTTACTTGATGGCTTTCACGAGCTGCATCTCGACCGGTAAGCTTGAGTAATTATATTGCATTTGATGTTTATTTTTTTCTGGTTTCGTGAAGTCGAGCATTGTTTATACGGCCGTCACTTTACGCACATTTGTAAGATTTGAGACGGGGATCTGACATAGTACAGAACTTAAAAAGTCTAGACATTTTCTGACCGCGAGTCAGTGAAAGAAAACGTTCTGAAGTTTAGTCATCCTTTTGGTTGTAAAAGAAAGCTTTGAGCGATATTCCTGCCTCGAGTTCATCTTGAAAAATAGCAAACACTGCGAAGCCGGATTAAAACTGAAACTTAATGAGCTTAAGGCTTTATTTCATGACCGGATTTTCAAAGACACTTCACTCTCAATTCATGTCTTCGTGAATAAAAATGTCCTTTGAAGTGTATCATTGAATTATATTTCTGTGTCTTGATTGTTTGTCAAGATCTCTTTCTTATCGCTTTGCCAGTTGTTGTTCAGTTTCAGTTGTAGCATAAACATCGCATGCAGGAGTACTCAACTGCTGCGCGTATCAAATGAACATTTATATGGTGTTTTAGAAGTAAAATGCAAAGGAAAATACAAGTTTGGCGCTTGGCAAAATTCAGAAGTGGAAGGGTGGACGGGTGATTTTGGAAATTTAATTAAAATAAGATTTTTTTTGAAAGTTTTCGCTCAAAGCCCAGCATTACCCTGCATACTACACAACAGCAGAATGACCTGACTGAACAGTCCCGTCCGTAATGGTGAAGTCTCTATATGTTGTTGTCATTTTATAATTTGTTGTGGAAGGGAAGCGCGTGCTTCGATCGTCCTTAAATAATATTGAATGAGTGCAATTTGTCTTGTAAGATTATTCTGTACAAAACTGCAGAATTATGAGTGAAATAGGGCAAACTGAAATATCATAAATTCTGTTCGAATTCGATGTCTGAGTGATAAACCAAACAACGCCTGATAGTTCTGTTTAGAATTACCTCAGAGGTGATGTAAAAAAGCTGGTTTACGCGCCACCAGATTTGCAAAGTAAACTTGTAGCGAGCCACACAAAAAAATTCGGCCTGGTTTTTCATTTTGGCCTTTTCTTTATAAGTTATAAGGTGTAAATTGGCTGCCACCGAGGACTATCGTGTCTTAACGGCTTATATAGCATAAAAGTATATTTCGGCCCTTTCCCATAAATACCCTTAAAAAATAAAGGTGGTGTAGGTGGGCAAATAGGTCATTTTGCTTGGGAAGAATTTGAATTTGTTTTCTTCGCCTAATCCACTGTGATCAAAGGTGATTGCTTCTTATTGGGTGTACTTATAAGACTATTAACTCGATGAAAGATTTTAGAGGTTGGTTTATTCTTGCCCAGTTTGCAAGTTATTTTTTCTCTAAAATCACCCAGCCCCACCGTTAAAAGTCATATGGACCTCCCCAGTTAACTGATTTGTGGATTACAAGCCTATATATTGTTTGATTTAAATTATAAATTTATTAACTGAAGCTACGCTTTTAGCCCTGGCTAAATATACGTATTATGTTTTTTCACGCATAACGCTTTTGAATGTGCAATAGTGCAAGACAAAAACAACAAATTTATACAGGTTAGGCCCGTTTCAAACGTCGTGCTACTGCCGTGCCGAACTAAATTGATCGAATTAAATTCGACTTTAGCACGTTAGTAGCGTGACGTTTGAAACGGGCAGCACTAAAACATGGAATCCGGAATCCGGAAACGGAAACGGAATCACGGAAACGGAAACGGAAACAGAATACGGAATCAAATATCGATGATAGAAAATTAAAGAATTTCACAATACACAATTTAGTACAATCCAAAGAGAATTTGTCTTAGTTTTCTTGGCAGTTCCCTTAAATATATTCTTGTTATTGTGTCTTGATAAGGTTTGCCGTAGTGTGGGTTACTGCGCTGCAAGGCCGATGAAAGTAATTTTACGAGTAATTTTTATTCACGAGTTCATGGGTTGAATAATACAGTTAAATATTACTTTTGTAGCTAATTGTCAAGAATAGTCGAAGTTAGCCTCAGACCACACCACGTGATTGTCCCCAAACTGAATACTCCACACATGACCGACCGGTGACGTGACCACAGTTCCGGTGTTTTAGCAATAAGTTCAACTTTTTCGCCAAGCTGAATACTGATGGAATACTGGTGTACCGGTAATTGAGTTTACGTGGACGTCCGTATTTTTGTTGAAGAGGCTTATTAAACATGGCGCATTATTTTGATGTAATCGGTTGCGGAATCAAGCAAATGCATGCACAATTCTCTCTTCTCTGTGGACTCCACAATGCCATGGTTCTCTTGAGTAAGTTTTCTTGATAAATAAAACTGAACACTGTTGAAGACAACCCAGAAAAGACACTGAGAAAAACTTGACGGCGACGCCTTTCAGTTATGTAAACGACGCCTCAGACGATTCAAACGAAATCTGTCTCCATATAACTTACCCTTTTGTTAAGGCACTAGTTTTTGTCAGTCACGTTTTTCTCCTCGCTTTACTGTCCCATGAAAATTTGCATTCATTGCCGACAGTGGTATCAAGCGTCTTTTCACCGGAATCGACTCCTCTAGTGACACAGCAGTCTCCTCTCCTGTACTCAGCTAATTTATTCATTTGTGCCTTTTTTTTATCTGTTTATTTATTTCATTGTCATTGCTAATATTATTTTTTTCAAATCGATCGCTTGGAACCTTCTTTCACAGATTCCGTATTCCGTTTCCGTTTCCGGATTCCGGATTCCGTGTTTTAGTGCTGCCGTTTGAAACCAAGTCGTGCTACTGCCGTGTAGCACGGTAAGCTTCAGCGTGAAACTTTGCCGTGCTACACGGCAGTACCTCGACTTGGTTTCAAACGTCGCGCTACTGCCCTGCCAAACTCATTCATAAATTATAAATACATTAGAACTGATACATTTAAAAGTTTGCTAAACCCTTTCTTTATTTTTGTGTTTTGTTTTCGGCAACAGCCGTTCTATTCGACTGAATTAAATTCGACGTATGAAACCACGTCGTGCTAGTGTCGTGCTGCAGTCGAACTACAGTCGAGCCAGCTTAGCACGGCAGGAGCACGACGTTTGAAACAGGCCTTACGCTTTTCGCATTGTACACGCATCAGCTCTCGCCCGACAGATGTTGATAAATTTCCTCTTTTTTTCCCTTACAAGTCTGTTTCTTAGCTGGTTGTTGTCAAGTGAACTAAACAAACAACGGGTTTCAAGCAAAAAGGAAGTACATTCTGAAGATGATCTGGTGGTACTTCCGGGATAGATATCACTTTCCAAACGCATCTATGATAATAAATTACCACAAATCCTATCCAAATTCAATACATCATGAGGCCATTTAAAACTGACGCATGCATGTTGGCCTTTCTTGCGGTGCAGTCAAAACTCTATTGCTCTATATAAACGTACGTAGCTTTTTACTGTAATGAGTACTTTGAAGAGTTTAGTGTACCGCTGAGTACAGGAATATTACTTTATATTGTGAGTAATGTTTGAAGATTCAGCTCAGACTTACCGAATTTCTCAGGTGTACGTTTCCGTCAATAACGTAGACAAACAAGGGCACACTGCCTTTCTCCAGGTATTCATTCAAAACTGTGTCCAACACGTCCGACTCACCCTTGCCAGGCGAGTCAATCAGCTCGATTCCACTTCGGAGGAGTTCGTGCTTCAGTCCCACCTCCACGGTCGCGTCCAATGCATTTTCATTCTCTCGGTCCTGATCAGTGACTACTATAAGTTCCTCAGGAATTCTTCCCCTTGTTGGCGCCTTTCTGCCGACTTCTACGCCATCCGATCCGAAAAGAATGGCATATGGCTCATCGGAGTATTTGATCCTAACGATTCTTGCCGTGCATGGATTTTCGTGCACGGGTAAAGAACTCTGTTGAAGGAGCTCATTAATGATGGAGCTCTTTCCACAGTTTCTTTCGCCAATGAAAAATACGGAAGGGCTTTTGCTTAGCTCTCTTTCTACTTCGTCCAGTTGAGAAAAGGGAATCAATGTGTTTGAGTCTTCTGCTTCAGTCGAACCGATGTCCATATTTTCCAAGATCTCTTGAAAACAAGTCGAGGTCCGCTTAAATAGCGATTTCGTACGAACATTGTAGCACTTAAATTCATTGATGGCGTCTTCAAGAGATTTCTGCAGGCGATGATCAGCCATCGCAGACTACCATTCAAGTTCAAAGAAGCTGTGCTTTCGTCCCCTGCGATCAACAGTTTTCTCGTGATTTCTGGGAAATTTCCCTTTCGATTAAATGCTGCACCAGGGGCTGGACTTCAATTAAAAGAAAGAATGGAGCAAGTATAATTACTTCAAGCAACCTTATCTGCCTTCTTATCACCCGAATTTCATTTTTGTCGGGAAGTACAATATAATTTAACTTATATTTAATGAGTAGCCAATTGTCTGAATGTATATTGCGTATTACTATTGTCATAAAGTGATTTACTTCTGGGCACGTCACGCAATCTAGTCGTGACAAGTTCAAGGAAAGTACAAGTTTGTTGCTGTCTGGATCCAAATACAGAACAAACAAATTGTCTTCAATAACTGATACCGAATGCTACAATTTCCTTCTATAGAAAGCATGAGATGCTTGGTCGCATGCAGTGTTTTCATCGGGTCACGTTGTCAGACAGCTTACTTTTTGGCCGGGTGAAATTTGGCGGTTGCCAGTAAGGGAAAACTGTCAGGGTTATCTTTAATCTCAACACGACAGACAAAGTAACCAGATACATCATTTTACCCGTAAAAAGAAATTTTAATAATCAGTGACTGGTTTTCTAAGCTGGTTAATTTTTGCGTTACAAATGCGCAACTGCTTCAGACAAAATGACATGAAACAAATGAAACAAATCGCATTTGAGACCTAAAAGAGAAAATCATATAATTAACATAAAATAAAAGCTTTTAAAGCTTGTAAAATATGTCGATCTGTTATTAGGCAACTTGCAGAAGTCAGGAGCCCATAACCCGGAGAGTGCAATTCTCATACTTAGCCTATGCAACGGCTTTTTCACAGATCAAGTTATTTCTCGCATCATTTTTTAGCACTTTTTCACGCGAAAATGGAAACACCGTTTCATATGCGTTCGCATCCATAGTAAATTAATCACCAAAAGAAGAAGTACATGCAGTCAGAAATACTTTACGTTTCTATGCCTGCACGATTTGTAAGAATAACAATCAAAACTCGCGGGAAAACGGCGTTCTAAAACTAATAAACTGGGCTTTGAAAACGCCATTGAATGGACACAAGGGAGTTGCTTGCTCCGGCTTATCAGTTATAGCACTTGCTTAAGGCCCGATAAAAAGTTTGAATCGTTGTAGTGGTCTAGAATTGTGCAAGGGTTTAAGAAGACGCAGCGTTTACAAATTCTGGACTGGAACTGAGTAAGAGCAGCTTAGTCCCTAGGCGTTCTCTCCTGCCCCGTTATCCGCGCGAAGTCTGAGAAAGAGCGAGCGTGCATCTCTCGGTGACGTCACAGCTCACGGTAGAATCCAAGATTGACCGAGCCGAGAACGCCCAGGGAATAGGCTGGAATAAGAGTAATCGTGCAGAAAAATGCCGCACGCGACCACCCAATATCCATGTCATTTTAACTCCTTGGTCATACTACATGAGAAAGTAAAGTCTCTTGTAAGATTTGTCGGGGATTCTTCAGATTTAAAAGACTACTCGTAGACTATAAGATTTATGCTACAACATAAATTTTAGCTGGCATCATTGACATGTCCCTCCCTAGAAATTTACGTGAATGAATCACATTGCAGAATGACTATTTGTAATCTATAGGTGCATATAAATTCGTTAATGGCCATAGGGTTACGTTACAACAAGAACCACACAAGGAAACCCCCAGACATGAACAAGCCCCTGGTTATTGTGATCCTCGATGTCCCTGACACTTCAGACGCCTTTGGTCCCTCTCCCTTGTTACACAAGTCGTCTTCGCAGCAAGAGTCGCACACAGCTTTTCCTTCTGGATCAGGGGACGCACACTTGTTTGAACATGATCCAACTGCAGAACAACTTCGCCTAAAGGTGGTCACAGTTCCGTCCTTGCGAAATGTTTTTACGATAATGCAACGATCTTCGCCCGATGAACAGCTGACGACTGTGTTATTGCCAAGCCCAGATTTCGGTAACTGGCAGTGTTTGAGTGCGTCGGGGTTATCCTCGAGGGTACAACTATAGCATTGCAGTGAATAAACTGCAAACGATACAAAAACAACATTTATTTACTAGTTAATTTAATTCTTTAACTGGTTATTTTGTTGAATTGTTGAATTAAAAGGACTTTTAGAAAGTCCAGGAACCTGTTAGTTTGCTCAATTTCATTTCATTTCCGAGCTTTCCATTGGGAGAAACTAGCCGGATAACCATTACATTTGATTGACGTGTTACCACCTCTCAGCCAATCAGAAACTCCCGTACGCCTGGTTTTCGGACTATTCAAATTACCCAAGAATTAGGGCTGGCGGGATTTCAATTTGACTTGCTCCCAATCTTCACGCGGCTCTGGCCGCCAAAATACTACTGCACTCGCCTGCTAATCCCGCCAGCTACACAGGCTAGAGAACACCATTATCCGATTTGGCCTTCTTTTGACCTATCAAACCCTCAGAATGTGACCACGCGAGTTCACCTTTTTGGTTTGACAAACAAAGCCACGTAACCCGAGTCTTGAACGTCTGGCGCCGAAGTCAACAGTTACGCTTATCTCTAAATTCGCGGTCCACTTATTGTTTTGGTAGTACATACAGTGAAACCTCTTTTAGGCGGACACCTTCGGGACCTTCCTGGGTGTGCGCTTAATAGAGGTTGTAAAAGTTGCGCAATGTCTGTTAACGGTCAACATTCAACGGTTACCCTGTACTGTGACAAAGTTGCATGTTGTTAAAGAAGCTATCCAGAATATTCATTACCTTTCATTACCAACTTTAATTTGTTTGTAAATGCAAAAGTATTAACTGACTTCAGTCCGTATTTCAAGGACGTAATCCAATACTACTATTGTCAATTCAGTCCGGTGTCCGCTTAATAGGGGTTTTTAACGATAGAAATTAGCCAAATACTGTACACCTTATTTTAGTGTCCGCGTCCGCTTAATAGAGGTGTCGGCTGAATAGGGGTTCGTTATAAAGGAAAATATCAGACGTTCGTTTCGGGACCAGGCTTAGTGTCCACTTAATAGAGGGTGTCCGCTTAATTGGGGTCCACTTAATAGAGGTTTCACTGTAGTTAGAAGAGGGTAACTATGGGCAGTATTATTGTCAAAAGCCGGCCCGTTGCACTCGTCTCCAACCGAGTGGTGGTGCCGCGCTCGAATCCCGCAAGGGATCGCAACAAAGGATTTAAGTTTGTTGTTGTTTCTCACCCATGATCCAAGCCAAGATCCAGACTTTTCTCCGAGAAAAGTCTGGATCCTCCGGTAAGACAACATCCATAAAAAATGAGCCAGGATTTCAAAACATGCAAGACCGTACGTCACCAGAGGAATTTTTTAATCGAGGATCTATCAGAAAAGAATTAACATAGAGCCATATGTTTTTACCAACACAAGACTCCCCGGCTTTAACTTTTTCCGATTGCGACTACCTTCAGTGGTAACCTCTATTGGATAAACTACCGCCTTTTTTTCTGGCGTTTTTCTGTTTCCCTCATAGTGAATCAAGTTTGCCTACCATGTCACTCTACTGTTGTTTGCTGTATCTATTATGGTAATATTTGTCGGATTTTTGCAGTCTTTGAATGGCTAATGAATTTCAAGGTTACCGGTAAACAGACGGACGAAACTTTTAGCTCCGTGTTTTAAGAGGTTTGACCAAGGTTTTCAAAGAGCAATTCACGTACCCGTTTCACTGTTCCACTGACCCCTGTACAGAGTGAGTGCCCACATGACGCCCTCTATAGCTCTATAGCTAGGCGAAAACTTTCCGCTTACGGTTTAGCCGTTCGGCACGTCCTTATAAAACGAGTTAACTATATCTTCTCTAAAACCACTAGATAACCAACTTACAGTACTTGACTCAGTTGTACTGATTTGAGCTTATTAACTTATTAAATTTGAACCTTAAATCTTGTTGATTTATATGACCTTCAGTTGAATTTCTATTTGTCTGAATCATTCTTCGCCCGCTCGCATTGATTTATTCGCGAAACATATCCGATTCTACGCAGATATTTCTGTACAAGTAAATTCAAGGCATTACCTGCTGCCACACTTGAGAAGAATAACAGTATATGTAGTCCGCTCAGTGATATATTGCCCATGAAGAATCTGAAGAATGCTACCGTGAACCGTAACGTCTTTGTAAATTAAGAGATGCCCGCAAGGACCCAAGCTAAAACAGAATCGAACAGAAATTGAATTGCAAATTAAAGCGATGACTAATGTTTGTTTGTGTTTTCGTATTTGCACAAATCTGGTTGTTTCTGTGAAGAAAAAAAATTCAAATTTGTAATAACAATCTGATCATAAGACAGATATTATTGGTTTTTAATATTTTGACCGTCTTTGATGAAACCAAGATTATAAGCGAATTTATAATGGCTGCTTTTAAGAAACGTTGAGTGTGAATGTGTGAAGTGGTCCTTATCACCTCATCCTCTAAGCAATTTTCGAGATCAGTGTTTTTCTTTTATGTAGATTGTCTACAAAGGGAGATTCCAGATTAGCAATTCACAGCCAGTCAAGCTGATAATAGGTCATAATATAGTTTGAGACTAGCAGACCGTAGACTACGAGTAGTCCCCCATTTTTCCTCAGGGATAGTAGAGTGAGCGAAACGCGAGCGGGCGTAAAAATCACCCCACGCGAGAAAAGGCGACACGCGGCGAGGAGAGAGAAAAATGCACGCGCGCCCGCGTTTCGCTCGCTCTACTATCCCTGAGGAAAAATGGGGACTACTCGTAGTCTAAGCAGACCGCCCAAGACCTGGCACCAGTTGTTTAAAAGGTAGATAACGCTTCGCTGTCAACTGGACAAAGACAATCAGTCAGTGCAGTGGATCATGGGGTGGGCTTCCTCAGGGAGGGGGTAAACCTCCTTAGACCTGTATTATTCTTCATATCACTTACCCAGCCTCAGCTAATAATTGCTGAACATAAGACCACCATCGATGACATACCTCCGGTTTCACAGGATACGAGGAAATAATTCAATCAATATCACGCTATAATGATTATTAACTCGTAAATGATCCGTAAAACATCTTATTTAATTTACTCTCTTACTGGCTGACCTGTTGTAGTTTGATCCCCTATATCAAACGCTGTCAGTTTTTATCATCTTACAGTAGCATGATTATTTTAAGAACTTCTGGCTCCAATTTTCCAAACGTTGAACATGTTCACGCTATGCACCGGATAAATCACTGTCCAACGAAAAATTCCGTCAACCTCACAGATCTGCATATCTTTCATATGAAAAGCCGAGTTTGTCCGGTATTTCTTGGTAGCTTTGTTCCAGATACATAGATCATCTTGAACCGTTTAGCGAAAAGCACACCCAAGTCCCATTCTCTTTGCGGCTTGGCCGCTCGCTGGCGCTATCAAAACCGCAAGTTACACAAGGGAACGTTAATTCACTTCTGCCACATGTGTATTGGGCCAAGCCTCAATGCACGCGACATGACGCTGTCATAGTGACATTGGCATCCCCGCGTTTTGGGCATCCCGATTCGCTAAACCCTGCATGGTGATATGGGCATCCCTAGTAACCCTAACCCTAATCCAAATCGCTAGAGTAATATGAGAAGGGGATGCCCATATCACTAGGGTTTTTGAATGGGGCTGCCCGAAACGTGGATGCCCATATCACTGTAACAGCGCTGCATGAAAACCCAAACGACTAGAGAGTTGGGAGTTACTGATCAATGTCATAACAATGTTATTTCTGACGAATGAGCCCGCGAAGAAGACAGAAATAAATATTTTGACGGCACGAGATACAACAGGGCCTGAGTACTAGGCCGGGTGCACCATGGGTAGCCATATCGGGGGTATATAAGGCTGCGTATATCACGTGTACGTCATCTAGGCTTACGAACCACCCTCTCTTTGGTTTTTCTTAACGTTCTTATCGGCTCTTTCTTGCGTTATGTCCGTCAGCAAAGACGAACTGTCCGATCTCATATAGGAGAATAACAAACAGTTAATGGACTCGTTTAAAGATTTGTTAACAGAAACCGTTGGTCGAATCGAGCGCGCTAACGAATATTTTGCCGAGCAGCAGATGAAAGAAATTAAGAAACTAAAGTATAACGAACCACGTAAGTTCAAGAAGAAGGCCAACGAAGACCAGTTTCAAAGGATCCACAGTGCAGAATTTTGGGGCCATGTAGCGTACTAGGCCGGTAAGAAAAAGAAGACCACTCTTTCAACTCTCAACAACAGATCCTCGCCAGTGGGAACGCCGGCGTCCACTTCAAGGTCACAGATACAACCCCAGCTTCTTATGTCAAACGTTCCTGTTTTTCGCCTTCTCGTCGACCCAGTGTCGGGACCTGTTTTGCCTGTGGAAAGCGTTCCTGTTACCCGACGATGGACAAGCCAAACATCCCAAACGGCTTCATGAAGGACAACAATCAGGTGCAGTCTATTCTAATTTAGTACTGAATTTTTTAAGCGGCAAGGCGTAATATGGATCAGGATTGTCTCGATGTTATACCAGTTTCTTTTGACGTTCACCTCGCTAGTTTTAGGCGCGGTTTAGAGCTCTGAGTGTACCGTTGATATTTCTATTCTACCTTCAGTTTCGGGAATATTTTTCATAGTGATCTGTTTCTGGCATACTTTGCTAGTTTCTCTGTTCATTTTGAATGTTATTGGTCTTAGTTACAAAATTCCCTTCTTCCAGCTTTTTATGTTTTTTTTACTAATCCTACAATGCCTCTGCACGTGTTTACAGTTCTTTTTGTCCGTAGCTGTTAATGAGCTTCCCAGTCTCAACCTCCTTTCAGAAATTTTTTGCATTCCAATATCATTTACCCGCTTTCTGTTTGACCCGCCGCTCCGTCTAACAAAGGTTAATCCTGGATTTTAGGCACGTTTGCACTTTTTTCTACAAACAGAAATTCAAGTGCGAAGACTTGTCCATGGCCACTTAAATTTTTGAGATGGGTTTTTATTTATTTATATTTTATCTCTAGTGCGGTTATCGTAATTTTCCCTGATCACCGGTATTTCCTTGCGTTCACCTGGGATCTCGGCACCTGGATTTTTAGGTATTTTCTACTTTGCGCGCTTCCCTTTGGGTTCTTGTCAGCCTCCCTCAAACCGCTTCAGAAATTAAAAAAAAAAAGAAGCCAAGGTATCCCTATTGCCATTTTTCTTTACTATGGTCTAGCTATAGGAGGAGGAGCCTATCGCGTTCAGGCCAAAATTTACAGTTTGCGGGCTGTCCATGCCGATTTGCCTTAGTCTCGCTTTGTTCGAATTCCTAATAAGGAAAAGTCCCTGTGGGAGCCCGTTCAAATTTTCTCGTGGCTTCGTGTTCATAACACTCTCGATGGAAGTATTAGAGCCACGGATGAACGCATTGCCCAATTGTCTCACGATCTGGTGGCTTTGTCTTCATATTAGTCTTCCACCATAGTTCATGTTCTACGCGTCCCGTGTGTAGCCGGCCAAAGTATTTCCCTCTCGAGTTGCGTGGGATCCGTCTCGTGTATCATGGCCCGATTTCTTTTCTCAGTTGTTTACTCAGCTGTTTCCTGGGATAGCTAGGTTTTCCTGTCCGTTGATTCTTTGTACGAAATTGAATTTTGGTCGAACAATGTTAGCCTCTTAACGGCAAAATTTATTGAGGGGTTCCAGTTCGCTTCCAGTGAGAGTAAGCTCCGGCTTCACCGATGCTTCCTATTCAGCCTGCGGCGCTTAAGAGGAGTCGGAACCTGAGCTGATTTTTCATCAGAATTAGTCGGAAAGTGTTCGTAGATCGACTTGGAGAGAACTCAAAGCGGTTTTTCTTGCCTTACTAGCCTTCGGGGGCCCTTTACATAATCAGTCCAAGGTTTTTTGGTATTCTGACAACCATAAAGTCTAATCCATTCTTCGCGACGGCAGCAGTAAACGCGATCTCCGGGATTTAGCCCTAGTTGTTGTTCAAATTTGCTCCCATCATTGTATTTCGTTCGAGGTCAAGTGGATCCCTTGGGACCTGAACGCCAGTGCGGACTGTATCTGCAAACTCGTTGACTTCGATGGTTACGGCCTCAACGATTCCGTTTTTCAAGGGCTAAATCACCTCTTAGGTCCTTACACTATTTATAGGTTCGCCTGTAGCTACAACGGCGAGTTGCCTAGGCTTAACTCTCGATTTTTTCAGCCAGGCTGTTAAGCTGTTTATGCCTTCGCTCTAAATTGGAGTTAGGACGACAACTGGCTTGGCCCACAGGTTTGCCTCATTGTCAGAGTCATCAGACACATTGGGCTCTGCCGCGCTCACAGGAACCCTTGTTCCTCCCCTATGGAAGTCAGCTATTTTCTGGAATGTTTCTACTAGAGATGGATTGCATTGGAATAGTTTTGTTGCCGACTGGGTTTCATTGCCTAAGTTCCAGGAGTTATTTGTTCCAGGGAAGGCCCGTAATTCCGTTTTCAGATCCAGGCCTTTATTTTTTGGCGTCATAGCGCTTCGAGTTTATTTTCGGCGCCCCAGACCTCCCTCGTCCCTGGCGGGCTTCTGGTCTACGCCGCCTGACGGAAAGTATTACCTGTGCCTCTACACGCGTGTTATGCGTACCTTTAGGTTTGGACCCATTAGGTTTTTGACCCCCCCTCCCCCCACTTCCGCCCTCTCTCCTCTCACTTCCCTTTCCCGGTGTTTTAAGCTCGCTTTTTTAAAAATTCTTTTTTATTTCGTGCTCCTCACATTTTCTTCTTGTATTCTCGATTACTTTTCAGATATGTTCCGCTCTGGTTTCTAGCGCGGGCCCCAGAATTTCCCACCAGAGGGTTGAATACTGAGGCTGACAGACAGTCTACAATGCAATCAACGGTTCTCTCCTCAAAGGCCGTTAGTACGACAGTGGTGTACCTTCGTGCTTCTCGCAAGTAAAAATGTTTTGCTGCCAGTAAGCTTCATTCCTGGGCCTGTCCTGCCAATCCCTGTCATGTTGCCTTGTATTTGCAACACCTCATTGAAGAGTCACACTCCCCGTGCGTCTTAGACTCGGCTGTTTACGGTAGTAAATGGGCTCATACCATGGCGGGTATCCCCTCTCCCACGGATAACCCGATTATTGAAGGGGTCAGGTGTGCTTCCAAAAGGATTTTTGGTTTGATGAGGTCTCCATAATTAGGGGGAATTATATTTTCATGAGGGTTTCATGATCATTAAGGTTCTCAAAAGCAAGAACGACCAACTTTGTAAGGGCGATGAATCGGAGTGATTTTTTCGGAAATGTTTGGCCCTGCTTGTACCTTGCCCATTTTTTTATCCCTTTAGCTCCAGGGATCTCATTTTTAGGCCCATGTCTCGCGGGAACAGCTCCTTTAAGTTAGTTTCCCAGCACGAGCCTATCAGCTATACCACAATAAGGGAGGTTTTTCGCAAGGACCTGAGAAGTTTCGGGGTTGACCCTTCCACTTTTGGTTTTTTATTCCTTGCGTTCGAGAGGGGCCACTTCCGCTGCTTTTAATGCGGTTGGTGACAGTGTGCTTCAGTGGCTCGGCCGCTGGAAGTCCGTTCTAGCCAAGGACGTGTACCGATGATGACCTAGAAAAAAGGCTTTCAGTTTCTTGGGCTCTAGGAGCTTTCATTTGTCATTTCGCCCAATACTTTGTCACTCTACGTACTTTGTAGGGTTGGTTCTCGCCAAGCCGTCCCAAAATAAACTTATATGCCATTACGTTTTGTCTGTTGATGTTGTGTAGTGGAGTCAAAATTAACCCTTTCCTTTTGAGTTCAGAGTGATATTCAATGTTAAAAGTGCCGTTATATCTAAAAAAGTGACATACAGCCCAAAATTTTATTGTTGTTAAGCAAGAGATAACGAACTAGTTCACCCTTTCTTGTAGACTAAGAGCAGTCTCTCTTTTTTCTTGTTCCGTCGAGCAAAACGCCCGAGACACGCAAATGACCACGCGCGTGACTGAAGGCGCGAGACGGGACCTTCTTCTGCATCTCGACTCTCACTGAATGCTGTGTTGCAGGGAAAGGAAATGTTTACAATTAAGACTAAAAAAATGCTAATATTTCAAAATATCAAACAAAAAAATGATTTTAATTCCGTTGAGTTTGTTTACAATTTCAATACTGGAACCAGAGAGCCTACGAGCGCTGACTTATTTCAGTTCCGGGTTTCGCTCGTCTCTTTCCGAAAAGCCGGAGAAGCGGAACCTGAAATATGTCCGCGTTCGCAAGCTACAACACACACCACATAAGGGTAGGAATGTTTACAAGAAATCGCTATTGAATTGTTTCCATTTTTAACTGCTCTACTGTTAAATTAATTTTAACAGACGGCCATTAAGGTAAAACCATTGATCAAACTTATAGTTAAGAACTGTTTTTCTATCGCCAGCTGCGTTTCAGGTAGTCTTCCTCCCAGCCGTGTTTCTCTCGTCACGCAACGCTCCTGTTGACGAGACAAAAACGGCTGCGAGGGAGGAGACTGGATCAGACTGTTTTTCAGGAAATGACTCGGTGAGCCTTAGCTACCACCGCGGTCAAACGCCTAAATCGTTAGTTTTGTTTTTTATTGCTGGGATTTCATTTACCAGTTAGAGAAAAATGTTAGAGGTTAGAGGCAAAATGTATAAATCAGTTAGTCAACATAACTATCTTTCCATTTTTCTCAAAATTTTGAGCTTTTTTCGCTGAAAACGGTTTTCAATCACTTAGAACTTTTTTAGTAAACTTTTAAAAAGTTTAGTAAACTAACAGGATGTTGGTAATACCCTAAACTTTCGATAGTAAAGGTAGCAACCTTAACTTTGAAGTATTTCGCTTAACTTTTGCAAATTTCACTCGTTTGACCGCTGTGAAGCCTTAGCTAACCAACCACCGAGAGCTAGTGTGCGGATTTGGTATTCTTTATATTTTTTACGCACGCTCTTAAGAAAGCAACAATTTATGGCACATTCTTTTAAGCTGTATTACAAATTGACAAAAACGAACAGAATAAGAAAACCAAGGCGCAAGCTTTGGTA
>NC_133210.1:15351181-15413681 GCF_958299795.1 Porites lutea
TTGTACAGCACAAGAAATAGTAACACAGAAAAGTACTGCTCGGTAGCTTTCATTTGAATGGTCACATTTGAGCATCGTATCCACAGACAAAGTTAGAAGAACCACCTTGTACAGCATAATAGAAGCTTTCATCTCAGTGTAAACACGTACACTTTTCCAAAACAGCGTCAAAAGCCAGGAAAATTCTTCTGCATGGCGATCATCGTCAACAAGATCAAACTTAAATATTTAAAAAATAATTCAGCACGTACCCGTAACGGAGACTGAACGGAGAGAAGTTTATTCTGCAGCGCCTCACACAAGGATTCCTTCATAGTGTCCTCCTGTAAGAAAAAAGAAAGATGTTAGATGTCTCATTAGATCACTCCAGTCTGTGGACAAAATTCGTTCATGCTACCACTCAAATAAAACCTATTGGTACATCTTAATAGTACTATTCATTTCCGAGTATTTTTACAAAACAAAAATTTCTATTAAGAAAGAAGTAAAATAAAGATGAAGAAGGGCTACTATTTTCTTTTTCTAAAACAAAACCGGGCCTTTAATTTGGGCACTCCAATTGATGCTAACAAATAGCGTGACATAACCACTTTCACAGTTCTACCTCCTTTTTGTGGGTTCCCTGTTCATTCACCGTGTACTTACCAAGTCATGTCTGAGAGTGATAGCTGGAAGCTGATCACGGAACATATCGGCTGACTGCGATGACAAGTAAGGCTGCATTTCATTATAAACCACATGCATCTCCTGGGGGTACTTAGTATGAAGATCACTGGCCAGAAAAAGGGGAGCATGTTAGTACTAAGATCACAGCATAACCCTGTTCCCACAACACGTCCATGACGTCATTTAACTACTCTTTTTGTCCCCGACACAGTACTAAGACTCGCACTAAAGTATGAGGTCCGGTTCAAACGTCGTGTGCCAACGTCGCACGGAATTCAGAGCACACTGTATGGCGTGGTATGAACAGAAACGGCGCACAACTTTTACAAGTCGTAAACACACGTCGAGCGTCGTACCGGAGCGTTAGCAACATAAATTTTGTAGCGTTAAGGCACATTACAAGGGAAAGAGGCGTCACTTCCGGTTGACGGTGTGCACCGCTCAAAAACGCCTTTGTATGAGCCCTCTTTTATGAAATTGGACACACGTGAAGTCAAGTGTGAATACGCGAAACATGAAGCGAGTGTGAACAAGTCATTTAGAGGGGTACTCACCCTTTCCATTCCAAAGACAGAACTTCTACCAGAACATTTCCGTTGTACAAATCAGTGAATTCCTTTACAATCTACAGAGGCAAAAATATAAAATACTAAAAACCTCTTGCTTCCTATCAGCACCGTTACGTATTAACTCTCTCAACTTAAGTCAGAAACGGAGACAAATAAACCTCTTCAGCAGTACTTTCACTTGGTACTATATATTTAGTATGTAGTTCTAACTTTTGAGTCTGTGGATGAAATCCTATGGTATTACCATTCAAAGGAAACCACAGGCGGCCCAGACGTGGTATGTGTCACTGAATGAATATATTAATATTCACATGGACAAATTAATGCGATGAGTCGTCGAAACTACCATGGACTAAAATAGTCTAAAAGTCAAAATATAACAAAACAAAGCTTAGATACCTTCAACTAAACGTATCCTTGTCTTTCCTGGCCGGTTTAAGTGCCATTTTGTTGAGTTTTGCAATTGTAGGTACTATCCACTAAAGAAGAATTAAAGGCTGGCTACAAAACAAACAGACCATCTCCACGCGCCTTCACACGAAGCGCTATAAATTCGAGAATAATCGACGAATCCGCTCCCAATAACCATCGGCTAATCTGCAGGTAACGTGTGCTCCTGCTTCTGGCTCGCTTGCTCCACAAAACCCATCGCAACTGCACAATAATTGCTCGCTCATCAACAACCACTGTTGACCTTTACGCTTCGATATGACCGCAAACGACCAGGTTTAATACGCGACGTGAATATTCAAGCTTAGCGACCGCGTTCGCGCAACAATGCAGCACTTGCTATGGGAGGGATGGTACTATTGCTTCTAGGTCAATCAACTGACCGAAGGTTCGCTGCGTTAGTTTTGACCAGAAAACAAAAGGCGATCGCGGGACCGTCCGTAAGTTTTCAACAGGGCAGCCCTGGTTTTCAAGTTCGAATTCTTCTAACGTTCGCTGTCTCAGTTGCTGTCACATTGTTCGTCCAGCCGCTTGCAAAGGTTCCTGACTCTACCAGTCTTATTTGCTTAGATTAACAACGTCTTACTCCATAATATGTTGTCCAAACTGGTGAAGGAGGACGAGAATTTTCCGCTCAGGAAAAAGGCAAAATCTGGCCCCCGCTATGCAGCTGAATAGAAGATACAGCTGAAGATATCGTAAAGTAAAATTTATGTGCGCGATATCTTTTTTCATTATCATTATTATTCTCAAAACTCAGGGGCACCCAACGATGATTTCCCCCTAGATGCATTGAAAATACATTTAAGGCTGTCCAGAGTACTTTTGATCGAAAAATGCATTCTAAACAGCGCTTACATAAATTTAGTCAGGAGGGCTAAAAGCGAAGCTAATGATTTATAGTTTGCTCATACTAAATATAAAATGTATCGTGTAATGCTAAGCGGAGAAGGCAAGGAGACAGGGCCACCCAACGACTATTTCCTCAAATACTTTCAATTGAAAACACTTTTGTAGCTCTTAATAAAGTACTTTCAGCTCTATAGAAATACATTCTAAGTGGCGCTATAAAATTTGCATCTCAGGCCCCGTCCACACGAAGACGATTGTAAACGCAAACGCTAGTAAACGCATATCTTTGTCTCCGTCCACACGAAAACGATCATTGTTTACGTAGCGTTTTAACCCGTCCACACGAAAACGCTCGTAAACGCACAAAACTTAAATACATTGTTGCCGACATTCTGCTTATACATTTTCGTTAACCTGAAACCTTCTTAAAACGTTTAGAATTGATAAAAAGCCGTTATATTATGAACATTATCCAAGCATTTCAGTGATATTTGGGCGGTGACCGAGAATTGAGTTGGAAATAAAATCTTCTCTCTTTGCTCTCACGTCTGCATCTAAGTCGTTTTACTCGAGTAAAAGTGCTTGTAGTTGTGGATAACAATCTTGAGAGGTTTAGTCTTCTTCTTTTGTAGTTTTCCTGTATATTGATTATTGCATGATTCAATTGAATGCTCGCAATTATGATTGAAATAAGCGCAAGCATGACACAGCTCAACACTCGTGTGTACGCCATCTTGGAAACGCACTCGATAAAAGAGACTGGCGCTGACATCTGACGTCAGTTATTCTTGGGTTGCACGTGACGTCACCTAAAATCAAACTAAGAAACTATCGATTCTTCTGAGTTCCTACTTTCACGAGGTATTACAGTACCTAAACACCTTTACATAAACAAATTTTTGGTTCGAAAGGGTTCTTCGTTTTGCGAGAGAGGACGCTTGAATTTCCAGGCTTTTGCGTGACGCGGCATTTAGCTGGCGGCCGGGAAAGCTCTTATGTGGGTTAAAAACATTACCGATTTTGGGAGATTTTGCAATCTAAACATTCCTTGTCTCAGAATAAATATTACTGTGATCTTTATGAGTTCCTCAAGCGAAGAATTCACGCATTAGTAGGAAAACTCGAAAACATATGTTTCTGTTGGTATCCGGCGGCCATATTGGTGTTCCTGAAAGGAACACCAACATGGCGTTTCCATACAAAGCTTTATAAATTTAGGTAAAACGTTTTTCCCAATATCTCGCATTTGAAATATTTCACAGAACTGATTCTTGGCAAGGGTTTTTGTATATTTATCTTTTTTCATTTCCCAGATTCTAGTCCTTCTGTATTGAATGGTTTGCATTTTTATTTTTCATTACGTGACAGTGCAAGCCGAGAATACGTTTACGGCCGTCCACACGAAGACGCATAAACGGCGTTTTCAAATTTATCCACTTTGGAGAGCGTTTTCGAATTTATGCGTTTACGGTGAGCGTTTTCATCGTCTTCGTGTGGACGGAAGGCCTAAACGCATAAAAAAGTTTGCGTTTACTAGCGTTTGCGTATATAATCGTCTTCGTGTGGACAGGGCCTCAGTGTTCGGCCATTCTAGAGGAACTTGAGTCTTTTCGAAATTACGAGGAATTCAGAATTATTTTCCCGAGAATGTTAGATGCAATTTAACGTATTACGAAGGAGATAATTTTTCAGATACCTTCTTTCATCACATTTTTTAATCCGAAAATTTTAGGATTTCATTTTACTCTCTACGAAAAATAGCCTAACCCATTGAGTGAAATGTGAAAAATTAAAAGTTGGATGCCCTTGACCAGAACTGTGAAAAACAACAATAGGTCTAATTGCAGCACACTTTCTTGTACATTTCCTTGCCGTTGATTTGCATGACTGCAACGTGAAACGTCCAGAAAACTTCCTGGTTTTCACTTTTTATGGAGAAAATGTGGTACATGTTTTTGTTCACTTTTTTTTTTGCCGCTCATTTTTTTTAGCTCCGCTATAAGATTCGTATCTGTTCGGTGCTCCTAGGGCAAATTGGATCTTTTTAAAAATTACAAGGGCTTCAATATTATTTTCCCGATTGATTGACCTGGAAGCAATGGTACCATCCCTCCCATAGCAAGTGCTGCATCGTTGCGCGAACGCGGTCGCTAAGCTTGAATATTCACGTCGCGTATTAAACCTAGTCGTTTGCGGTCATATCGAAGGGTAAAGGTCAGCAGTGGTTGTTGATGAGCGAGCAATTATTGTGCAGTTGCGATGGGTTTTGTGGAGCAAGCGAGCCAGAAGCAGGAGCACACGTTACCTGCAGATTAGCCGATGGTTATTGGGAGCGGATTCGTCGATTATTCTCGAATTTATAGCGCTTCGTGTGAAGGCGCGTGGAGATGGTCTGTTTGTTTTGTAGCCAGCCTTTAATTCTTCTTTAGTAGATAGTACCTACAATTGCAAAACTCAACAAAATGCCACTTAAACCGGCCAGGAAAGACAAGGATACGTTCAGTTGAAGGTATCTAAGCTTTGTTTTGTTATATTTTGACTTTTAGACTATTTTAGTCCATGGGAGTTTCGACGACTCATCGCATTAATTTGTCCATGTGAATATTAATATATTCATTCAGTGACACATACTACGTCTGGGCCGCCTGTGAGGAAACCTCTTCAGCAGTACGTTCACACCGCACTCTTTGTTTTTCAGCATTTCACTACATGAAATTTGAAAATTTTGTTGAATAATTTTTTGACTTTTTCCACTTTTGAGGGTGAAAGGGTAAAACAACGTGTACCGTTGGAATGACGCCCTGGAGAAAATGAACAGCTCCCTCTGCTTGAGAGGATTTGTCACCATAACGACGGCGAAGGATCTACAGATAAACAGAAAAAAACGTGGATTAGCTAAGAAAGCCAGCTAAGGAACGACCAACTGAAATATGGTGGAAGCACTAGAATAACAGAATTTATGTTAAAAAGAGAACAAAGAAAACAGTTTTTAACATTTTTGCCTGTAGCAGGTACTCAAATGCACAATGCAGTGACCAGTGCAGTGTTGCCGCACAAACAGCTAATCAACACTAACGATTCTTAGTACTCTTTACAGTGATGAAAACCTACCTTCACAGAAGAGAGACTCAGGGTATATATGTCTGGTATTCCATCTTGTACCAGGCTGGGGTTAGATTTCAGCTGAAAAGGCAAAAAATAATAAAAATACAAATAAAATAAAATAATAAGAAAATGAACAAGAAAAAGAATAAGACTCAGTCATAATGCGAAGTACTATAACAAAAAACAAGACAAATGTTTAATCACTCATCAAATACCTTCTCTATTATCTGGAAGATAGCATCAATTTCAGCGAAGAGCAAGAAGTCTTCCTACAAAGAAAGAAAATTTTAAGTGAGAATATAAAAAAAAACAAACGAAGCAAAAAAAAAAAAAGAAAGAAACAAAAACAACAACCTAACAAAACAAAACAATAAAAGATAAAAAGAAACATTCTAAACGTATCCTCTAAGATAAGCGTAGGATACAATTTTTTTAATGGAATTTGCGTGTCTGCTTAGGGTTAAACTTTGTACATTTATGCGACCCCTCTCTTAATTAACCCTCTTAGTTCCAAGACTGACAAACATCAATTTTCTCCCAACATTTTCAATACACAATCAAGAGAAGAGGTTATGAGAATTGATAAAATGATCACCAAAGGGAAAATGCTTTGATCTTTTATCAAATTCTCCCAACTAATTCCTTAAGGAAATGTATGGAGATCAGTTGTGAGAAAATGTTCGTGGATATTGGGGCTCTTTTAGTGCTAAAAGTTCTTTGAATGATGATGAGAACTGCGGAAATACAAATTTCAATGAAGATATGATCGCTGCAGTGGTAATTACAATTCATTTAAGCAATTGCAAATTAACGCGAAGAAAATGTCAGGACTTCAACGGGATTCAAACCCATGGCCTCTGCGTTAGCGCTGCGCAGTGCTCTAACCAATGTTTCTTATTTTTTTGGGCTAATTTGCAACTGCTTTAATTGCCTGGAGGCTCTATGGAGAGCAGGGTCGAAATTTGATTATAGCTACACCGTGCTGCAGTGTGAACCTATCCTTCAAAGACTGCTTTTACTCGAAATTTGCATCACCTATGTAGTATTCGTATCTTTCTGAAATTTCCGGAAAAGTCAAGAAACTAAAATTACTTTCGGGCAGAAGGGATCGCACTGGGAATTGGATCGTTAGTCCAGAGCATTCACTTGAGTCATTACAACATTAACATCGCTTTTATGTTTTCACCTTCTTCTCCATGTTAAATACAGCGTTTCCTTTGCCAGGAATCGAGACAGTGAATTCTTTGGTGTCTGAAGAAAACTTGACGCCTGATCGAAAAAAAAAAAATGATAGAGTCCATGATGTGAATTCTTGAATTCTGTTGAAAAGACTGTAACGCGGCGTCTCTAAATGAATGGCCAGATTTGACCCTTGAACTTCCAAGATTGCCGAATATTCAAATTTTATGTTGAAAAATATTGTTCAACAAACCGTACCTTGCGAGAGTACTGCTCAAAAGGTATCATTTGAATGGTAACATTATGGGATTTTCAACACAGATTGAAAAGTTAGAACTTCGTACTGGATGAATAGCACCATGTGAAAGTACTACCAAAGAGGTTTCATTTGAATGGTCACAACACAGCATTTCGTTCAAAGACTCAAAAACTAGATCCTCATCTACATTATATATCTTCAGAGTTGCTTGTGAGATAGAAAGGATTTAGGCATTACACTACACTAGGCAATTTTTTTCCCACTTGTCTTGCAACAAAGTTGCCCGGAGAAACTGCCTACTACTTCATTCACTGAAATAAACATGTCTCGCCACGTTTTCGTTATGGCACGCGGTGCTGCACAAGATAGAACCAAGCATTGCGAGACATGCTTATTCCGTCGGGTGTCGCCTCGTGCAACTTGTCTCGCAACTAACTACGAAAGGGTCGTCAAGGGGCAAAGAGCCCAGCAAAGTTTCGCAGAAACAAGTACCTTTTCCAAAATAAGCTTTCTCCAACCTCTTTAAAATCTGAAAAATGATGGAAATTACTTTCGTTAAACAAACAACCAGACAAACTAAACAACAACACGGAAACTGAAATAAGTTTTTCAAAATGCATATCCAAACGGCTCATGCAGCCCACAACAGACAGGAGTGAAGTAGTCACCCTAAAAGGAATCCCTCAATTGCATAGACAAAGTCAATCTAAGCTACCAGCCAAACGACAGAGTGTTATCGAAATTCTCTCTACCCCACAAAAGGCTAACCCTGTAAATTGATCTAGAGTGTAGAGATAAATAGGCAGTATCCCTTTTAAGACAACGCATAAGATCAAAATAAGATCACCTAAGATTGTTTGCCCCAAACTGTCATAAGGCTACTTCTTTAGCGTTATGCCCTTGTTAAATTTGGTGTGTCTGATATGTGGATCATTTTCTTCTTATAATTCATTCTTGTACTTAATTTTTCAAATGTGGGTAAGGTTCTGGCTAGATAGTTTTCCCCTCTTTCTTATGCCTAATTGGGGGGGGGGGGGGGGGGGGGTTGGTTTTATGTAGTTTAACTTTGTAGGGGACTTTGTGTCTTATTGTTTCCATCTTGTTATGTTATGTATACATGTATTTAATCTGCAAATAAAATAATTTACGCGAATAAGACGATTGATATTATGATGGTCATCAAAATGCTGACTTTTTTCAGATCATTTTAAAATTCCATTTTACGTCACACAACTTGAATATCTAAAACAGGCTTTATCTCTGTCACCTCCTCTTTAGCAGTGGTAAGGTCTGTCAGTCCCTTCAAATCGCCGTCTACTTGCTTAAATTTGTCCTCTGCCTGATTCCAAAATAAGGTGTGGCTGTTGGCACCAGAAGCGTGACCGGCAGCTGCCAACTGAAAGAACACAATAATTTCAATACAGTACCTCTGCCTGGTTTACAGGGAACAGCTTCTAAAACTACATGCAACAATCCTAATGTCGAAATCCACCGAGTCGCAAGTATTAAAAGGTTCGAAATGCGTAAACCACCACTATGTCATTAATATAATATAGTAGAACCCCTCTAACTCGAACTCTGAAGGAAAACGAAAAACAGTTCGACTTATACAGATCGATTCATTGAATATTCAATTTGCCATGTTGACAAATGATAGTTAATGATTTTTCAGCCCCTCAGTGTATTGTACAGTGCAACTTTAACTTATTTCACTCTGAAACGGTAACATGATTAAACGTAATCTGTTCGTCCAACCAATTAAAATCAAATTGCTGTAGTGTTAGTAAGTGTTTTTACCGATTACATCAACAAGAGTTAATGGAAGGGTAACTGCGAGTGGAGTTAAAAGAACCAGAATTCCAGTTATAGGGGTAGACTTCAGTGACATTAGGGCCATTTATACGAGGAAAATTAGACGCGTCTTATATAAGACGCGAACTGTACCATTTATACGAGCATGTCTTATCTAATAAGACGCGTCTTAGCTAAGCCGCGTCTTATTTTAGACGAAATGTGCCGTTTATACGGAAAGTTCGCGTCTTATTTTTCCTCGTATAAATGGCCCTATTTTTATAAACGGAAAGGAAATTTAGTTCGAGTTAGCGGGAATTCGAGTTATCCGAGTTCGAGTTAACTGATTAAAAATGGGGTGAAATCCACGGGAAATGGAACTTAGTTCGAGCACGTGGTCGAAACGTCGACGGCGCCACCCCCACTTACCTAAAAGGGACTTTTAGCATCGACGACGACAACGGCAGTGAAAACGTCACTATTAAAATGAATCCGCGTTTTTCAATTTTTTTTCGCGTTTATTCCAAATTGATGAAAATGTCAAATGTCGGCGAATGTCACGGAGTTGGTTTCTTGGGGACCTTACTCAAGTTTAGAAAGAGAAAGAAAAATTTGTAGTCGCTTGTTTTCGTCCTCCATAAAAGGTAAAATTAGGCATTTTCACGTCCGTCGTAGTCGTGCAGTGACGGCAAATAAATGTACAAAAAAGCATGAGGCACGTGCAAAGTTGTGTTTTTGCTCAATAAACCTATTGTTTTTCTGACGTCCTTCTTGCCGTCGCCGTCGTCGTTGCTAAAGCTCCCTAAAGATCTGAATCCACTGATGTAGTTAGTGTTATTTCCTTTTAAGCTCTATCCTAATAGTATAGCTATAACTGTACATGGTCGGGGGTGGAAAATCGAGTCTACTCAAAGTTAGACCCTCCAAGGTGTACGTGGAGATGCAAGTAAACAAACTTTGAATCTTACCAGTTCACTGCCAGAGACAGAAACCGTCAGCGATTTGCCACCAAAAGCACCTGTCACGCGTGTTGGTAGGTTTTCTTGCGTGACACTCGATGTTGATAAAATTGCAGCCAAACTCGAGGCATCTTCAGACTACAGAGTGAGGAAAAAAGTTAGATTTGAAGAGGATAAGAGTTTAAAGTAATAACAAAAAAGTGAACTGTTCATCTATTTCACTGCTCACCTCCTGGACGGGGTAGGCAGATACTCTTCCAGGTAGATCAAATTCGTCATCTAAAACACAAAAAGAAAGAAAGAAACAATAGAGTAAAAGCTTGTCACTTTTTCAGCCCTCAGCTGAAACTCATCCAGCCCCGCAACGTTTCATAAGCGCGCTTAAATCGTATAGAGAATTGCTCATATAATGTAAGTTAAAACTAGCAATTCCACAGGTTACCTGCCTCATAAAAAAGAACAATGTTCCAATTTATACTAAAAAAAAGTGCAGTTCAACTGCAGGTGGAACGAGAAATAATGTTGCGAGGTCAGTTTACGGCGGCGATTATTCCACCGGATTTGACACACAAAAGAATGGTTTTGGCTGCACCCCCAGATCGCGTGAATAAAGAGTGGGCGATTTGCACGCGATTAATCGCAGCCAAGTCGCCGAACAGTCGATGACGCAACCTCTGGGCAACTTTTGCATGAAAACAGCAAACTCCGTCCCTCATAATTTCGCTACTAAAAAAAATATCACTTTCCACAGAATCAGCGACAGATTGCGCTACGATCGCGGTGAAAATCGCCAAGCTTGTTGCGGAACAAATCGCGCGATACAATCGCCTGTTTAAACGGCCCTATATATCCTTAATAAATTGCTGTCGATAATTGTCATAAGTCTACGAAATACCCGCAATTCGAGAAGTCATCTGCCTCATGCTTTTAGTTACTGGTTATCCAATACAGAAATCTAACTAGAATGAAAGAAATACAAGAAAAAAATATACGATGGAGGAAGTTTTCTCGTTACCTTTCGTAATCCCATCCACAGTGATCAGAACATTCGCCTTTGGACGGCGGAAAAGATCTCCTGCTAACAAGCCAGCCCAGTTTAGTTCCTTTAAGAAAAGAAAAAGTTATGGCGCGTCGGCAAACCTGCATTTGCTATCAAACTTGTGAACGCGCCAGCAGAGAGAAGCGCGTTACATTCACAGTTAAATGCTACCACCCCAACATGAATACAGTAAGCTACGGCTTATAAGCTTCCCCACTTAAAAGCACCCCCCCCCCCCTCAGTTATGGGCTTATCTACCCGTAAACAAAAAAATGCATCCGATTATAACCCCCCAGGATATATAGCCCGCTCCAAATGTACAGAAATGAATTCGATTTTTTACCGTCGGTTGCATCTAAGCGTGTACACGTGAGAAAAAAACATGTTCTAATTGCGTGCAAACATGACATGTTTTGCTGCCAAACATTCGAAGTTTGGAGTAGGCGGCTGTTGTCGGCTTGATTTGTTTTCGCTCAACAAAATATTCTTTGCAACAATTCTTAGAAATATGCCTGAAGGTTGAGAAAAATGTAACATGAGCGGAACGCGCTGATCAAAAACATATAAACAACTTACCTTTGGCGCGACAGTTTGCTTTAACGGCCGTCAAACTTCAAACATACATACATACATACACACATGTAAATGTCTGGCGGCAAAACACCCCGGGGGTCCCCGGGCAAGACATGCCATGTCTTGCTCCCTATTAGAACATGCTTTTTGTCTCGTGTCCACGCTTAGATGCAACCGACGGTGTGACGCTTTGAAGCTTAATTAACAACTAGTAAATGCAAAACGTATTTTGGTCAGCACTGCTATAGCTTGTTTCCAAGCGCTTTTTCTATTCCGGTTGTAATCCCCTTCGTTTATAACCCCTCCTAAAACCCCTTACGAAGATGTATAAGCCCAGGGCTTTATATAAGCGGAAGTTTACACTACCCCGGTAAGAAAATATATTTACAATCACGTTAACAGAAAACGGCTCAGGTCAATTTGCATCGTGAAACCAAGTTTCCTCTTTGGGAGTCCTTAAGTGATTTTTAAAATGATATGAGTAGTTTCATGCCAGATTCATCCATAAGAATTATTTTGAACAGTTTATATCTGGTCATTTCCTCATTTGAGAAGTTACCAATTTGACGTTTGCCGTTTGCCATGCACTTGATTCTAAACCGAGAGGATACAGCAAACAGAAAAAGCGCAGATGGTCATACGATTGCTATGTTTCCGATAACACAAAATTAAAGTTGCATGGAGAGGATGGGGGAGGAAAGGCTATATTTTCCCTTTTCGAAGTCAGGAGACGTCAAAAAGCCCCTTTCGGGCGAAGTGTGTCAACTCATTTGGCGATTGTAGGCTCGATAACCAGCCGCTGTTCGAGAAACTGAGCTCTCACGGGAAGAATCAAAGAAGGAACTCGGGGAACGGCGGAAATCGAGCCTAGAAAACAACCCTCTTCACTTTCTAAACAGTTAACAACAAATGGCAAGCGTAATTGTCACGCAGCTCCACCCAACATGAAAAAATAATTGCGTGACAAATGAAGATATTTAACCTGTACATAAGGAACCTACTGAGGAGAAGAACTACCGTATTTATTCGAATAAGCGCCCAACCTCGAATTAGCGCCCACCTCGAATAAGCGCCCATCCTAAAGGCAGAAAAAGTTAATAAGCGCCCAGCCTCGAATAAGCGCCCATGCCCACGCCCACCCCCTCCTCCTCCCAATCAAACTTAAATAAGCGCCCACCCCCACCCCACCCCCCAAAATTGAATAAGTACTAATAAGAGACTTCCCCGAGGACGGAGTTTTCTTCAGAGTATTTTACAGAAACCTTGCTTTGTTACTTCTTCGCGTTTTTTTAATTAGCATTTATTGTTTTGTTGCAAAATAAACATACTAAACTTGCTGAAAATGGTGAAAATTTAATAAGCGCCCAGCCTCGAATAAGCGCCCACCTTGAATAAGCGCCCACTCTCAAGGTCCAAAAATTTATTAAGCGCCCAGAGCGGTTGATCGAATAAATACGGTAGTATGGTGGAGTCGGTAATAGGGTCCTTAAGATTCAACGATGGCGACCGCAAAACAAAACGAAAACAAACCAACAGCTTTGATAAGCAAAACAACGCTATTGCACGGGTATCACATTTTTTCGTACATTTCTTGGCAGTCACTGCGCGACTACTGCCTGAAAACGCCTAATTTCACGTTTTATGAAGGACCTGAACAAGCGGCGACAAAATTTTCTTTCTTTTTCTAAACTTCCATATGGTTCTTAGAAATTTACTTTCAGGAGAGGTCACCTACATGGAATAATCGCACGAACGCATACTCATCTTTTGGGCGACGTTTTCGGGTTTACCTCGGTGTAAAAACCTGTCAAGTTTTTCTTTGTTTTCTAGCTATTATTTTCCTTTTCTCTAATGTGTTGACTTCTCAGTGGCCTCTTTGTATTCATTGTTTCACGTCACTCGTGAGTTTCACAGGTTTTTACACCGAAGATGGGCCACGTTTTTGCCGCCGTGGTCATCCTGGGATCTTAGCGCATGCGCTGACATACCTTTGTCGAGGAAAAGCCGAGGGCGAGGGCAATAACATTCGAGACTTCATCAGCGGCAATGGTACCAGCATTCGGCAAAAATGTAACATAGCTTGGACTGTGAGCAATGATCAACTTGGAATTATCAGGGCTTGGCTAAAAAAAGGACAATACAGGAGAAATAATTCTTAACTGTAACAATTTTTAACAGTAACTAAAATCAAGCCTACTTAATCCCAGTGTAAGATATATGCGTTCTTGGACTAGGCACGATGCCAAAATAGCTGAATATTGGCCAAGCTTTTTTAATGAAGTATTTTTATGGCCAAAAGAACTTTCTTTTTTGAGGGACAACCTCGGTAATTGAAATAAAAGATTGCCCGCCTTAGTTGGGAAGAGAAAACCAATTAAGTACAAAGTTATACACGTGACAAACATCATCATTACTAAATGTAAATGGTAATAATGTTTTGTCTCTAACGTCTCCGAAAACTAATACTTATGGTCTGCACTCCTTGTCATACATGGCTTTAAAACTATGGAACTCTATTCCAGATTCTTTCAGAGCTACTGATTTTCCTGATTTCAAGTGCAAGATTCTACAGTATACCTCTTTTCAGTAGTTTACAATTTTAGAACGCTATAATTTCACAATTTTAGAAGTATTTGGAACTATAAATCTAACTCGAACATACTAGCTTATCTTAAGCTACTTTAAATTTGAGATTAAACAAGGTACATGGTATATGTACGTATTATGTTGCTCTAACATGTCTCTTCTGATTCGTTTTTCAGGTTACATGTAAGTTACACTGATCTCAAAGCAAAGACCACACTCTCTGTGACACTGGGTATTGAAAGGATTGATTAGACTACGTGCACTCCATCTTTCTTTTGGCCCATCGAGCAAAACGCGCGAGGCTCGTAAATGAACGCGTGCATGACTGAAGGCGGTCGCACACACTCCCCTCACTAAATCTAAAGAAAAAGAGAGACTGCTCGCAGTCTAAGGATTGATGCATGAAGATAAACGAGTTTATGAACTATCTTAGGTTTTTTATTTTGTATTTTTGTGACTATGTATATATATATATATATATTTATGTAATGATTTTATGATTTTTATTTTTTATTTAGACCTTTTTGAAGCATTGTAAAGCGCTTAGCACTGAAACGTATAAGCGCTATATAAATATTTTATTATTTTTTATTATTATGGCAAAGGTATTTTAAAAAAGGCCCTCATTTTCAGACTGCAACATCCTTCTATTCAAGGCTCTTTATCAAGTAAAAAAACATAGCAAACAGGTGGAACAAACTAACTAAACATTTAAAGAAAAGGAAGAAATTTTTGCCATTTGTAGGCTCATAGAACGGGTGTCCCGCATAATTTTGATAAAAAGTTCATTTCTTGTTTCTATGGTAAGAAAAAGGTAAAGTCTTGTTTTTCTCCCTAGACAAGATGGCATTCCCAAGAAGTGTTGAAATATTGTATGGTAGTAGACAGGATAGATAAAACATTAAACAGTGAGACTTGGATATTTATTTGTTATTTAGTGAAGTTTAAGGTGAAACTGTGGCAAAAAAATGCCCTCTAATGGCACTTTTTCACAGGTGTAAAGACCACTGTCATGATAGCACCAGCATTGTGTCTACATCTGTATTTGCAAACCCTAGAGACCACTGATCATGTTTGTTGTTTGAACACCATTCGTCATTGCCAAATGATGTTTAATCTTTTGACACCGGGCATAAATGTTTCAGCAAATTCAAACCTGATCCAACATCACCCAAAAACATCCAACATAATCAAACAAGGGGTTCAAAGAGATCCAATGACCAATACGTAAACCCTAAAGACCAATATTAAAACAGATCATGCATCTCGTTCCAACACCATCCATCATTGTTATATGATGGTAAATCAGCTGAAACTGGCCAAAACGTTTCAGCATCAAGACTGCATCAAACTAGGTGCTCAAAGAAATCCAATGACCAATGTCTTTATGTCTTTAATTTTCCCATTCCAGAAGTCAATGGACCTTTCCCGCATTCCGCTCCAGTGAGCAAACATGAAAAAATGAAGGCGAGGCTCTGGTGGATTATTTCATACAAATCACTGTATTTAGTCCACCTGAGCCTCGACTTGATGCCTTTGTTTTACAAGAATGCAGTCAAGGTCTATTATAAAGTGAAGTGTCTTCTCCTAAACAGTGAAGAAATCTGTGGTACCACTATTTAAATGTAAAAGAGGCCTCTTTCTGAACTTTCACATCGTACCATTTTTTGCTTTTTATTCTTAACTCTTTTCAACATAAAACTTAAAACATTTCCATCAAGTTTCATTGGAAGCATTGAATAGTACATGTATCACAGTGACCAAAACTTTGTATATAGTTATGTTATGAAACTGACATATAAAAAGCTCTGAATGTAACATGCTAACATGCTTTAAGAAACAATGTTGGGATTGGCAGTTTGATACCTCAAGTCATGGAACAATGGTTTCAAATAACTTGGGTAGAGAAAGTAAGAAGTATCTTAATACTAATAATATTTGGGACATAAACTTGAAGAGAACCAAAAGAATTATCAACTAAGCTCATCTACACTGTACATGTAAGTTGTTCTGTTACTTGCACATGAACTTTAGATTGTTTTGTCTGTATGAAATATCACTGACTAAAATACAACTTTTCATGGTTTTTCCAACTTTTGACATGGACAAGTTAAGCAAAATCCGTTGACACCAATGAAAAGAGCGCCTTAAGATTAGTAGAATTGCCTAGTTTGAAAATGATTTGTTGAAACCTAACAAAGATAAAGCTCCTCAAAGTCACGAAATTCTACAGATGTTTGTATGGTGGGGCACAAACTTGCCCCCCACCATACAAATGTTTGTAAATTTTCGCAACTTTGCGGAGCTACACCTTTGCTTGCTTGAGACGTATCACTTTAAAATTTGGCAGTTTTACTAATATTAAGGCCGTCTTTCCAGTAGAGTCGACAAATTTTCCCTAACTTGTCCATGTCAAAAGTTGAAAAAAAAAAATGTGAAAAGGTCTACTGAAAAGGCATTCAGTTGAAAAGTACATTTGTAAAAATTAATCGCACAAGGATGTCAAGAATAGGAATAAACATGGTACTTGTACTGTGTACTATCAAAGTTTTCTGTGTAAATGCTTTTGAAACTTGATGCTTGGAACTTAAGTTGTCCGACTAAGAAGAGACTTGACTAGCTCTATAGTGGGACCTCGCTATAACAAAAGGCCAAGGGACTGGCAAAATCTGTTCGCTGTAATGAGGTTTCCTTATTGCGAGGTTCTTTTTCATATATTTGACTATTGCTGGAGTAAAGAAAATTGTTTGTTATACCGAGGACTTTGTTACATAGAGGTTTGTTATATCGAGGTTCCACTGTACTGAGTTCAGTTGCAGTCACACAATAGTTGATACTTAACTGGATGGGCCAAATAAGGACACCTCCTTTAGTGAGGTGTCCCCCCTCACAGTGCTGAGTTTATAACACTGAGATTGTGACACAGAAAAAGAGCAATGTGGTGGAATGAAATCATGACCCTTGAGCTGTGTAACGACTATTAATAAAACAACTTAAAACTTGGCAGATAAAAACTAAATCCAGGTTTATTGCTTGCCATTAACAGGGTATACTCCACAATTTTGCTGAACTCGAAAAAACTGCACTGTGCATTTTTATGTCATGGAACAAACACAGTCTTTGACACAGACCTCTGATGCCTTTCAAATCTTTGATTCTTTCTTAATGCTATTTGTGAACAGATACAACACATGTACATGTATGGTACACGTCAATGAATAAAATACAGTGTTAGGAAACACTTCTGTTGTCCTCTCAAGCACAATACTTCATTCTTTCATTCGTCCTACGTTATGATTTAAGGAGGCCAAAAAGGCAACAAGTTTATCAAGACGAGGGGGAGTTTTTCAACAACTGCCCCTAGAATAGAACGAAAGTTTGACGAAATAAAAACACAAAAGACGAAAAAACAGCTTGAAAGCATCGCGGCGCACGGGATGAGATCGATCACATTGTATAGGAAATTGAATAAAACTGGGTCCTGCAGACCGACAGAGTGGTGTCAAAATAACAAAATTATAGCATATTTACAATTTTACGCTCTTCGATGCTGGTCGTGGAACTCAGAAACGGACGAAGACAATTATGACGGTGTGTTATAGTACGCATACGTTAACTTAGTTGTCTGAGGTATGTTCTTGAGACGTCAAGTTATTGGAAACCAAGAGGCTAAAGCTAAAGCTAAAAGATGTCAAAATAAACAAAATTATAGCATATTTACAATTTTACGCTCTTCGATGCTGGTCGTGGAACTCAGAAACGGACGAAGACAATTATGACGGTGTGTTATAGTAGGCATACGTTAACTTAGTTATCTAAGGTATGTTCTAGCGACGTCAAGTTATTGGAAACCAAGAAGCTAAAAGTTTCACTCACCTTTTCAGCCTCCTGTATAAGCAAGCTCTCCTTTCCATTAGTTAATAAACTTGAGGCTATGGATGTAAAATAGGAACAAGCATGTGGGATAGTTCCGATAGTTTAGTTTTAACGTTACTACGTGAAAAGCGGGTTCATACGGAAAAAAAACCCTACTAGTGTAATTTAACTTCCTGTTTCAAAAATCGTAGCAAGCTACGTGATAAATAACACGCTTGCTTATCAAATGTTGCTGTTGTTTTTACAGAAATATGAGGAAATACGAAGCCATTTGATGACACAAACGACAAGACGAAAATTTACGATCCACTTCGCGAGAAAGATGATGAATGATGGCAATAAAAAGCTTTGAATATGGTAGAAAAACTATTAAACTATTTACTTCAACTAACAGCGCAAAATCTAGCAATTTACTTTCCCGCATTTTACCTGTTGAAACGAAAAGAAGGACCAAGCACAGAATGCTCCTATCCGCCATCTTGTAGATCGGTCACGAGATGACTAGTACTGCGGGCTCAAACTAACTGTTCTGTGTAAACAGAATTTATTTCCCTTGTGAAAAAGAATGTTAAAGTTTTTCTTCCTTCATTGATCTTTTGACTATTTAGTCTAATTATTAAGTCATTTTTAAGTGTTGACAGTTTTTTTATTCCCTCTAGAACGTGCTGAATTTCTCTGAGAGAGTTAAATTCTCATTTTGGTTGTATTCAAAGCCAAGATCAACATGGAAATTCTTACAATCTGCCATGACGTCACGCCAAGGAATGGAGCAAGCGATCAACCGAGACATGACCCCTCTGTTGTCGTAATTGCTCTTTGAGTCATGGTTTCGGTTGTGGAGTTTTATACCGTTTAGCAATGGCTGATGAGTGCGATCGAAATCTTTGGGATGTTCTTGGTTTGCCGAGCAAGGCCGATGCTTCATCCGTTCAAGGAAAAGAGCAATCCCTGTAAGGATAATCTCTGTTTGTTCATAGCACTTTCGATCGCGGACCATCTCGACTGAACCTCGTGTCCGTGATAAATACTTGTTGTTTGTTTCTTCTAAGGTGTACCAACGGGGCACAAGAACGGGATTTGGATAAAGCACCATCTGATAACGCACAGTGGATATCACATGCACCTCATCAGGTA
Organism: Porites lutea; assembly: GCF_958299795.1. Classification (NCBI taxonomy): domain Eukaryota; kingdom Metazoa; phylum Cnidaria; class Anthozoa; order Scleractinia; family Poritidae; genus Porites; species Porites lutea. The sequence goes on from NC_133210.1 coordinate 15,370,220, forward strand.
ACGTAGCTGTGGTTGCAAAACAAGGAAGAATCTTGCTTGGCGTAAAACGCGCGCACCGCCAGGCAGTGAAGTCATGTACCTTCGCTCTCTAGTAAATTCCTCGACGTATACATGTGATATGGGTGTCTGTTATACGCATTTCGCGTGTAAGACCATGGGCATACGCTTCGTTTTAAAATTCGCAGCCAGGAAACGCGTGAAACCTAGCTTACTTCCAAAACGAAAGCGAAACTCACGCCTGATACGCTTCGCGCAGGTCGTAGAGCGTGCTACGGGTTTTTCTTGTATAGTGATGGCCCGTAGACGTTCAGTATTCATTTGAATTGTGTGCCTTTCTTTGGCGCATCATGAATTAGCAGAACATTTTTGCATATCATGTGCACACCCTTTCTACAGAGAAGTAATTAAAGATGCGGACTCGGCTCAACCTCTTGACCCAGAGATACTGCTCTGTACTCGTGGCAGAACTCTACAACGAATTGCTGCTTCTCTGATGCTTGAGTAACTCTAGTAGCTTTTACGCACGAATATATCAAACTTCAGCATGTTAATGCTCACGTTAAGAACATACCTCAAGCAAAATTATCGAGTTGTTCCTCAAATCGAACGTGGCCTGATGAGGAAAGGTTCTTCGGGCGAATTGATAGTGATCTAACGCGACTATGAGAATTCAATAAACTGTTGCAAAAGATATATTTCGTTTATAAATATTCATCATTTCAGTAGCTGTGTCACTTGTAGCAGCTGATTATAGTGCGGTGTTGTTTATGTCCATTTGTCTTGCACGGCACCAGACATTTCTTCTGGTTGTCCACCATCTTGTTCGACTGTTCAGTAATCGGTGGAGAATCAGAGCTCTTCGCGCTCGCCATCCGGGCAACACGATAGGTTTTAGCCTAATCTAGAAGAATATCTGCGCATCGGACAACACCTAATAAAGCATTTACAGATATTTTAGTTTAGAGTTGTTCAAGAGCTGAATTTGGTAACGTAGAAGTAACGTAGAAAAACTACATAGAGCCACATTTGCCAATTTGAGTGATCTGTCAAAAGATTGTTCTGCAGCCAGGGATGATCTTACCTGCTCTGTTTGACAAGTTGTTCTTCGTGATTCATGACTTTTCAGTTCTTAGTTGTGACTGTTAATCGTCTTACATCGTGCATTCTGATAAGTGTTTTATTCCAGCCAAGGATAGAACTCACAATACACTAGAAGCCTACGAATCGTTTGGTCGGTATACCAGTTTGGAAGCCTTTAGCCAATCCGTACTTTATTGAACTCGGAATAACTGTGGCGTTAAATTGTTGTAACATGACATTATGAACACCATTAGTTACTTTTCCAGGAATAATTAGTGCCATTTTGGATCCGAAGTACAGGCAGAAAGTTAAGGAGAAAGCAGATTGCAAGTACTTATATACGCTCCGTGCTACCGTATTTTCCAGCTACACTGCAAGTTGACTGTATCAAGAATCAAGCAGTTTAAAATTTCGGGTAGTCTCTTTTCCAGAGCCAGTCAATGTGACGTGTCTTTTAAGTTCCTGGATTATGTCCTTGAGTGTTGTCATTCAAATTGAACTCCTGATAGAAATTTCCTGGCGTGCCATTGATTATGTTGTACGAAGTAGTTCTAACTTTCGAGTCTGTGTAACAAATCCTATGGTGTACCCATCGCAACTGACCGAATCGTCCATCTCTGGTAGTGCTTTCTTGTAGCACAGGCGTACGTCTTTTGTGCTGTTCAAGGTAATTCTCTCGCTTTAGTGGGTGCAGTTGACATTAACCTATGTTGCGAGCGTTCACTCGAAACCTCTTCCCAGTTAAGGTGTCTTTCATTAGTAGTATCAGTTTCTCAACATTTGGGAAAAATGAAATGTAATGTAAGATGTGTGGTGAATTTTGGCCACTGTTGGAAGCGAGATGTTAAATCATGCACTATAAAGTATCACTGCAAGTTTTCTTTGAATCGTTCTTCGTTTAATAGGAAAACCCCTCTGCAGCCAGAGGTTAAAAGTCCTGAAAATACAAACTCCTGCCCTTGTGCACAGGGGCGTAAAATTCACCATCTCATGTACATTATTGCGAGTATACCGCCTATTGACATTCAAGTCCTAGCAGTACGCAGGATGTTTGTCACATGACCATAGTCCCTAGCGCCCACGAGCTTCCTGTAGTTCTGTGGCGCTGCGCTAATAATCAGATCTCTTGTTATGTTTTGTCCTAAGCAGCTGTGCCACTGACAAACAGAAAAAGACCCCGCAGTATAGATAGTTGTTCTTTCACCAGCAGTGAGAGTAAACGTTTGCACAACAAAGTGATTTCTTTATAGTTCTAAAAATGATCAAGGCATCACAGAAGTCTGTTTGTTAAAACGTGAACGTGATTTAAGATCTGGGGATACTTTTTTATGTTGTTAAGTTCTTATTCCTTTCTATCTTCCCTTTTGACCGTTAATCAGTTAACTTTTTAAAGATCTGAAGCCTCTGGTTTCCTTAACTAGCAGAAATACTTTTCAAAGGGGAGCCCTTAACGAAAAACTACGTGATATTTAAGGTATTGGATGCCGTACGATTGCTGCAGCTCCTGCATGCGATTTAGTCGTTGAATTCGTAAAACTAAGGAGTCGCTTTTTGTTGTGGTCATTTTGTTATGTACGGGATGTTTTTAATAATGTTGTATTATTGCCTAAGGTTCAAGTAGTACTGTATCGTCTGTGTACTCTTAAGATTTTTGTTTTATCCTGCTTTTGTGATTTTACATGTATCCTCTACTCTCATGACTACTAGTACATTGCGCGTAGAGATTAGACACTAATTATCATTACGTAAAGCCTCTCTTGAAAATTACTAGAAAATAAGGAAATCACCCTACTTCTTAACTTAGACGCAATGTCAAAACTCTGTGGCTAGTCAAGCTGTGATGTACGTTGCAGTATATTTCACAAAGAATCGCGGAATCTATAGTTACGTTTATGACTTTCATATTTGTACGTGCCACAGTTTATAAAGCGGTTTGTAACAGACAAATATTTTGGGTCCGGTGGGCGTCACGCTTATACAATTGTTCAAGGTCAAAACCAGAAAATATGAGACAATTAGAGATGAAAATAGCGACATTGGCGACATTGAGAGCCCTTCTTCACGGATGTAGTTTTCATTTGAATGTGCAGACCTTGTATGAGTCCATCCATGAACAGAAATCTTTGAGAGAAAGTACTGCAAAAAGAAATACTTATAAATATAACCCTGAAGGTGTTATTCAGGCCCTGAACAACAGTTTTTCTTTGAATAGCCACTCTAAACGATTCTATCCACAGAGTTTAAAAATAGAACAACCTTGTATAGCTTATTAAAAAGAAACACGTGGAGGTATTCCACAGAAACTTTCATAGGAATGATCGCCCTTTTGGCTTCTTTCACCCACGTACTTAGAAGATAGTGCGACGTTTTAGGGATTATGAAAAAGGTAACGGGAACGTACTGCCATTGAATCATCGCGTGTTTTTCTTGAACGATCAAATTCAGTTGGAACCATCTCGTAAAGCATCACAAACAGCATTGATATAAAGTTTGTTCAGGATACTGCGGTACCACATCATAAAGATACTCGGCTTTCCTTTTACGGTCAGACGGCAGTATTTCATTTTCTTATTGACAATGTTGCGCAGCTAAGCGCCCTTGCTGCGAACCCTTATGTTGCATAAGCTGTTGTCCTAAGTTAACTATTTCACTAATTTTGTTGCCGGTTTCACTTTTAATAGTGAACGTCATTTTTTTAAAAAAAAATTTTAATACGGATCATTATTAATATACATATTTTTATTACAAGTCGTTGCACATCGTTTACAAACCCTTTCAGCTACAATTGTACGGTGATTGTAAGCTCAATCACACTCCAAGCTACATGTAGGCTTGTTTGAGGCTCGTTTCCATAAGGTCTCTCCGATTGCTCAGAACTGATTTTCAGTCTCCCTTCTGGTCGTCTTCCCATCACGATCGCCGTACTCTGCAGGCAGCTGTCTCTGCTTTCCCACGGGCTTTTTGATCTTAACCACTGAGTTTTTCGCCGTTCAGTTGGTGCTAAAATCGCTGATCACTGTAAACATTAGGAACTATTTTCCAAGCCGTCCTTCGAGTGCATTTTATACTCTTCTTTTTTCGCCAGGTCCACCTTATTAATAATACACACCGCAACATGGCATAGGTTCCGGAATCTTGCTAAAATTTTTAACAAGATCAAATACTCAAATATTCTGTGTACGTTGTCGTTATTTTGCCGTCTTTAGTCCTGTTATTGAATACTTTAAAATGCGTATTTATATTTGTGGAGAGAAATTTTCCGCTTTCGATCGATTAGAATGAAAACTATGCTTCATATAATGCTGGTTTTCTTATGATCACGATCCTTGCCGATCGATCTAATCGTTCTTAAATATGCAAATCGTCATCAAAATATTGAATGTTAAGAAGCTCGCGCGCTTACAGCGCTACATGTTTTTCTTGACACATCATCACTGTTAGTTCAACCTCTGAAATTTTAGCTGTTGGTACGAAAAAGGTATCTTTAAATGCGTAGCCTTGAAGGTCAAGTAGTTTCGGCGTTATCTTGCGAAGTTTTAGTCATTTGAAACAGAATATTGGTACATGTACTTCCTCTCATCTCATTGGGTAAATGTCACGCAGTCGTCACGAAATCGTCACGCTGATATACAAAATAGGGAACTTTTCGAGACTTAATGTCCATAAGTTTTTTAGTTATCCTCTGACAACGTTTTTGCACAAACTGCTGCAGTTCTCTATACAGTTAGGACCCATTGCCATGGAATCAAGGCACTATTCACTGTCTGCATCATTTCCTTGAGATCATACATAAATTGTCAGAACAGTGTACAATTTTCACAAAAAGGTATATAACTTGATACTTAATCATAAGATTTGGACAACAAGCCTAACTTTGGAGAATAAATTTATTTTCCATACAGTGTGGAAAGAGAAAAATGCTGCTCATTTAGATTCAGGGTTATCGTTTTTAGTTGTCAATGTTTTTACGGCTTATTTCATTATCGCCAGTAAAATCAAAAATTCCTCATCATCCTTGGCCGAAATTCTTTCCATACCACTGTATGAGCCATCGCAACACTGATGTAGGTTCCCCTGAGCCCCAATTCCGCTGTCCCTCGATTTGAATCCGGAAAAGATTAGCTTCCCTAATATTGAGCTTACGCAACGGGACTGGAGAGGAAAGAAAACGGCAAACCTTGTGTGTGTGACAAGCGTGACAGTAATTTTGTTTGAAACAACTTTTCGCCAAACTTCACCCTCCTTTAAACAGATCTTTTGGTACAAGACCACAAAACATTTATAATGTAAGTAAAGATCACGACAAAACACGCAAGTAATAGCTCTGTCACGTTTGTCACACAAGCGTTTTGAAGTCCTCTTCTTTCTGCTGTCCTGTTGCGTAAACTCACTTTTGGCTGATTTAGCAACAAAACGGGGACATCTGCTGACGACTGCGCGCGCAAATCAAACAACTGGTTTGACCAATGGCAGAGCGGCAAATTCGGCACCGGAAGTTTAGTTTAGTCCTTTCCGCGCGCTTTTCCGTCGTAAAATGACGTTTCCGTTTTGTGGCTAAATCAGCCTACTATTTTCACTAGGAGGCGGCTCATATTTCACGGTAGCCTCTTCGGTACGGTATGAGTGTTCCGTTAACTTCAATCTTTTTCGGTTACAGTAAATGACCTAAAAGACGCCTGGGGGCGTCTGTTTCAGTAATTTTAGGAGCCCAACCGGCGGGGATGTTTTATAGATAGGAGGCACTGAGGAGTGCGAAACAGCCAAAGGGCGGGTCTCCAACGTAGCCTCGCCCCGTGTTAGGGAATCCGGATGCCGGAATGCTAATAATTTTTACTTGTGGAATCCGGAATCTTGGGCCTTGGAATCCGGACTACAACTTAAGGAATCCGGAATCCCACTAACGGTTGGAATTCGTAATCCAAGTTCCACTGACATGTCCGTAATCCAGTACCTGGAATCCAGAATCCAAGACTGTCTTGGATTACCTACGTGGAGCAAGCAGCCGGTGTTGTCCGTCACGCAACGCTGCTACTTAAGACTCATTGCGTGACCAGATAAAATCGGCTGGGTGGGAGACTACAGTAGGGTCAACACTGCAGCTATTTTCGGGCATTGTCCTTAGATGCCGAGAAAGTGTAACATTATTAAACGGTGTCTTGTTTTTTTAGGTAACCGCTGGTAAACTTTCGGTAAGTATCGCGGAAACACCAAGTTACAGTGATTCCCCAGATATACCAGTTGTAAATGGCGGCGATGTTAGTGAGCCAAGGTAAGAAACGTTGTGGAAATGGAAAAGACATTGCAAAAAGAAAAAAAAACACTCATGATTCATCTCAGTTCATATATTAATGTTATTAGGGTGGTCCATTTTATTAAAGCTGTATTAGAATGGTTAGTTTATTGAGATGGACTACGCTCTCGTTTAATTTGACGTTATACATTTCCTATTCTTGTTAATTACTAAATGCTAGTGCCTAACAATGCTAAAACTGAGCTTGTACTTCACTTAAATTTGCGGTGAAAGCATTTTTTTGTCCAGAAAATTGAAATGCATTGACGACTCATTAAACGTTTTACAAAAGTATAGTCCATGATTACTATTAGTTAAGCATGATATTGTAATCATCACTTTTATTGCAGATACATATCTAACCTAATTTATGAAAACCGCGCCAGCTGGCAACTCTAGGCCACACAGCTTAACTTGACTTAACTAAAGTAAATATTGTAAAGAAACTCATCTCTTAGCCATAAGCCTTCTAAGGTGACTCTCTTCTTGGTTCCTGACTAGCAAAGAAATATTCATTCAAAGACACTCTCAACTTGGTGATCTCTAGCTGCTTTAAGGCTCTACGTGACAGAGGCAGCTTGAGGCTTAAGCTAGCCCTAAGCAGAGAATTCAAGGCAATACCCCCCCCCCCCCCCCCCCCCGGCATGACACGGCCTCGCAGCCCGGCAATCCTTTCATGGGCCAATCGGCCCGAAACATTTAAAGAATTTGGCGTGACAAACGTAAAGCACACACCTGATCAGTGAACTGATTCTCAAGAGAGACTAACTGACCATACCAAGCTTTTGCAGCGCCCTCCCCCACTTGGGATTGACATGGAGGCCCCTCCCCACCCCATGGTAAATTAGCTCAGGGACTGAGCTTGATAATGAGACCAACTAAGAGAGCAAGCCCTCCATAAAAATTCTCACCACAGTCACCAGAAACCTGGCTATCGCCAGGTTCTGTGTGAATCATTCTTGGCCTTTCGAGGCACGTTTTCAAAAATTCGGCTAGATATCTTACCGAATGTAATCTTATACTTAATAAGATTTTAAAAATAAGGTGTCCCCGATTAGGAGGCTACGTGTTGCCAGCTAGAAGTTGTGACTCGCTCATAAAATTGTTTAATTCAGGCCCCGTCCATACGTATCCGGATATTTATGAAAACGGAGATTTTAAAAAAATTATCCTTTCTTAGCGTATTCGAATCGTTTTCGCCCGTCCACATGAAAACGCTAAAACGATGGAAATACGATACGATAGCATCCATTACAGAGCATGCGTCATGCTGGAGGCATGATGTATGACATCATCGTGTTCGAAAACCGCCGTTTTCGTCCGTCCACACATAAACGAAAAGCCGGCTTTTTCAAAAGTCTCCACTCTGGAGAGCGTTTTTGAAAGTATCCGTTTTCAGTGACCGTTTTCACCGGATACGTGTGGACGGAACAAACCGGAGGAAAAAAATATCCCTTTTCAGACATAAACAGATGCGTGTAGACGGAGCCTCAGTTCATGAGCGCTTTCCATTCAACCCAAAATTCCGGAAATTTCGGTTGGTACACCAAATAGAACGGACCATTTTGGTTTGGTCCGACCGGAATATTGGGGACCAGCTTTGAAGGTGGTCCACTTTGACCGATCGGGTCATTTCGGTCGGTCGGACCAAAATGTCCCTTTCCATTTGGCAGAATTGTTGTCAACAGTGCAGCTCTTTTGTATCCTGCTTACAAGAACAATAACCAAACGCGCGGTGGCTTGGGTCGCGTCCTTGTAACCGGAATGTACAGCTCCATTGGGCACGTGAAATTTCTGAAATTTCAAATCGGAATTTTTGTTGAATGGAAAGCGCCCCATTTCTCCTTGCTATGTACAAGCGCGACGCATGCTTCTGTTTTAACAAAACTCCCTCATTCTGTTTTGTTTCTAGACATCTTCAGCAGAAAAGTGTCATGAAGGTATCCACGAATCAGAGAACAGACTCGGCTGACGAAAAGGCTGAACTCAGCAACGGCAACATGTCAACTACTTTCAAGTATTCGCCAACTGTGAGTACATGTATTCCGGGCTCACAGAGACGAAAACAAATTTAAAAACATCATATGTTGGAACTTCGGGATGAAGACGTAAATATAAAGAAGATCTTCCCAGATCATTATTATATTGAGGAAAAAAAAGTGTCATGGTCGTTAAGGAGATAAGAACCGTAACTATGTAGAGACAGAAAAATGATGCTCTACAATATTTTACATAACAAGATTCGTAAGAGTGAAGCAGATAATTCTGTGAAAATTTCCCATTAGAATTAATGTTTTTAACTCAAAAGCCACTGGAGCCAAGCAAGAGTCTGAAGTAAATTATTTAAACAAAAGGTGAAAAAATCCTGTATGACAAAGTCAAACCAGTAAGATATCTCATTGATAGCCGATCTATCGCTTAATTTTCTGACCTTGCTCACTCTGCACTCAGCCATGAATTTAGTTCATTAAGTGGTTGAAGGAAGCCTATTAATATCAGCTTTAAGCTTCGTTAGGCTTCCTTGTCAGATTAATTCATAATTTAATTAACAACTTTTGTTCACTTTGTATAAGGTTTTGTGAGTGACTAAATAAATAAATAAATAAATAAATAAATAAATAGAGGATATTACACGGTGGCGAGAAGATATGAATTTTATGTTCGAGTGGCAAGAACAATATCTCACTCGTTCGCTTCGCTCACTCGTGAGATATTGTTCTTGCCACAAAGGTGACATACGGAAAATACGCCACTCGGGTCCCGGATGAAGTGGCGTATGGAATCTACGAGTGGTTTAGTTCCCAGTAAAACACTCTCCTCCATATAATAAATAAATAATAATAAATAGTAATAATATTTACAAGCGTCAGTGCCCGAAGAGTTGGATAGCTACCAAGATAAAGCAAATAAACCTAACTGGTGGGACATGAGTTTCGGTATTGCATGCATGTCCCGCAAGCTGAAATCGTGTGAAATGTCGGCTTTTCCCTTGGGAACAGTTCGTTGGGAGCACAATTCATGTTATTTTATTACCATGAACATAACATTCTCCTTTTTTGTCTTTATTTCTCTAACCTTTTTCTTATATTGTTGCATTTATGAATTTTTTTCTTATGATTATCGATATCTTTCAAATCAGGTTGCCAACGGATCTGTCGAGCACTTCATGGACACTGCCAGGTTTGTTGTGTTAACTGTAACTCGCTTATTTGTCCAACCTTTCTCTTTCAAACCAAAGTTTCTTTTTGTTCAATGCTGCTCTGCCTACATTCCAGCTTGTCCAGAAGGCTCTTTCTTTCCCTCTCTGTTGTTTGTCTTCGCGACAGGTTTAGCTTTGTCGTTAAAGGCGCTTGACTGTAGAGCGGGAGATCCCGAGTTTGATATTCTCAGGTGTGACCTCAAATCCTTCTTTCGACTTCTTTCCTTTCCGTGTAGCTTGAAGTAGCATTAAATGCCCGTAAAACAGTACAGTGATGGAGAGGGTTGGGAAGGGGGGAGGTTAAATGAGCGCGCCGTAGGTTTGTTAGTCAGATGACTATTTCGAGCTACCGACGTAAAATGAGGACTCTTCACCTTTACCTTTAGAAGCACGGAAAGATGGGGGAAACGGCTACTCCAGTCCAGGCCCGTGCATAAAGCTACGAAGAATCGTCTAATCTTGTTGTTGTTCATCCTAACTACTTTTCTTTTTCTTTTCAGAAACATGCCTAAATATGAGTTTTCTCTTCTTTTCAACAGAAACGTGCCAGAGAGTGTTGAATGCAATGTGGCTACTGGTAAGTTGCTATATTGAAGTCGCTTCCGAGTGGTGTCGAAATCTTAGGCCATTTTTATATGGAGGAATGTTTTCACAGTTAGTGGGGTAATTCGCCTACTCGAGCTTCTCCGGGAAGTCGAATTTTCATGCATTTTGTGGCAAAACGTGGCAATTCACTTACACGAGAAACAAAAAGTTGGTTCAGTGACGATCAGAGCACGCGCGAGCTCTGTTGGTTCGGGTAGGGCAAAGGGGTCACCTTTTTTCTCATATAACCCTTTAAATGCCAATACTGATCGACAACAATTTTCTCCTAACAGTGTCCATACATTGTCAAGTGATGAAGTTATGAGAATAAATAAACTGATCGTCAAAGAGAAAATGTCATGATCTTTTATCAAATTCTCTCAACTAATTCTTAAAGGAAATTAATGGAGATCAGTTTGGAGAATTTGTATGTGGTTACTGGGGCTTAAAGGAATAAACGCTCGCTAAGGTTGACTTGGCTGGGAGGGTGATCGTCTTTCCCGGGACAACTTTTCTTCAAAAAAAACGAGGCCTGATGGTTTGACCATTCAAATGAAGCCTTGCATGGCACGCGTGGTTTTCAATCTTAATTAAATGAAGTGAGGAACGTTTCTTTATTTTTTTTTGTCCTAAGGTCTGTTCAGAACTTGAAAGTAAGCCTTCTTTTGCTAATGATTTTATTTCATCTTTTTGGGATATTTTATCTATTCTTTAACGTTTTTGATGCGGCTTCTCCGTTTTTTGGAATCAAAATAGTTGATATTGAAAAATAAACAGCATAACCAAGGTAACAGTAAATTATGCAACAGCTTGAATTATTCATTCTTGACTAATTAATTTTATGCGATTTTCTTCATTTCTCGACAGCTGTCAACATGAACAACAGTAACCAGCAAGAAACGTCAGCCGTTAGACAGGAACGATCGATATTCGAACACATAAACAGCATTAATTTTCGCTCCGCGGTCACTCCTTCTCAAAATCATGTTCCCAAAAACGTTGCAGTTGAAAGCGAATGTCACAGGACTTCTAGCGAGACAGCCGTTCCTTCTAACAACGTTTCGGTGCCGTTGGATGGAACGATACGAAATGTGGAACCGACAGGTTTGTGTTTTTATGTTTTGCCTGTTGTGTACTTGTGATATTTTTAGCGTTATCCACAGGAGTGACTCCTGATAAAACCAACTCTCCCTAGGAGTTTAAACGTAATACAAGGTCTAATATTCCACAATCAGTTGATTCAACCTCTGTAAACATTGTTCGTAGTTGTAATACGGATATTGACAAAATGTTTGATTTTTCTTGTGGCCACTTCGCATTGCTTGGTTGTTTATAGAGTGTTTTGAACAGCGAGTTCCTCCTCTTTTGGATTTTTCTTGTGTATATTCAATTACAAACGTGTAACTGTATCCTGCAATAACAATGAACAAAAACTGCTTTATCACTATTTTCAAGGCAAAATAATCATTCTCACAGCTACTAGATCAGGTTCAAACATTTCCCATTACAATTCAGCGTCTTGAAACTAAAAATAAAAGGACTTTTTATTTCTCATACCTATATAATTTGCATTTTCAGTTGGAATGCCTTCAACAGAATGCTCTCAGTAAACACGGCTTTGAAGTACTAATATCAATATGGATCTTTGCTTCCCTGTTTTCCATACAATTCGTATAACGCCACTAACACTGCGTACCCTAGGAAGTTCCTTGTTCTTCGCTTTTATTTGCCTTTGCTTTTATCATAACTGTCCAGTGGATAACGCAATCGGTTCCCTGATACTTATCCGCTGTAAAGTGATTTATCCGGTGGATAGCACTGTTATCCGAAGCCGGTTTGAACAACCGAGACCTGAGACATTACTCGTCATTCATAAGACAGTCTTGATATTCAAGTCCCTCTGCAAACTAGCTTCAATGTACTTGGAAGACTTTTTTAATGAACTAAGTACAAATTACAATTTGCGAAATCCTTGCTGTAATTCAACATTGCCCAAAACACGCAGTAATTATTAGCTCTAGCGGGGCAAATACCCGCGTTCGTTACCTAACTATTGTGGAAATCGTTACCATTTAGGGCAATTTAAAAGGAAAGTAAACCGACTATTGCAATTCTCGGTTTCCCACTAGATAATCTTGTAAATCAGTAAATGAATTTACAGTCAAACTACCATGTGCGACCACCTTCCATAAGCGACCGCCGATCCAAAACACTAAAAGTTTTCCAGTCAGAGCCTTGCAGTTGGAATCTATAGTAAACGGTCACCCCCTGTATGCGACCGCGACCGCCTTTTGAGCCTGACGGTTAATGCCATTGTTTTTAACCTCTCGTAAGCGACCACTTGACGCATTCTCTGATCTCTGTTTTTGCTGTGTGTACTATGTTACTTAGAATATACAAAGAACTCTAGTGACAACATAGAACTACACATATCCTAACATAGACATTGCATGCAATAAATTATCTTCCATAAAGTAAATGTGCCTGGACCTCTTCTCGGAAGAGACCCCTGTGGGTCAATTCTTGTAAACGGCCACCTCCCATAAGCGACCAGTCAGTCTTTGCATTTTGGGTGATCGCTTACGGGAGGTTCGACTATACTGTATACCAAGGGACAGCCGACCCTCTCAGTCTTTAGTTACGATCAGCATTGTAAAAAGTCCGTGTGAACTGTCGCTTAGGCCACGCCCAGGAATCTGGATATTTTTGAAATCGCATATTTTTTTACACGAATCAACCTTCCACACGAAACCAGTGAATCCACTCACCGAAACCTCTTCTTTTTCAAACCGCTCTCCAGAGTGGTTTAGGGCTCTGTCCCCCAATTCCGGTTAGCGAACTGTGTGGTCTCTAAAGTGCCTGAATTCGTGTGGGCGTGGCCATAAAGCTTAACGCCAGCAGTCATTTTCCCTTTTACTTTGCTTTCAGGTGACGTCGCAGAGAAGAACAATTTGTTTGAGCGTGTGAGGATCAACTCGTTAATCGACAGCCTAGCTCAACAGAAGATGACAAGAGAAGGAAACGGAGAGTTTCCTTTCTCTGACAAACTTCGTCAACTTACTGCTATAAACAAGGAAACAGGCAATAAATTGTCTACTGTTGTGCGCCCTCTGAGAACGGGTTATGAAAGTGTCGCCTGCAATCGCTCTTTTCAACAGGTTGTGCCGGCAAGCGCACCTCCGTCGGCGGCCAACACCATTACGGCGAGAATTGTTAATGGTCAGCTCAAACCAATCGGTGCGCAAGCTGTGACGCCTTCAGAGGTATCCCAAGTGAACGCTAACGTAATATTTCCTTCCGTGACACCTCTTAGCTACCAAAGTGAGGTTCAAACTTCTCTGGCCGGGAATAATCGAGAAATGGTGTCAGGATACTACACAGTGAACGGTACAACTGTTAACAGAAACAACCCTGCGAGAAATGCCAATTCAATGTACACTCAACCAAATGCAGTAGCGAAGATTAAACACATGGCTGCGGACAAACCCAGCGAAGAACATGCTCATACAAACTTGGCGGCGACTCATTTGATTGGTCCGTTCATCAGTGCCGTGCCGCCGCCCCCGAATACTTACGTCGCAGCTGTAAGAACTGCGCAACTGCAGACTTTGAATAATGAATTGCAATCTTCAGCCTCTCCAGAGATGCAAGAAGTTCGTTCAACATTGAAGGGACACTCATCTTCCTCGGGATTTAAACTAGTTTTACCAGTTTATGCTCAGGTCGGAATTCGACCACCCCGCGTTGCCAATCGAATTTTGACCCCGCCGATTACTTTGAATTCTCTGGAGGGAAACACTCTATCACATGACAAACAACAGAACTTGATTTGCGGAGAAAAGCTTCTACCTTCGCCAGATTTCCGGGAGAGAAGTTTTCGGCCTGTCTCTCCTCCCACTGGAAGGAGAGACACCTCACCGCGTGTCCATCATCACATAGTTGCTTACAATGGACAGAGTGAGACTCTAAGCTCGCCGCTTCGAGTACGGAGATCAGTTTTTGATACGAAAACGGGCCTTGGAAGCAGGGGCTCAGTAGAGGAGGAGCTCGCTGATCAATCGTATGAATGCGCCTTGCGGGAATCAGCACACAGCCCCGACATTGAAAGGTACTTGCGTTGCGAGTCCCCTCTTACGGTACTGAGCTCGCCAAACACAAAATCAAGTAATAACTCGTGTGAGGGCACTTTTCCCGAAACGGTTGAGAACCATGTTAATTCATCCTTATTATGCAATGGCGAATCAGAAAGCGTTATTACACCAAGCGCCTCGTCAAAGGAATGTACTGATTATTTCTCCACGGCAAAAACACCTGAAAGCACAGATTTAAAGATAAGTGATGAGGAGACAGACGTTTCTAAAAAAAAAGTTAACAGTGCAATGATCCGTCGTTTGGAACCCAGACTTCCGTCACCCGTGCGCGAGCGTGGCGCCGCTGGGGACTTGTATCGAGATCCCAGCGAGTTAACGCGGGAGGAAAGAGCGCTCCAAAGAGCGATGATGCAGTTTAGTGAGATGGAAATGAAGGAGAAAGCTAAAGAGATTAAAAAGAAAGACTCTTTAAAGAGACGTCTTAGGAAACGTCCTAAGGTAAAGTATTTGCAACTTTGTGTTACCTCGTTGGTCATCCTCTCTATCTGCTCACGTATACTATACTAGTCAGCTGGGTCTTGACTCTTTCATTCCCGGAAGAGGTCGAAGTCAGAATCCTTCAACATACAGGATCCACCTATTATTTTGTCTCATCTTTCTCTGTATGCTAAGAGCATGTGCTTCGGACAGATAATCCCTGTAATGAGGGGATAAATGGCACAAATCTACCCATCTTTGTATACCATGTTCCTTTTAATAATCAAAACGACCTTTACGGCAAGGAGAACGGCAAAAAAGCGGTGCAATATCTTAGGCTAAACTACAGAATCGACCGAACACTTAACACTCAAGCAACTCATTTCACGTTCTTTTCATCCACTAACGAGTCACCACTCAAAGTTTATATCTATTCAAATGTAACACTCAAATCATTTCTTTCTTTTTCCCTTTCATCCACGAGCCAAACGTGCCTTGAAATCGTAATGCCCTCAAAACGGTCTTGCATCTCATGTAGTTGCTCCATGAAAGGATATTAATCGTGGTATGAGTATGATAAGTACATCGGTTGGCGCACCTCGGATAGTCACTTTGTTCTGTATCGCAAAGTTTCGACCTTGTACTGCAGGTCTTTATTAGGGTATAGTGTAGATATAATCAAGATCCCGCTTACTAGTACGTTGATTTAACGGTCCCGCACTGCGAATCGACACCTGATGAAGATCAGTTGTACGCGGTCGAAAACTCGCGGTCAATAGCAAAGTGACTATCGTGAGACAAACAATAAACGAGCTTTTTAACAAAGCATAATTGCGATTGGTGAATAGCGCGGAACGAATTTAATTGTCCGAAATTAAGTGCTACAACGGACCCCTCACACCGAAAAAAAAAAATAGATAAACAAAAGCACAAAAATCGCGATCATAATAAACCTTGGTTTTGAAAATGATGAAGAATATACCTTGACTTTTCCTTAGTGCACTTCGTACATTGCTTATCATATCTCTTAGTCAGTCGGTGACGGGCTGTGATTGGTCAATTTTGCGTGCCGTATTTTACAGTAAGGCCCACGTGATTTGAATGTTTCTTTTTCCCACGCGCCTGATTTATGTCAGAGATGTGACAAATCCGTGAGACCTCAAACTTGGTTAGTAAGAAGTGTGTATAACTTTTATTTCAAATTACACTATTGTTGTCGTATTTTTGTGTTTATCTTAATTGTAACCGACCTAGGCTCATCAACAAACATAGATTTTGTGAGAAATTGTAAGGTTGCTCAATTAAAATTTTGTTATAGGACAAATCGAAGGCTGTAACTAATGACACCAGGACACAGACAGGTAAAGTATCTATCCTTTGTTGAAATCATTTTGTACTAGTTCATTCATCGTCAGCTAATACTTATCTTGCAATACTACGCCTAAGTACCCACAATCTGTGCAGTTTAAGACCAATTTGGATGTATTTTAATTTAAACTTTACTCTAAGGCGTAGGGGAATAAAACAAAAGCAACGCATCATTTATCCCTGGACCCCAATGATTTCGTTGTATCATTCCCCCTACTTTCGGAGATGAGTATGAAGTGAAAGATAGCTGATTCAATAAAGGTTGCTTTGGTAATTGGAAATTGAGCTTTGGGCATTGGGAAGCTATTGATTGGTGGTCACTCAAGTAAATTGTTCGATATGCCCAAAGGCGCAATGCCAAATTACCAGTGACCGATTACCAAAGCAACCCTTTTTGATTGAGCTGTATATCGAGATTGGTCGCAACAATTTTGTACATAAATTTGCATGATTTGTCAACACTTTACATTCACGTAGAGTACACAGCTATGACAAAATTTAGTTCAGCTAGTTAAAACTGACAAATAAGTGGCAATTATAATGGTGATAATAAATGCAGCCGTTTTTGTCACTGCTCTTGTATATCCCCCTTTTCTTCCCTTGTCCATACTGTTCTAGAGACCAGAGTCGTCTCCAGTCCCCCACATTCGTCCGGGCTTCCATTGATGCAGTGCGTTCTTGTTGCATCTATCTCGGGTGACTGGGAACTACCCTGTTTAAAGGAGCTGTGTCACGAAATTCAGCCAAATTAGGAAATTACAAAATGCCCTTTAAATTAAGAGAAACATAAAAATAGACGCTTAAAACTTTAAAGGAAGGTTAAATTAACATAACAGAAACAACAGATGCCACGGATGGGAAAAAACTGAAGAAGATTGAAACGGATTGAAATTAGGGTTTTTGAAAACTATTCAGCCCAACAGTTTTTCAAAGTTGATCCCTGCTGCTTGCAACTTCAAAAATAATGCTCAGGAGACATATTTGTTTGTCTCGGATCTCTGATTTTGTGATTTACCTGTAATTTCTTTGCTTACTTTAAGTTCCATAGCGATTTAGGGCGAGTAATTGGCAAAATTAAACAAAATGAACTGGAATGCCGTGACACAGCCCCTTTAAGGCCACTTGCATTAAACGTAGCGTCGGAAGTATCTGCCATCGACTTGCGTTAAAATAAAGTCTTTGACTTTGCTGAAGGTCAGACGTTTGCTTCCAAGTCCGACGTAAAGTTTTATTCAGTTTAATAGGTTCAACCTTGTAGAGTTTATCGTAAAATTTAGAACGCATTAAGCTTCTTAAGCTTAGATTAAAATTCCTTGTAGAGGCTTTTTATCATTATGCCGTAAGGGGTTAACAATTTTTTTTGTTGCTTCATTTGCAGCAACAAAAGTTTGGTTTAAGAAGTTTAAACGCAAAGTTAGTATAAACCGTTGTTGTAAGTGTTATGTAATGACACTGAGGGCCGATGATTTATCTGAAAACCTTATAACCAATCAAGTCATCACACTCGTTCTTTTTTCTCTCTAGTACGTTCAGGTGGAATGTAGGAGCCTATTTTCGGTTCCACTGCTTTGTGGATTTGTCAATCGTCAGTTAAATTACACAGTTTAAATAAAAAAGGAAGACGAGTCAGTGTTTTTGCTTCAGACCTTTCTGAGCATATCCGTGGTGTTAATCGTCTTTTCCCACCAACATTTGTTTGTTTTGCAGCGGCTTTGGTTTTCTCAGAGAAAAAGCATGACCATCAAGGCCCAAGGTACTTACGTAGTAATTGTAATCTTCATTAAGGCTTTCATTCATAGCCCCTGAAGAAAATACCATGGAAATTGAAACGTGATGGGTGTTTTTAAAACTGATTAAAACACTGCGGAGTTTTTAGTCCCGATTTTCTTGGGAAAATATGTAAAGACCCCACAGAAGAATAAACACATTTAGAAGCAAGTTTTGTAAGCCGTTATCAAAACTGGAAACACCTTACTCCTAAATAATTTTTAGCAAGGAGTGCTAGCTCTCGAAGTTTATGACCCTTACAATTATATGTTGTGAAACGTCTCTATATTCGTTTCCCAAAGTGTTAATGGTACAAGTCAAAACTTAACATTGGACTTAGATTGAGAATCAGATTGACAATCAAGTCATAAACGTTGTCGTATTTTATTTCTTTTGTGATTCTGGTTTTGTCCATAAAGAGTGTGGTGGTGTGTACAGATGTCATCAGTTAGAGGCACCCAACGACTGTTTTCTGTGAAATATCTGTTCGGAGAAGGAAATATTGCCGTGAATTTTCTACTACTACTTGAGAACGGCTAAAAATTTCTAGATGATCGTTCCATTCATGTACAATTTGCGAAGTTTATCTTATATATTCCCTACGATTTTCTGAAGTTTAATTTTCACCTTTTCCTTCCTAAGTTAGGCTATTTTTCGTAGAAAAAAAGGAAACCTAAAACTTTCGGATATAAAAATATGATGGCGTTAGGAATCAGAAAATGTTTCACTTTCGAAGTACGCCAAATTTCAACTAAAATTTTCGGAAAAATAATACTCAAGCCCTTGTAATTTCGAAAAGACTCAAGTTCCCCTAGGACGACCGAACAGATAAAAATTTTATAGCGACACTTAGAATGCATTTCTAGATATCTAGAAGTACTCTGGATAGCCTAAAATGTGTTTTCAATGTATTTAGGAGGAAACCGTCGTTGGGTACTCCTGATCAGTCTTGTCTTTAATCTGAGTGGCCGTTGTACTTTGATAACATTTTTTAGGGCAAGAAGACGATTCATCGGTAAAAAGTAGCGAAAACCAAGAGGCGCAACCTGTCAAGCGAAAAAGATCGAACTCTAAACCTGAGAATGTAAGGCTTTACAACTGAGTTGAATTATTTTGGTGTTTGTGTGGACGTAATTGATGTGCAGTTAGTGAAGTGATCAGACTAGCTAAAAAACTGACTGAACTTTGTAATTTTGTTTTTATCACCAGGTTGAACAACCCAAAAACAGACGAAAGTCCGATGATGCAGGTAAATTTCAACAGAATCTTCCCTTTTTGTCTTTATTCCTTGATGCCCTCGGGCCTTGTGTGACGAGAATTGCGTTACATACCGCGTCATTTTGAATTATTAGCATCATTTTGTTTGCACCCGCTGATTCTATTAATTATTCATTTCGTGATATTCCAAATTTCCTTTTACAGACAAACGCGCTTTAGTCTTCAAACCAACAGATGTACATCGAACGAAAACGTTTTTACCGAATAACAAGAATACGGTAACTATATTTAATATTTAGTGGACATTATCAAGGTGTTTTGGTAAGCGTATCGTTGCGGGAAACATTGTTCACCGCGATGACATCCCCATTCATATAAATCAACCGATCGCTGAAGGTCTTTTGATGTGTTAATTTTTCGGAGAATTTGTATTTACAACTGTAACTGTTGACTGTTGAAATCGCCATTAACGCTTCTCAGAATATTAACAAGCCGATACTGACTCGACCCAATCGACTAAAATCCGAATAAAATATATCACGATCAAGCACAAACGGACGACAACGAGTTTCGATTTGTTGAGATGTTGGAAGCTTAAGCAAAGGTTTTTTTAGAGCGACGGACATCAACCGGAAGTGAGACATCTGCACTGGTAATATTCCGTGACGCTAGCAAATTTCTATTGCCAGGTGTCTTAACTCTTTTAGAGAAGATGCGGCCGATAATTTTGGCAAAGCCACTGTCCAAGAATGCGAAAAGTCGACTTCCTATTGATGTGCATCGCTCAAAAAATAATGAGGAGACTAGGGGGTCTATCCGCACAACCAAAAAGGCCGTTATTTAACAAAATTTTCGGTCATCACCAACGCTTTACAAATGCGGATGGTTTGTTGCGATTTTACAAATTTTGCCTTACACGGGACAATCTTCCAAAGCACCTCGGACAAAATTTGTTCGTTGTAAAAACTGGGCAAAGTCGACTTAATGAACGAAAACGGGTTTTTCTTGTCAATCATTTGTTGCAAAGCCATTATTTTTCCATTTAGTAGTGACAGATGTGACAGCCTGTTAAGAGTAAATAATTTCAAGTGCGGATAAATTTTCTCAAAATAAAAATTGTCACCATACAATTTTTAGAGTTAGATGCTTCACGCACAACTGCGGATCCACCCTTAGTTACTTAAAAATGAAGGGTTGTCTTCGTGGGATAGAAGAACGCGAAACAAATGTTTTATCAACTGAGGCGATAAAGGGAATTTACCACTTTACCCTAAGAAGATATTGAAAAATCTTTCCTTTCCAGCTCTAGTCCTTCTTCAGAGCATTCAAGCGAAATTACGCTAGGTGACGAGGAACCATAACTTCTCAGTCCATATTGTTATCAAGTTTTCTGTCATTTTTTTTTCAGTTTCGTGAAATTGGTGTTGTGTAAAACGGGGAACGGGAAAATGAAAAAATGGGAAGAAAACCTAACTTGAACCCCAGCCCTGTCAGTGACTTTATTTCCAATTCTCTGTTTTGTTCCCATTTTTGCCTTTTTTTCCGTTCCCCGTCCGCTTTCTTCGTTCCCCGTTCACCGTTTCTCGTTTCTCGTTTTAGTAACATCCCTCAGAGGGAAGCTTGAAGGCACAAAGCTCAGAGTTTTGTGGGTCGATCGTTAGCAAAAGCCGTTGTCCGTTTTTTCAAAGCAAGTTTCAAAATATAAATTAAGATTGAAAGAGAGGTTTGACGTACCTTCTATTCCTCCTTTTCTTTTCGTCTTTGAAAAAACTATAAGCGTTTCCTAGAGAATTAAACTAGCTTTTCCGTCACGGCAACATGAAATTATTTTTCCCAGAAGTGTAAATGAAAACCAACTGCCCTTTGCTGAAAACCAACTGTCCTTTGTGACATGGCAAGGTCAAAAATGCGCGCGCCGTAGATCAACCAATCAGATTCGTTTTTATGATGCTCACGCAATGTTCGTGCGTGCGCCGATTTGAATTTAAAAAGCCGTGTTTTCCAGCTCTGCTCCGCACTTTAAAATTTTAAAATGGTAAGTCACCTCTGTTTTTCTGCGCAAAGAAGGTGCTGAATTTTAGAAAGAGCCGAAAATTCACGTTCTGTTGTTTGTTAAATTAGGCAAAGATTAATTCACTCTGCTCTCCTTTTTTTTTTTTTTTTTTTCACTAGGCGTCAGCAAATCCTCAAAACTGTCATCCATTCTGGCAGTGTAGGCATGGTCAAGCAAATTTAATTGCGTCTCTCTGCCCTGAACACAGTACATTGAAGTCAGGGCATTTACATTCTTTCCTCTCGAGTTTTTAGAGAGATTTTCCTCTTAAAAAATGTGAATCGGTATATCCACATTCTTTCATCGCTTTTTTTCGCTAAGCGTCAGCAAATCCTCAAAACTGTCATCCATTTTTGCAGTGTAGGCATGGTCAAGCAAGTTTAATTGCGTCTCTCTGTCGTGAACACAGTTCATTGAAGTCAGGGCATCTACATTCTTTCCTTTCGAGGTTTTAGAGAGATTTTCCTCTTAAAAAAAATATGAATCAGTATAGTAACATTCTTTCCTCGCAAGATTTTAGAGAGATTTTCCTCTAACAAAATTATGAATCGGTCTATTCTGCTGAAAATACTGGTCATTTCTCGATGGATCTTTTAGCCACGAACAATAAATATCGCAACTCGTTTCTTAGTACTTTTTTCTTGATTTTAGCACAAAACATATAGTTTATACCACAGGTTCAAGCTAGAATAATTCATTAAAGAACTAAAAATGATTCACGTTTTTAATCTTGTTGTACTTTCTCCATTTGGCGCATACATTGGTCATGTCGTCGCGTAAATTCGTCATTTTGTGCTCGTACATTCAGTTAGTTTTTCTCTACATTACGACGGTCCCCGAAAAGAAACGAAAGCTATTCTTCCTATGGTAAAAAATGAATAAATGCTCACGCATCCTTTTTATCCCCTCAAAGGATACTAATCCAGCCAAAGTGAGAAGAAGTTCAAGTGACAGTAAGTTATGCTTAGCTTGACAGCTTATGTATTTTCTCTGTCTTTTGTGTTGAAATTTGAAAATTGTGTTCTGGCAAACTGTACTGATGAAAGCTTTTCGTTTTAGCCTGTGGTTTGAAGGCAAACAGAAAAGAAAACCTTCCAGAATCCACTTCAGTCAAGAGATCCTTACACACAGAAGACCCGGATATGAGGACGAAGGTAGCCAAGTGTCTCAAAGAAGGGTTAGAACCACTCAAGGTGAAAAAACAGGTCAGTTTATGTAGTGTTACATGAAGTGTCTCTTTATAGGTCACCACAGAAGGCGTTTTGGCTTAATTCATCATTACGAGCTTAATTTTCATGTATTTCCCGAAAAAAGCACTGCTAGCATAATTTGCACTTTTGGCTAGTTTTGCAGCACAAAAATGATACAGTGGAACCCGGCCTTACGGCCACCTCGGTAATACGGTCACCTCGTTATTACGGTCACTTTTTTTCGGCCTGGCAAAATGGCCATACATTTCCTATTAAAAACACCCCGGTAATGCGGTCACCCGTTATACGGCCAACGGCCACATTTTAAAATCCCAAACAGTAGAATCTCTTATAATTTCACCCCGTTAATACGGCCACCCGTTCGAAATTTAGAAAATTAAAATGCCTGTGAGATGTCAATTTTATTGACCTAGTACTCTGAGCCTTGTCTTTTATTGTTTTTAGACTACAGTACACATAAAGTGCACTTGTTGCGATTTTATAGCCGAATTTTAAAAGTTTTTTATGTACTGAAGGAAAATTTCAAGTAGTTTTTTCAGTTATTGTACGCGATATCTACATTCCTGTCGGGTTATGTAGTGCTGTTTTCTCATCGCATTTGTTTTCTTTTCGGCAGGAGGTAGCTCAGCCCAGCAATACCGGAGTTGGTAAGTTGCCTGTAGTCATATTTGTGTTCTTGTTTGACAACATGTAGTTTTTGCCTGTAATCAGCCCGCGGGATACGTGTGGAATACTTTGCCAGCCTCCCGCTTCTTCTTTGTCGCAGACGTTCCGATCTCTGCCTAATATAGACCTTAAGATCGAGGTTTGACTGTCTTACCGCAAACGCCAAACCGCGGTTTGCGGTTTCACGTTACCCCTCTGCCCATATTTGGAACATAAGATTCGCGGGTAGTAGCTCGTGGCTGGCATGTTTGTTTTCTTTCAGACGTTCACTGTCTTCTATTTTAGCTGAGAAATCGTCTTTAAAATTACGTTTCTATGAAAAATAATTCGATAATTAATCAGCGAAATAGTTCTAAAAAGTATTATTTTCTCACGGACGTGGGATTGTGATGTTTTAAAGTGCAAAAATCTTTGCAGTAAATCACTTACCTCTAGAGCGTGGTCTAGCCGTACAAACGTGAACCTCAAACCGCAAACTTGACGACAAGGCACTAGTCACGTGACTTCTTGATGTTCGCGGTTCGCGGGAAATGCCGAAAAACCTCAATCTTAAGGTCTGTTATGTTGCCATTAACCTTCAAACCAAAAATTGGTGAAATCAGTAGTTTACATGAAATATTAACATTTGCGTTTTCCATTCAGCAAAGCCAGACAGGTCGCATCGTATCAAGACATACATGCTTGTGACTGCTTACCAAGGATTTAGGGTACGTACATGTAACTGTGCCATAATTTATTTATTTGTTTGTTTATTGATTAAGTTTTTCACACAGTGACAGTTTACTCCTGTTAAAAACCTCATCATGTTATAAAAATAGGTAACAGAAGATGTGCATAAGGGCTCAGTGGCCCTTATGCATGTGCGAATTTTACCACCAAGCTTCGTTTGTAAGCAAGATTCTTCGCATTTCACTCTTTCTGCGTGGGTATTCTTTTCAACTCCTCTGCCTTGGGGTTTCATTAATACAGCTGAACTTCGCAACTTTCCATTTTAAAACAAGGCTTGGTGGTGAATTTTGATCGTCGGACGTAAACATGCATAAGGGCTGTTAGGTTTCTCGAAGCTATGAAACCTTCAGCCCTTTACGAAACGTACGGTGGTCTACGCTGTGTGACTCGTCAGTTGAATATACAGTACTAACAAACGATCTGTTGATTGACTAGTTGGTTGCTGTCATGGGTTCCTGCAACTTGATGATGTTTTCTTATTTATGTTCTGTCTACTAGGACTTTAAACCAGTCGTACTGGAGTCGCGAACCCGAGGAAAGGGCAAGCAAACTGATGAAGGTAATACCAGCACCACTACCACGACGACGGGCAACGAAAACGGCGAAAAAGCAATAGGTTTAGTACTTTGCACGTGCATCACGCTTTTTTGTACATTTCGTTGCCGTCGTTGCACGACTCCAACATCAAAGTGCGTAATTTCACGTTTTGTCGAGGACGGGAGCACACGACAACAACTCTCTTTTTCTTTTCCTGAACTTTGGTACAGTCCTTTAGAATTCAACTCCAAAAAAAATTGCCAACATTTGACGAATTAAACGAGATGGAATAAGCCCGGTAAAGTTTGAAGTAGCGCGACTTCACTTTTTAAGTGACGTTTTCGTAACCGTCGCCTCCCTTGTTGCTTAAGCTCCCTACTATGCCCAAGGGGCCAGGGATTTCCCCCGGCTACAATGAACCTGACCCCTGGCTACTTTCATAGAAAAAAAAAATAGAAACAAAAGAAATCCCTAGCAGTTTGATTCTCAACCCACTTGTTGTATTTACCTGGAGACTAGAAATCTTTATGACGGCCCATTAATTGTGAGTAAGAAAGGGAATGTGAATGCAAATGGAATATGATTAGTGATGTGAATATGAATGGAAAGCGAGTTGCAAATAAGAATGTGAATGTAAATATAAGTGAAAAAGGGAATGTGAATGCAACTGGAATATTATTAGTGATGTGAATAGGAATATCAATGGAAAGGGAGTGCAAATAAGAATGTGAATAGGAAGGTGAATGTAAAGGTGATTGGAAAAGGGAATGTAACTTTTAAATGGAAAACTGATTATGGATGTAAATGGTAAAGGGAACGTGAATGAGAATGTGAATACCAATGGAAATGTAAAATGGAAATGCGGATGGGAATTGGAGTATGGTTATGTGAATGTGATTGCAAATGCAAAATTAGGTACTGGAATGTTATTGAGTATCAAACTGTGAATAGGATATCTGTCTGAATTTATAAAAAGGTACCTACAGAAATTTCAAGTGCTTTCTAACCATTTGACCTTGAGGTGAATAGAAATCAGTTGAAAGTCGCTAGTTACGGCTTAAAAAGAACAACTTAATCGCTGGAAACACAGGAACAGTCGCTCTTGGCAAAAGCGACAGATTTGTAATGAAATGAACAACGTGGTGAGGAAAGATGTAAACGGCATTATAAACACGTTTTTTTTTGTCTACTGCAGCTTGTTAAGGGTTTCTTGTACTGAAAACGTAATGAAAAAAAATGGTCAAGTACTGGAAAAGCCTCAAGCGAGACTGTTGCTAAAAAATCCTGGAAGTACGTTTTTGCAAATCTAGACAGGTATACATGTAAATTTAAATGGTAAAGAGGAATGCAAATGGAAGTATGGGAGTGCATGTGTATCTGAATTGTAAATGGTAATGTCTGTTTTACAAAGGTAGACGGCTGAGTGTCTCAGATTCTGAATAATTATATTATGCCTGTGAAATTATTTTGCGTCCCCAAAAAGAGTAGTCTAAGAAAACAGCTGATATTTTTCGGCGTCAGCACTAATTTTCCCGCGAATTGACGTTTGAGAAAGAGCGCAGAAATTCCCTACCAATGACGTGTCGTTACCCAAATCTGGATAGTGCTTCGGATTAGTTGAGCTACAAGGAAAATTGGCTTCAACCAATCAAAGGCACTAACCAGATCTGGGTAGTGACACGTCATCAGTATGGAATTTCTGCGCCCGTTCCACAAAAGTCATTCCGCGGGTAAACCAGTGGTCGCGTCGCGAAATATCGGTCGTTTTCTTCGGCTTCAAAAAGAGTCGCTGAGTTTTAAAGTGCTTAGGCCACATTAAAATGAAATTTTTTAAATGAATATCTTCAGATGCACAACAGAAGACTTCCAAAGCATCAGAGTTCCCTCTACTCGTGGTGGAGAGCGTTCATTCAAAACCTGTTAAAAACAGTATAATCGCCGAGAACAAAGAAGTCCAACACTTGGTTGAGAACTGTCTAAAGGCTCGTGGCAAGTGGCAAATAGATGAAATCCTGGAAGAGGTAAATTACCTGTCCAATGTTAAAGGAGTTTTGTTACGAAATTTATCGAGATTCAAACATTGGAATTGCCAGTCACCGAATTGAGCGAACCATAAACATAACTGCTCAAAACATTTATAGAAAGTATAGACGACACAGGAAATACAAAAGAGTTTTAGCTTATGATAATAGACCTTGTCACGGTTTTCGACGCCATCTTGACGAGTAGGGAAATTTATTAGGCAAACGCATGAGAAATTACAGTGATTGTATCATTTCCTTAAAACGGCTGTTCTGAAAAAAATATGAATTGTAAACTAAAGGTACAAAGCAAAGGATTGTACTACAAAATTTTTTGGGGCGTACCTGTGCTTAAAATTCTCCAGAGGCTTACTTTAGATTTTCCACATATTTGTCTGTAATTTTTCCTGGGACTTTCTTACAGACAAATGTATAGAAAATTTTAAAAAGTTGTTCTAGGTCTTCTAGCACATGTAAGGCCGTGAATTTTTTTCAGTAGAATCCTTTGGGGTGAGACTTTAGTTTAGAATTCATATTTTTTTTCAGAACAGTCGTTTTACGGAAATTATTCGACATTAGATTCTTATACAAATACTGTAATTTCTCTCGCGTTTGCCTGCTCGTCAAGATAGCGTCGAAAACCGTGACAAGGTCTTTTAATAAAATGATCATCAAAGGAAAAGTCATGTGATCTTTAAGCAAATTATTTCAACTAATTCTTTACGAAAATATATGGAGGTCAATCTGGAGAATTTGTAAGTGCATATTGGTGCTTAAAGGGTTAATTTCGAACCCTGCATAATTCTAGGCAGTCCTATAAAAGAGGAGTGTGCTGTTTTCACGTTAACATTCATACTCTCTTGGCATGCTCTTTCTTTTTTGTTATTGTGTATTGCATATTTTTTCACTTGATAAGGGTAAACAAAATTTGCCCATTACAGTACACTGGCATCGTTGTTGGAGTCTTGATCGTCACTAACGAGTGTAGCTCTGTCAAGAAACTGTGTGTATGTTTGTAATTTTGGTTGGTAAAGATAGTCTCTTGATGAACCACTGTAAAGATCGTTTTCCAAGGAAATTATAGCAAAACGTAGTTCTGCCCCGACCCGTTCGTCCAGCTTCCGGAGGCACTGGAATGAACTCATCGCCATAACTTTATAATTTGTGCGATTTTATTGATTGGCTAATCTTTCATTCTTTTGTCTTATTCCCGCAGAGTATAAAGGAGGATGAAAACCTTAAAGGTAAAGTTAATTTTGACTTAGAAATAAACTCGTTGGCTTGGGCGTTTCTCTAACTTCTTTCTCTTGATTATTCATTTTAGAAGCCAGGAAGCTGAATGTGAATCGTAATACAGGGGAAACCGTTCTACATAAAGCAGCCAGGCTAGGTTACCATGTGAGTATTGTGTTGTTTATAGAACATGTAGTACTCTGTACTGTGTCAACATAATGTGAAAGAGATTTCGCCCTATGACTAGATCCACGTAATAAGTAAATTACAATTTTTAAAGTTACTAGTGGGAAGGTTTCACTTTATGGACTTCCACCGTGATATCGTCGCGAAGTGTTTTGGCGCTTCGTCTCTGAATCCAGTGGTCTACTCAATATTTCAGCTCCTGTTCGATTCAGCACGAACAGACCAATTTCGACATATTAAAATTCTTACTTGGCTCCGAGGCTCGAATAAATAAGACAAAAGAAATGTATTCATCTCTGAGCCTCAAAGCGATTTCTTTTGTTTTATTCCGCCAAACCAAGGGTGAACTTTACCATATCGAAATTGGTCTATTCATCTCCTTGGGTAACTTCCAAGACCATTAGGCTTTAGAGCGCTGGACTTGCAGTTCGAAGGCCCTGACTTTAAATTCCGTTTTGACCTCTAGCAGGATTTGTTCACGGTTTTCCCGAGCTCAAATCCTTGGCCACGCTTGTAAATAGCCAACTGGTTTGCCTCCGGCCAGATGCTATTGTTAACCCTCTTAAGCTTGATTTAAATTATCTGTCAGGTATTTGCTCGGCGTCACTAGCATTAAATTTAATACTATAAATGCTCCCGAGGGTAAATAAATAATAATAATAATAAACTTATAATTACCTGGTAACGTATTTTTTTCGTAGGAGACAGTGCGGCACCACATCCATCAAGGTATCGATCCGAACGCTAAAGACAATGCAGGATGGACCCCGCTCCACGAGGCTTGCTCCAGAGGACACGTTGACGTTGTCAAAGTTTTAGCCAAATATGGTGCCGATGTCAATGCGTGCTCAAATGACGGAATAAGGTGAGTCCCATGTATAGGCGTATCTTTGATGACGTTATTGTTCACTTTTTCGCTTATCACTGTAGGACTTGACTAATTAAAGGCGTCACCGTATCTACGAATTTAGTTCAAATTTAGTTTACCGTGTAACTGAAATTTCACTTCGTTGTAGGCCAATTCACGATGCGGCAGAAGGTGGTCACGTGGCTGTGCTCAGAGTGTTATTGTCATACGGTGCAGACCCACTACTCGCAACGTATTCTGGGAGTACCGCACTTAGCTGTGCCAAAGAACCAAACACAAGGGCTTTCCTTGAAGGTGCGTGACTCGTGATATATAGTCTTAGATAGGCAAGGATCGAGACAAAATCGTTACCGTTTGTCAGCAAGTCGCGAGCGTCTAGTGGAGTGCGAAACTTACAACCTCATAAATCTGTAAATGTGGATCAGCGCATGTTAACACGCTTTTCAAGGGAAAATGGTTTGATTACTTGGGTTAATTGCTTGGGTTCTTCTTGGGGCAACGGAGCTATAGTCAGAGTTAATGAAATTAAAGTATTGTCATTTCCTAAGCCCTCCATTTTTTATGTGTATCAGGTGTTCTCGAGGATCTTGACCTGACGACCCCCTCAGCGTCTGCGTATGAAGGCGAGGTGAGTACATGTTCTTTGCGATGCTTTAAGGTGTTTGTGAAACAGAGCTTGACTTAACCTTTTAAGCCCCAACATTATCCAGACTAATCTCGATACAATTACGATACATTTACGATACATTTACAGTTGAGAGGATGTGTTTAAAGTTCAAAGCATATTCCTTGGTGATTAGTTAATTATTTCTTATGACCTTTTCTCTTGATGCTTTATTGATACTAGGGAGTTAACGCAACGACGACGACGACGGCAACGAGAACGGCAAAAAAGCAGTAGGTTTAGACAAGCAAAACAACAACGTTGCACTAGACTTGCTACAAGTCGACCTCAAGAGTATCTTAGCGAGCGGAGCGAGCCATTTAGGCCGCGAAGCGGCCAAGCGAGCGACGAAGTCGCGAGAGTTTCCGCGCATATTACATCGGACGAAGGACTTTTTGGAAAGTCTAACGTTGCATTTGCATCACGCTTATTTGCACATTTCTCTGCCGTCGTACCACGGCTACAACGTGAAACTGCCTAATTTCACGTTTTGTCGAGGACAGGAACAAAAGACGACAACTTTCTTTTTCTTTTCCTGAACTTTGATGCAGTCCTTTAGAATTCAACTCCAAACAAATTTGCCATTTGACGAATTAAACGAGATGGAATAAGCGCGATAAAGTTTGAAGCGGTGCAAATTCACTTTTTAAGTGACGTTTTCGTAGCCGTCCCCGTCGTCGTTGCGTAAACTCCCTATTGTTGGGAGAAAAATAGTGTCAATCACTCTGACTGAACAACATTTTATGCTAAATTATTGTTTTACGGCCTTTGTTGTAGGGCTGCTGGGACTTCTTTGGATCTTCTTCCCTGTTTGGTAATTGTTTTCCAACGTTTTTTTGTTTTGTTTTGTTTGTCTGCGTTCTACCTTGTAGATAATAGACGGGACATCATACATGATTTGAGTAGATCTCTTGTAGTGCACCATGAGGCGCGTTATAGTGAGGAAGCGCTCAGTAAATTCTCTTCTCGCCCTCTTTGATTTCAAAGCAGAGGGAGACTTGCGAGAATAGCAAGTTAGTCTCCTAAGCAGCCGTTGGTTGTCTCGTCACGCAACGCTCAAGAGAGAAATAAGGTGTTGCACAGGAGAAATGATGAGATCAAAGCGATCAGAAGGTGGACGACATTTGAAAGGACTCGTGCACAACAAGTGAGCGTCTCGCAACGATCACGAGACAAATAAAATGTTGCACGGGAGAGAAAGTGCAATCAAAGTCATCAGAAGGGTGGAAGAAGTTTGAAAGGACTCATGCACAAAAAATGAGCGTCACGCAACGCTCATGAGTCAGATAATGTGCTCCGTTGGAGACCAGGAGAAAGTGCGATCAAAGCGACCAAAGTGGACGTAATTTTAAAGGACTTGGGCACAACAACAGAAAGTCACCCAACGCTCACGGGACAAATAACGTGGTGCGTTGGAAAACGGTGGAAAATGCGGTCAAAATGGTGCTTATAATTTGAATGGACTCGTACATAACAAGCAAGCGTCACGAAACGCTCACGTGACAAAAAGCTGTTGCGCGGAAAACCAACAGAAAGTGGTGAAATGAGATGAAATGGTGCGGATAATTTGAAAGGACTTGTTTACCAAAACGGAGCGAGATCTAGTCCACACCCCTGTCTCCCTCCCCACTCCCCCTCAAAAGCCGCGTGCACTTCAGACCAACTTGTTTTGCTATTGTCGTTGTCATACAAGTGTTAAAGGTCTACCGTGAGGTCGTCAAAATGCCACCGTAGTGTTCTACAGATATTTGAGCTATGCTTTACGTTTGGTGTTGTACTCCAAATTGTGCTGGCATAAAGTGTGAGCCCATGTTCTTTGTTCAGTGAGTTTTGTAAATAGCGACCGGTATTATTATTCATTAGTTTTCGTTCACAGTCAATGTGCTGGCCATTTACGAAGTTACTGTGTCTTGGTAAGTTCCAGCCTGATCGAGGCGCGACCTCTGAATGTTCACTGACCTTCGATCAGGGGCCTGTTTCTCGAAAGAACCGAAGACTTTTGCGGACGCGAAGGCCATTTTTAAAATCAAAATCTAAAGAGTGAAAGCGCTGGTCCTTGCTAACAAACTAGTCCATTATGTTTTGTTAATTGAGAGTTATACCTTATCATCTGCAAAGCTACTGAATCCTCGATCTTGATTTTACACGCAGCAAAAGTACCACAGCTTTCCGGGCCCGAAAAGTTACTGGGACGTTCGAGAAACAGGCCCCAGGCGTACAAAGTGCCTGATCGGAGGTAACATCTACACAGAAGTAAAGAGAGTTAGTTAATGTTTTTGCATGCTTCTTAATATCTTGATTTGAAATACTTTTGCTTTAATTAGATGACGTTCCGGACCATACAAATGGTATTTTCGAAGGAGTTTCGACCATAAAAAGTTCTATGAAGGGAGAGTTTGAAATGTGCGACAGACCACACCTTCCAACCTACAACCTTCCGGTGATGGCCGGTCAAGAATTAACCTCCGGGTAATCAACCTTTCCTTACTTGGTGCTTAGAAATAAAACATGAATCAAGGACTGTAAAAGATGTGTAGAACAGAGTTAAAAATGTAGCAAACCATTTGACCGAGGAGTTAAACTCGAGAATCTGGTTTGCTGTTATATACGTGGCCCTGTCCACAGGTATCCGTTTTGTTTTTTCGTTTTCAGAGTTTTTTACAGTGCAACTGCTAGAACCGGGACCACCTAGACCGGCAGGGTTGACCAATCAGATTACAGGAAAATAACAATACATTCCGAGAAAGTTAGTTGTCAATCATAATTTAATACCACGAAACGAAATAAACAACATGGATCGAAATCAACCAATTACAACCTACAGATGTAGAAGAAGAAAGAGAAGAAAGAGCGTGTTTGCCGCGAGGTTCGTTACAGTGAGCGATGAGGCGAAAAACGTAAACGGTAGTTATGTTTTTGACTTGCGGTCGCTTTCTACTCGAGACTTTGCATACAACACCTAGGAGACATATTTCTTTGTCATCTACCAGTATTTCTTAGCTCCTATTGCCACGCTTTGCAATAACAAAAACATTGTCTGGTGAAACGTTTGCTATCAATATTGCATTTTGTGCTTCGAGTAACTTATTGTTTTGTGTTCTTTTTTACGAGATGCTGATTGGCCGACACACAACTTTCTTGAAATGTATTGTTATATTACTGTAATCCGATTGGTTAAGTTGGTCCAAGTGGCCCCTGTTACAGTAGTCGCACTGTAACCGTGTTTTCTCGTCCACACGAAAACGCAGTAACAAGTGAGAACGGTATCATCTTTGATGGTAGCATGCGCATTTACTGATATCCAACACGGTCACGTAATCGTTTTCAAAAACCTCCGTTTTCATCCATCCACGGAAGAGAAGTCACCAACGGTGCGATTCCCTGACCCCAAACAATACTAAAACAAGAGGAAGAATGTTTTCTGCGACCAATTAGGAGAGACCTTATGAGCAGCTCCTACACTACTCCCAGCAAAACGGCGTTTTAAAAACTCTCCAATCTGAGGAGCAGTTTTGAAAAGATGCGTTTGCAGTGACCGTTTCCACCGGATCTGTGTGGACGGGAGAAAAACGGGGGGAAAAAATGTCCGCTTTCAAACAAAAACGGATACGTGTAGACAAAGCCTAAAGGTTGATTTTCACAGACGCGTTTTTGGCTACGCACGTTAACGAACGCAAATTGTAATCAACTTAATAAAATAGAGGCAAGATAAAATGTGCTGAGCTTAAACGAGAAGTTGAGCGAGGTTTAACTCTTACGCTATTGCCTCTATTTTATTTGCGAAAGTAAATTTTATGCGCGTACACATGTAGAAATTACGCGGCTCTGGAAATCAACCCTACGTCATGAATGCCAAGTAGAATTGAAATACGAACCTGTTTCAAACTTTGGGCTAAACAGGTTCTTGTATAAAGGGAGTCTAACTGACAAATTTAGTTGCGGGGTAGGGCTATTTTCTGATCATTACTTTCTTTTCCTCTTTTCAGGCGACGAAATTATGTTCTTCTATCTGACGTCCTTGAACACCTTCGGATAAGCAGGGTTGCCTTGCTTAAGAAAGTTAAAAGACTTGATATACGCGAAATGCCTTGGTCGCAGTTCATGGCTGAGATCGCTGGTAAACCACTGTGCGTTGTTCCTAAGTATTGTCCTGCTGACAGCAGTACACAAGAAGGAATAGCTGAACTCGTACTGATAAACTACAATCTCCGACGTCTTCTTAACATTAGAACAGAAACCGTTAGTATGACGTAAGATTGGCTTTGATAAAAAAGCTACCACTCTTCCCTGCGATGAAAGGGCCGCTAGAGAATCTAGGTCCTCCAAAGCATCCTAGGACTGATTGAATTAAAGTTCCCTGGAACTATGCTGCAAGTGAAAATCATTAGAATCAACAAATCGCGCATGATTTATCTAGCGCGGTTAGTCAGAACAAGAGACTGCCATGCTTTCTTCCAGAAGAAGTTAGTGCAGAAGTGAAGTGCGACAGCAGCACGTGAACGAAGTCCAATGCTGTAATTCCACAAGGCGTTTCTTTGCCCATTGGCGACGTTAATTGTTCCCGCAATTTCACGTCTTTACGTTCCAGTTTAAACATGTGGTAACGTTTGTTTTGTGTTAGTCGTTTTTTTTTTGGCCGGCTTTGTTTGTACTGCAAAAACAGTGTATTGCAGCCTGTCTCGCCGAACTGCACGCTCAAAAAGAGTACCCTGGGTTTATCTCGGTTGTAGGCCACCTTGTTTAGGAAAAAAAAACAGATGAACTTTACTTTTTAATGGTTGGTGTAAGCGTCACAATAGAACACTCTTAAGGTTTCTTATCAGCTTGTTTTCCCTGGAAGTGTTTTGCTTCATACAAAGTGTATACCCAAATCAACAGACAGGGTATTATTGTTGAATTTAAAATGCCTTTAATTTGACCACATGTCTGATTTGTATAGGTAATAGCATGATTAGTGGTGATATTTGGCATAAATACCTCGAGTGATATTTCGAAATCGTTATACGTAATTTCACAAGCCGTTAGGCGAGTGAAATTTGAGACAATTTTGAAATATCACGAGTGGTATTTATGACAAATATCACTACTAATCATGCTTTTATTTGTTTATACTACTACCTGCAAAGGTTTTGTAATTTGCACAAGTAGGTATTTCAAATTTAGCTGAAATACCACTGCTCTAAGCCAATCAAATTGCAGAAATTTCTCATGTAGTGGTATAACTAACGTAATAAGCAATGTAGCAGAAATTACTACTTAAAGGTCTTTGTAAATTGCGGCGCTAAATCAATTCCTTGCATATTAATGAAACTAGAACCACCATGTGCAGGAAATAAATTACGAACTCAGAAGGGACAACATGAACAGATTTCAGAAGGGATTGCTCAGTAGTTCTTGGGAGTTTTCCATTACGCTAAAATTTCCGGAAATTTCGGTCGGAATAAAAATAGAACTCTTCGGTACAGCTGAAAACTTTCCGGGAAAAGTGATCCACCTCCAAAGGTGGTTATCTCCGGCCGGTTCGTTCCGACCAAAAC
The DNA here is from genome assembly GCF_958299795.1 of Porites lutea. NCBI lineage: Eukaryota > Metazoa > Cnidaria > Anthozoa > Scleractinia > Poritidae > Porites > Porites lutea. The sequence continues at coordinate 15,405,000 of NC_133210.1, forward strand.
TTACAGTTCTCCAAAAATTCTTGCTTCCAACCTTGCTAGTCCTTCGCTGAGAAATAAAAACTTTTGGTCGAAAGGTAACTGGAACTCGCTCATCCGGTAAGAGACATTGTCTCAATCAAACAATGATGTTCTTTTTTCTCTTGGTTGGTTCGTCTGGAGCGCTTTCCATTCAAAAAAAAATCCAGTTTGAAATTTCGGAAATTTCACGTGTCCAGTGGAGCTGTACATTCCGGTTACACAGACCACCGCGCTTTTGGTTATTGTTCTTTTAAGCAGGATACAAAAGAGCGATACTGGGGACAACAATTTTGTCAAATGGAAAGGGACATTTGGGTCTGATCGACGTGAACGACGAGACCGGTTAAAGTGGACCATCTTCAAAGCTGGTCCCGAGTATTCCGGTCGGACCAAACCGAAATGGTCCGTTCCATTTGACGTACCAACCGAAATTTCCGGAATTTTGGGTTGAATGGAAAGCGCCCCTGGTTTCTGGTCGGTTTGAAGAAAATAGATAGCACCCTTCGTCTTCAAGATCGTTTTCACGTGACGTCATAGAAATTCTAGACTAAAAAGAAGTCAGACTTGCCCCGTTCATTAAAGAAAATTGACAACTTAAACATCACGATTGGCAAGCAGACTGTGTCTCTTATTTTTTCACGTGTTGCGCCCACAACTATCTTAAACTGGAAAAAAAGCAATGAAATTTTACCCTTTGGAACGTATATTTTGTATATGTTGCCCTAGTCTGATCCCAGGCGTCTACTGTTTTCGCCGTGGTCGTAGACTGCAAAACAGTCCGTATTTTTGCGTATTCAAGAACACGCGAGCAGTCAAACAAAACGTCTGGAACGAGGCTGAAAACAGAGAGCGAGAGGCTCGCGCGCGTGAGATTCTTACGTCACGCTTCACCGATTTCTTTACTGATTTTGAGAAAAAAACCGCTGTTTTGCAGTGTACCGTGGTCGAAACTTCCGGATGGGTGTCAGTAAAACGCGGGGTCGGGGCCGGGGCTGGGGTCGAGTTCGGGTTCGGGTTCGGGTTAGGGTTAGGGTAGATAACCCTAACCCTAAAAAAGCATTCTTTAAAAAAGGAAAGGCCCCGACCCCGACCCTGACTCCTTGTTTTCCTGACACCCTTCAGCCGGTGCAAGGAACCTTAGGTCTCAGAGGCTGGGTTTACAATTAGGGAACTCGATTATCACTTGCAGCGTTCTATGCACGTACAGTGCTTACATATTCATAAAACCACAGCCATTTATTATAGAAACAGCTGCACAAATTGTTAGTCTGTTTTTAACAAATTAAAGTCCTGTGATAACAGACGTAATGCATTTACAGCTAGTAACGGTGTACGTTATTTTCTTTCCTTCGCCGCCCTAAACAAGGCTGAAAATTACATTACGGTTCCATCAAACTGTGGTGTAAAGAGTTGTAAAACGACCACATGCGCTTTGGTTGAACTTTAAAATACGGAATGTTGAAACTTGACATTTGCATGTCAATAACAAAAATCGCAATTTATGCGAATACAAAACAGTACACGGCACACCGTGTTCACTTTAATTAAACTATTGTTGGAAGAAAGTTAATTAAACTGAAGGTGAAGAAATATCACAAAAGCTTGATCGTGTGTTCATCGATTTGGCGTGGAAACCATGCTAATATAAAGTATGAAGCCTTATCTCAAAGAAAACCATTCAGTTTTGGTATTTAACGCCACGTACTTTGCCCAAGACTACGAAGATACTGATTGCGTTGAATTTGATGGATTAAGCAAAATGTCGAAGAGTATTTTCATTTCCTTATCATTGATTTGCGGGATTTGGGCAGTCGGAGGAAACCTAGCCCTCCTTGTGGCATTTTACAGCAGTAAAACAGTTTATGGCCATATTACGAACTATTTCGTCGTTTCATTAGTCGTGTCCGATCTCATGATTGGGTTATTGATGACACCGATGTATATCTGCTACTCAGTCGACTTAGATCCTCCATGGCTCATCAAAATTGAAGGCTTTCTTTGGATTTTAACAGTGACGGCTACAACTCATAGTCTAAGCGCTGTCAGCGTGGACAGACTGATTTCAATACTTTATCCTCTGCGCTATAGTCTGATTGTAACTGAAAGACGATGTCGTCTTGTCATTGCGCTGATCTGGCTTGATGGGTTGGTTTTCGGATTTCCCAGACTAATTATGGATGATTTTCAGAAACTAGAAAGGTTGTGGATAGCCTGTTCGATTTTCACTGTTGCCATACCAGTACTGATCATGTCCTCTTGTTATGGCAAAATTTTTACAATCGTCAAGAAGCAAAATGTTCGAAAACTGGCGAACACTTTTACAACTGGCAAACATTTGCGAAACAGAAAAGCTGCCATCACTATTGGAATAATCGTTTGCCTGTTCATCATAACATTTATTCCAAGCACAGTTGTATATTTTATGCTCCTGTTTGAGAATGACAGGTGCAAAGAACTTGAGCTGAATGATGTTTGGCTGTGGGTGGCTCTTGTGTCATTTTCCCATTCAGCAATTAATCCTTGGGTTTATGGGCTTAGATATCGAGCCTTAAGAAAAGCGTTGAGGGAACAGGTTAAAATTCATTAGAACATCATAAGTTCGCTCATGTAAGAGAATCAGGATTTTGGAATCCAGGAAATTTTTGCTTGTGGATTTCTGGGCTTTGGAATCCGGAATACAGCTCAAGGAATCCGGAATACAACTCAAGGAATCCGGAATACAACTCAAGGAATCCGGAATCCCACCAAAAGATTGGAATCCGGGATCCAAGTTTCTTTGACAAAGAATCCGAAATCCAGTACCTGGAATCCAGAATCCACGGCGTGGAATCTAGACTCCAAGACTGTCTTGGATTCCCTTACAAGAGGCGAAGAAATCGTTCTATTTTTAAGGCCATTATCACACTTGGTGCCTGAGCACTAGTGCCTGGGTACCGGCACAAAATGATGTTGTGTTCACACACTGGGTACCCGACATGTAACTGTACAAATTTGCTCCATCTTGCTCCGACAGACGCTATTTCATTTCGAAGCGTGAGCGAAGAGGGTCGTTGCGACTATACAAAACCATGGATTGCTTCGGTATGGGTGAAAACGTTTGCGCAAAGGGGCCGGACCCAATGCACAATTTAGTGCCTAGTTGGGAACTGGTGTGTTCACATTAGTGCCCTTCAAGCGTAGTGTGAACATAGGCTTAGTATAACACTGACGGGAGTCAGGGGGTACTCAACAACAACAACAACAATCTTTATTGTGCTCTTGATACAAAAGTGTAGAGTCATTAAAAGGAAATAATTGTGAAAAAAAGAGAGCAAAACCACTCAGAAATACAAAAAGGTAATTGCGCTGAGTGGCTGGGCAATGCAGACTGAAAAGTAACTAGATATCCGAGAAAGTTGTTATAAATAAACACATGCACTCAAAAAACCTTCAAAGAAAAAATTTTTAAGCTGTAATTAATAAACAAATACACAAACGAATAAACAAAGAAGCAAGACAAAACAAGGGCTGTGCACACAAATAGCTGCATGTAAAGTACACCCGAATCAACATGATGACAGATTCTTTTAAAAGCTTTTTAAAGCGAAAACGACTCGCTAAATTTAGCTCTTCGATTTCTTTAAAAGGATTCTAGAGTTAAGCCCCGTTGAAACGGATATTAAGAAATACTCTAAGAAATGTTGGGTGGGCGTACTGACTTCTGGGTCCTGAAGCCCTAAGACTACACCAGACATTTTTCAGGTACAGTTTTGCTGTCTATTTTAGACTAGTCACTTAAAAATTCCCCTTAGTCCCTATCGCACTCTTACTATAAACCAGAAACATCTGTTCCTGACCCGTTTCCTGCATATATGTATTAAAAACGACTTAAAATTCAAGTCAAAACCTCGCAGGGTAATAAATTCCTACTGTTGTTAAAGGAATTGGCAGGGTGCTTTATGTCCAAACACTTACCAAATTTCTGTTGACTTTTCCATAAAAGATATCTCTTAATGTTAGTAATGCTTATGACAAGTAGTAATCAATAATTTATTATATGAAGAGTGGAAAATTAGTCTTCTCAATTAAAATTGACTTTCTTATATACAAACAAAGAAGGGTTGGGAGAAATATCCCCAAAGAGTTAATTCCCAAATCGAACGGTGAGACAAAATACGGCCCCAATTCACTTTCTTTAATCCTGAAAAAACGACTAAAGCTGTCGAATTGGTTTCACTTGAAACGTGCTGAACAGTCACACAAGAGAATTTCGTTCATATTTGATAAGGAAGGTTAAAATTACTGATATTCCAACTGTAAAATAATGATTATCATATGAAAATGCCACTCACTGTCAGAAGCGGCAGAAGAGGTTTTATTTGATTCGTCTCACCATGGCAGTTTACCTAGATAATAACTCCTGAGAATTCATTTACTTCCATGTGAAAATAGTACTGAAGAGATTTCATTCGAATGGTTACACCAAAAAGCATCTTATCCACCGGCTCGAGTGTCACAGGACCGTGAAGGTGAAAGTTTGATTAAGAGAGAAAGCTCAGTTTTCTCTTGTTAACTAAATGAAAAAATGCATTTTGTTGAGTTTTAACATGTTTTGATCTAGCACTGACTTCTTGTGTTACGTCTTGGGAAAAAACGTTCTCTTAACAATAAGCAATGTTATTAACCCCAGGCCGGATTAGCCAATCATTTTCATGCGACCGAGTGTGAGGCGAAAATACATCCAAAATAAAAAAGATCAATAAGTACTATCTATATAAACGATCCTGCCGATTATCATTTGGAGCAAGAAATTTGCTTCCAATAACTGTAAACTGTCTGGACCTGGTTATACTGAGTGGCAATATCGAACACAGTCCAGGGGCGGATCTAGGGGGAGGGTGCAGGGGGTGCGCACCCCCCCTCCCCCCCTGAGATTACCTGCGGTTTTCTAATACAACTGGTATTCTGCAAAAAAAAAACTATGTGGTTTATTGGTGTTGAAGTAGAGCAAGAGACGAGTGCACCCCCTCCTCAAAAAAATCCTGGATCCGCCCCTGCAGTCAGCAGCAATCAACGACTGCTTTCACGGTCTGAAATGTCTCAAATCAAAAAAAAATTAATAATATTATTGTAGCTCACGGAAATTAAAACATTTCTGCATGGTTGTTAATTCCATCGAGACTTCCTTTCCCCAAGGTTCTAGAAGCTTTTTTTGCATTTCATTTCTCGTATTTTGATTAACATGTATTATTCGTAACAAAGGACACCTAAATCGATCTAAAATTTTCTGTTTCGTAAAATAGTAACAGAGAGGGGTATGAGAAAATCTCTCGTTTTCTTAAACCTTTATTAAGCTTCCAATAATTCTGGGCAAAGAATAAGACTTCCTAATAAATTCGAAAACGCTATAGTTGCCATTAAATTGACCGACCGATAAAGCTGAGATAATGCTGTAGTTGACTGCCAGCCCCCGCTGGGCTCCCACCGTTACGATGTAATCCAAGATAAACTTAAAAAACGAGCACTAACATGCTATAAAATTTTAATCAGTTTGCGATTGCTTCCCGTGGTTTTATATGAAATCAATGTCTGGTTTGCTTATCTGTGCCGTTGAGAGCAATTTATCACTGACACTTTTCTATTTGAGGACTCGTGTTAAAATACCGTAAAATTCCGAAAATAAGCCCCTCCATGTATACGCCCTTCCAAATATCCATCAAACATCCCAAATGAGCTCTTCGTCTGTCCTCCTAACGACCTTTAAGTTACACTTGTCTATTAACTCTTCAGGAAACTCTCTTTGTTCGTAGGCTAGAGATTGGCAGCTGCGTGTACTCTGTCAAAGAAACTTAAACGTCAAGAATACTTACTTTTGTTCGATAGACTTCAGTCAACATTTTAATAATCAATTAAGTGGTATCCTAGAGAGCTAAACCACTAATCTAGGAGATTTGCTAAATAGATTGGTGTTGTGGATCGATTTATGTCAGAGAAGTCAAATAAACTTGACATGTCAATTCAAAGTACAAAATAAGTCATTTACAATTATAATCGTACTTCTGACACCATGTAAAATGACAACTATTGAAGATTAGGGCTGACGCCGTGAAAATGTATTTATTTCTGGTGCTTAATATCGTGACATACAATGAATACGAAGTTGATATATAGGGAGGGTCTAACTTAAGATTTTAAACTTTAACTTCAACTTTTATTATACGTATTTCATTATATCAAATTCTATTCACATTTTAAAGAGTCTTTTAGCGCTTGTCTCAATTCACGATACCTGAGTCCGTAGACCCAAGGATTGACCGAGGAGTGAGAAAATGATACAAGTGCAACCCACAACCAAACGTCGTTTAGCGTGAGTTCTTTGCAGAGGTCCTCCTCAAATAAAAGCATAAAGTAAACGACGGTAGTTGGAATAAATGTTAAAATAAATAGGATAACGATTATGCCGATCGTTATTACAGCCTTTTTGTTTCCAACGCTAACACACGCACGCGACACACTTTGATCTGCAACAGATCGATTTGTCTTTTGAACAATTAAAAGGATTTTAGTATAGGAAAGAAGCATGATTAGTAATGGAATTGCCACCGTGGTTACAGAGCAAGCTATCCATAGCTTTTCTAGTTTAACAAAGTCATCTAGGACCAGTCTTGGAAAACCAAAGATAATGGATCCAGTCCAAATTAGACATAAGACCACACGGCATCGTTTTTCAGTTACTATCTGATGATAAAGCAGAGGATAAACAACCGATATCAACCTGTCCAAGCTTACAGCACTGAGGCTGTACGTTGTTGCTGTGACTGTCAAAATCCAGAGAAACCCCTCCAGCTTGATAAGCCAGTAAGGTTCATAGCCGACAGCGTAGCACACGTACAATGGTGTCATAGTTAAGCCTACCATTAAATCGGCAAGAGCCAGCGAAAAGATAAACGAGCAATTTACTCGGTTACGCAGTGCATCTGTACGAGTGAGAGCCAGAAGAAGAGCCGAGTTTCCTCCAATCGCAAAAATCCCGCAAACAATAGATAGAAAAATGAACACACTTGATGATATTTCACTTAATCCATAGTCACAGTTATCTAAGTCACAACTCTCACATTCTTCGTTGAACGTCGCATTTAGTAAACGACGAATGTTTCCTTTAAAAGCCATGTGCACGTTAGTTTGCGATTAGCGAGGAATAAATGCAAAGTGCACACATGCACGCATGTAGCAAAAATACTCTGAGCGAGTCTGTGAGAGAAAGAAAATAAATATTCATTTTATGTTTTGCTGTAGCCAATAATTTTCTTGGAACTTAATAAAAATTCTCAGACAAAATTTAGATAGCTCATTGGTTCAATGTCTTGTCATTACCTCACAAAATGGACTGTGATGTTAAGCCCTTAATCATGCAGTCTTCGTTTTATTTTGCATATTTAGCTCCGTTATCAACACCAACACTACACTGTCTCTGTCTTTCGTTTTTTCGACGTTTCTTTTCAACTCTAACAGATTTGCCTCAGTAAAAATTAAAAATGAAATTTTTGGCCCCTTTGCAGTTTCTATGAATGATTTTCTTATAGCATAACAACTTACGATGATGACTATTTTTTCTTGAACGGTAACTCTCCAAATACTGAAAAGTAAAATACAAGGGAAACAACACTAAACGGCAAACGCCCATCCACATCGATAGTCACTTAAAACAGTGATTATAGAGTGTAGCACCTGTTTACCTAGTGGTACTTGTCATTCAATTGCGGTCATGAACGGAAAAGTACCATATATTGTTTTGCCAGCGGTTATTAATTGACGAAATTTAAAGAAGCTTTTGAGTGAATTATCGAGAAGAACTTTTATCCTTTTAATTTGCCTTGGTGTTCAATGATTACAGGAGCCCCGAGGGGAAAACGTTTTAAATTTTAATGCATGACAGTTAGAAGTAAACTGTTCTTCAAACTCTAACAGCAACATACCAATCATTATACTACTACATGAAAAATTACTGCAATTTGGTTGGCTTAGAGCACTGGTATTTCAGCTTAATTTGAAATACCTACATGTGAAAATTACAAACCTTTTGCAGGTAGTAGTATAAACAAATAATAGCATGATTTGTACGTGATATTTGGCATAAATACCACTCGTGATATTTCAAAATTGTCTCAAATTTCACTCGCCTAACGGCTCGTGAAATTACGTTTATCAATTTCGAAATATCACTTGTGGTATTTATGCCAAATGTCACTACAAATCATGGTATTACCTATACTAATATAATAATAGTCAACATGAATTACAATTTGACAGTACTTAATGAATTTGCCATTTGCACATCTCCCATGATACACCTTATAATTGCCTCCCAAAATTTTGTATGGAAATTGTCTTCTTTTCCTCCTCTGGACGACTGCTTTGTTTTGAAACGGTTTTTTAAGTCCGGTTATAAGCCCTGCCGGATTTAAGGTCTCCGTTTATAAGCTCTCCTAAATCCCCGTGCAAAAATGAACGGAAATTAACGGTAGGGCCTTTTGTCCCCAAACCCGCCTCTTCTAGCCACTAAAAACAGCTGTATAGCAGACTAGCCATTTTCAGGTATCGTCCTTTTTGTTTATTTTTTTGTTTTTCTTTGTTGTTGTTGTTGTTATTAAATAAACAAGTAAATAAATAAGTAAATTACCCCTC